>NC_069125.1:27718175-28047127 GCF_026914265.1 Mya arenaria
AACCATTGTTTTAGACATTTTTTTTCATCTCCTTTGGAGTATTAAAACAACATTATTAATGGTGATAAATCTTATTTGGGAGTAAGAGTGCATCTTTAATGGTACAAATGCCATCAATGTGTTTAAATTTCAAATATTCAAATGTTTAGAAAGTTTAATCGTAGTTTACAGTTGCGGTTACTGATATATTTAGTAACTTATGTTTATTGCAAGAAAACTAGGCGGAATTATAGAAAGTTTAAAAGTATTTTTGACATTTCTTTTTATATAGAGCGTTTTACCTATAACTTTAAATAAAATTATACTGTCTGCAATTTTGAAATCAGTTGCCATGTCTTGTTTTATGATCTTTAAATGCACTAAAATACTAATGATTTTCGCTTAAAATGACAATTAAATGTCTTAAAGCATAAAGGTGTACAGGATAATAATTCGGTCTCCTGATTTCATTTTAAAATCACTTATACTTAATTGGTGAAATAAAACTTTTTGAACGCTTATAAATTATTTGAGATAAAACACGTCCTGAATAAATAGAGTGACCATCATACAATTTTCTTATATTAATAATTGGATATTTCATTTGTTTTTGACACAGAAGAAACACATGTATGTATATCATGACATACGGAATACGTTGCATTCGACATTGTAACATTTTGTGAAGGAAAGTATCGCGTTACATAGAATGATCGAGATAGAAAGTACGGAATGTCATCGCCTTTAAATGTGTGGATCTAAAACGCGATACTCGATAGTACGATGATGAAAACGCGAAATCACGAACAGAGAAGAATATTAAATAAACTATACACTCAGTTTCTTACGGAATGCCGTTAGGGCCATCGCTTATGAAAGTGTTGATCTGAAACGCGATACTCGATAGTACGATGATGAAAATGCGAAATCACGAAACTGCGATGGTAAAAACGCGACAGTACGATGATGAAAACGCGACAGTACGATAACGAAAACGCGATAATACGACAGTACGATGATGAAAATGCGATAAACTATCGTGTTTTCACCATCGTACTTTCGCGTTTCACCATCGTTATACCGTGATTCGCGTTTTAATCATCGTTATATCGTACTGTCGCATTTTCATAATCGTACTCGCGTTTTCATCATCGTACTGTCGTGTTTTCATCATCGTAGTGTCGTGTTTTCACTATCGTACTATCGCGTTTTCATCATCGTAATGTCGTGTTTTCATCATCGTTCTATCACATTTCATCATCGTACTGTCGTTTTACATCATCGTACTATCGCGAAACAACGATTGACACAATGAAGAGTCAATTATGAATTGTCTCTATACAATAAAACCAACCAGTCAAAACAGTATCTTCGAACAGTTTTCCAAATACAATAAATTTTCATCATCGTACTGTCGCGTTTTCACCATCGTAGTTTCGTGATTTCGCGTTTTCATCATCGTACTATCGAGTATCGCGTTTCAGATCAACACTTTCATAAGCGATGGCCCTAACGGCATTCCGTAAGAAACTGAGTGTATAGTTTTTTAATATTCTTCTCTGTTTGTCGAGCTGTACCATGACACATATTGTAGGATTGTAAACAGCGAAAGCGAGATGTCATAATGTTTTACTTTGGCAAAAAGTATTTTATTTTCTTGCCTGAACTTAATGAACAACATTATTCATGTTTATTACAACAAAACGAGGCTGAATAATGGAAGGTTAGATAGCATTATGATACACCTTATTTTATGTTGAGTGTGTTTTGACTGTGTAAAGGTAGGTACTACTTAAAGAGAAAATATTTTTAAAAAAAATAAAAAATAAAAAAAATAAAAAAAATTATATTTAAAGTTTATGTATTGTATATTTCTTGCACGTCTGTGTATTTTGAAGTGAAGTGCTGAAATAAAAGTAAAGTGGCATTTAGAAGTTAACGGGTTTTTTTCAAAGTTAATATGAAATGTTCATAGTCAATTAACTTTATTTTGGAACCTTAGACCAACAACTATCTTTAGGTTTAGTCAATTAATGTTCTGTCTCTGTTATGTTATTCCTGTATCAGCATATTATCAACTATTTTCAAATGAAATGAACACACATGAGGACCAATTCAAACTGGTCCTAGTAAATGAATTAGATGTTTAAATAAGTATGCATTACTGTGCACCATGAACAATGTAACTAACTTACATCACAATTAAGACAATAGTGTTTTAACAGTAGCTAGACCTTGAATTTTGCAATCGCTATATTTTCTTAAATCAAAGGCAAAAAGTAAATTGTGGCTCATATAAATACTTGCAACTTAAATGCAACGCATTGTTTTGCAACAATGCATGTTTTACATTAAATTGTAAAAACTATTGCACAGATCTCGGGATTTGGCTGCGACCTTTAATATGACAGCTGACATTTAATAACTTGTTTATTTCAAAACTGAAACATTGTTTCAGCAATGTCGACAGCGTTGACGCACAAAATTCATTCATTTAATATATTCATATCATAGATATGCATATTATACTTAAATAAATTGTCAAGTCTGTCTAAACTATAAATTCTAGTGGTACCGGTTTAAACATGTACAAGGAATTTACGTTTGTTTTATGTTTCTCTTAATATAATAAACAATTTTGGTTTTAAAATATCATCTTTGATATTAATAATTTAGGCTATGTTTTTACTTGTGATTTCTGGGATTCTTTACGGGAGATCAACGCAGTGGGATTAACAAGGCAAAGGTGCAATCTTTCTGTTTTGCAAGAACGTACATTTTCATAAGAGCATCAGATAAGGCAGTATTACGAAATAGTTTTACAAAGACTTTGGGCGAGCCTATGGATGATTGCGCATAAATATGATAACGCATGTCGTATAACAATGCGAAGTTTTTTTGCCAAATTTGTGGCGTCTGAACTCTATTTTTTTGCACATAATTCAGCGTCATTTTGTTCTTATGATGACATGCTATGTATATGCTATTGTTTATATAAAAGGCTTTATGGAAATATGACGTTCATGCCTAGCGCAGTGAACAGATATATTATCAAGCCAAAGATGTTGACTTAGGGCCCTAAACTAAACGAAGAGCAATGTCATATGCATACAAAGCTCTCTTTTTTGGTGATTCATGCAAAGTATCGCCAGTTTCACAGAAAGCAGAACCATATTATGCATAATACCGCGTACTATATACGATGTATGTTTATATTTCTAATATATTTAGTTCATTTTAGATAATTGTTTTACGTAAATGGTGTTTTTTTTCAGGAAATATGTTCGTAGTTCGCTGAAAAGACCGCAACTAGATTTAAAATCCATGGCAACGAAAGGTCATGACCAAGTGACCTTCAACGTAGGAGGAGTTACGTTTAAAACTCTCAAGTAAGTCATTTTTATCTGATTTTAATACCCTTTGGTTGCGTATGTTTTTCATACTGATGCCAAGTTGCCAGCTGGGCATGTTGACAGCTCCAAAATCAATTTAAACATTAGAGTTAGACAACATGCATATATTACTTAAAGATGCTCTCTTAATCCAAAATAAGATGTACCACAATAATACAATTGTTTTAATTAACCCAAATGGATGAATACATCTCGAAAACAGTGGTTCTTGTTAAGGATACTGTGTTTCATTTAAAAAAGTGCAGAAAAACACGGTTTTTCTACCTTATGAGCCTATAGTTGATCAATGTTAATCTTTTAGCACCCACCAGTCATCTAATATTTGTGCGTTTCCGGCTATTAAATACAAGGTTACAATCTTGTTATCAGTAATGAATATTTTTCATAAATGCATTAGTTAGTAATTAGTTAAAGGTGTATCACTCCAAATTAATGATTGTTAGACATGTGTATGTATAGACTTTATATCAGAGTGTCACTTTAACAATATATTAGTGTCTTGAATGCCTCCACACAGCTGTTAATTCCTTTCGTACACGGTGTTTCTGTCGTCAAGCTTTACACGTGATAATGATCAAAACCACGTGACTTCGTTCAAAGACTTATCTCAAATGCAGTATAGAGTTAAGATAAAAAAAAATATTCATTTATTTAAAGCTGCACTCTCACAGATTGAACGTTTTGACAACTTTTTTTGTCTTGGAACGAGCCAATTTTTGCGAAAATGCATGGAAATCAGTTATATAAGACTGCTGACAAAAAAAATAGATCGCAGATTTTTATATTTAAGTTCAATTGATGTTTTATACATTTTTCTTAAATCGTTAGTAACGGTTTAAGCCATACAACATATGAAAATCTGCGATCTGATCTTTTGCCAGCAATCTTTTATCATTGGTTTCCAAGACAATTTTTTTTGTAAAAACGGTATAGTATATCTGTGAGAGTACAGCTTTAAATGATATAATAAATAAAACCACAATGAGACAAAAATGATATATACTAAATACAGCTATATTTCGTCAGTGGTTGCAAAGGTCATGGCTTCTTAGATCGCCAAGGCATATCACTGTGTATGAGATTTGTATCTTCCTGATCTTTGTCTGATTTACATTTGACCTGTTGCACAGTGTAACTCATGATATGCCTTTGCGCAGCGCGGTCGGCACTTACCGGCAAACAGGTGACGTTCTGTATAAATACGGCGCCGATCTCTACACTACCGCATTCATAGCGAGCTATATAAACATGGCGCACGCAGAAAGCACCATCTAAGAAGTCTGCCAGCCGCCGAGGTAGAGGCAAAAAGAACCCATCTATACTACCATCATCACCATCATCCTCGCTATCATCGTCCAAAGCCGCTAATTTACCTGCTCATTATCTCCCTCTGTTGCACCAAACCGGCCGCACGCAGTTACCTAGCCAATGATTAATACGCTAGTTATACAAAAGAAACACGTAAGTCACTCCATCGTTAGACAAACATGAGCTGCCTTAACCAACCTCTCGCGTATTTTACGTATTTCTAGCGTATGTCAAGGGTATGCCTAACATATGCCTAACATATGAAGAAGACGTCGCCATACTCCCAAAAAAAAATTGTGCATGCATTTTTTTCGGCCTCTGCGTACGACACCATATGCCAGTTTATACCATCTTGCTTTTGACATATACAATTTATACCAATCCTAAACCTAAATTATGTCAACGTACACAAGCATATTGGTGAAAGTTCACATACGTCGGCATAAGTTACTGCTTTATGTTATAGTGCGACTGCACTAAAATTTAATCACGTAATGCTATGAATCTTACTTTTATTTGAAACAGGAATACCCTAGAAAATGAAGATACTCGACTGTCGGAGGAGGATTTCCTCCAGGACTTTTATGATGAGAACACAAAGGAGTATTTCTTCGACAGAGACCCAAACATGTTTCTGGTAAAAAGATATTTGCATGGGAATGTAAAATGTGAATGTATTTGTATTCAGTCATCTCAGGAATGATAATTGTATACTATTTTTTGGACAATGGTCGCGTTTGTTCGATGCATAGTGAAGCTGCCGTTCTTGAATCAAATGTTCTAAATTTTCTCTCTTTTACAGTAGGTAAATATTAAAACTTTCGAAGTATATATTTATAACTTAATACTCATGGTTTTTTCCTTACTGCGGCTTTTGGAAAACAAAGAAGTAAGTTATAAGTTTGGTTGTTCTTGTGATCTTTAAAGACATGTGCATTTTTCAGAATTTTCCACACATCTGTTTGAAACGAATCTTAAAGTATGTAGATATCAAAAGTTAGTTTACCTTGCCATTTATTTTTAGAATTTCTGTATTATTTAAATTTGAATTCGAGAAAAACTCATAAGCAATTTTGTTTAGAAGGTAACTTATGAGTATTATTCTGTATAAACTACCTTGATAAGTTCACATATAACTTAAATTGAACGCATACAGCATATTGTATCCTCTTTGTCTGTTCATGGCAGATGAGTAAGATCACATTTCCATTAAAAAACGTGATATCAAATTACCGCCAGATAGGACAGACTCAAAAATCACCGTTTTTAGTCTAAATGTTCCACTTCTTTCAAAGGCCACCTTGAATTATCTCCGCACTGGTGAGTTACATCTTCCCTCGTTTATTTGCGGTCCTGCGGCTAAAGTTGAGCTCGAGTTTTGGGGCGTTCACCAGTCTAAGATAGAACAATGCTGCTGGATCAACTACAATGAGTGGAATTCAACACAGGTTTATAGTTTACTGAACAATTAAAGAATAAAGTTTCTCAATAATACCATAAAATCTACCGGGCAAGCCTAGATATTTTTAAACTTTGCCCTTGGAACCATTTGGTGGAGTCGAAGGGCATCGCTTAAATACAAGACATTTCATTAAGAATCGTCAGTTTGGTATATATTCAATTGTATATATAGTATCTAACCGTTCAACTAGCTGATTAATTGACCAGTCTCCAGCTGTCAAAGAAACGCTCTGGTGACCAATAACAAAATTATATCTTGTAAATAAGTAAAATGAATGAACTGAAAACACTTGCAATATGATAACGAACATTTGTTATTATTGCTATGGCGAATGGTCAGGTATGAAAGGATGGGATTACAAAGCCACCATGACCACGTGGTCTCATTTACTTACGAATTTTAATATTTCAATTGGAAATCTTTGTTAATGATTAACAGCAAGCAAATGGCGTGTTTTTTAATTGAAATGTTGCTGAAAATGTTGATTTAAAAAAATCAACAAGACTTAAAGATATATAATCATTAACATATAAATGTAAAAACATTCTAAAAGCCCGGACGCGCCTGCTGAAAAACATTTAAATAAGACTAAATACGTTCGATTTAATGTTTGCACTATTATTGTAGATATATGCACATGCAAACATAAAAAATCATGTACAATCATGAAAAAGGTATCATGTTCTGCAGGATGCATTAAAACGCTTAGAACACGACCGGAAGCTAAATATGTTACCGCTTGACCATCTGGAGGACCCGGATGAAACGTGTTGGAACAAATTGCGACCACGCGTCTGGAGATTTTTGAACAGAACCAACTCGTCAAAAGGTGCAAGAGTAAGAGATACTATGTTTATCCTAAAATTATAACTCTTTTGAAGTTATATCATTTGTTATAACTTGGCGTTCATAACAGCTAAGCACCCGTTAACCGTTCTTAAACAATGCTCATTCGTGTAAGAGGACATTAAAATGTCGTAAAATAAAATAATTCGCTTAAAAATGTCAGGTTACACGTACAATTTAAGTATAAAATGGGGGGGGGGGGTCAATTTCTAGCTGAGCCTAAAAATTCGCGCGTTAAGACTACAAAACATTGTTATAATACCACGACCTGGATCCGTAGAAATCATCGCTGGCCATTGTTTATGTTTTCAAAAAATGTCAGACTTTTAAAAGTTAATTCAAACATACTTATAATCGGACAATCGCTCGACATCGTCACTCAAGGTCCCTATTTTCTGCATTCTTGGATCGATTTATCACATGAGCCTCATTTGATCGTTCTAAATACATGTATATCGATCTCGATTCCTTGAAGTTACATTTTTGCAATATTTCTGACTTAAAAGATAGAATAGTGATTATTTGGGTGTTGTGTTTTACAAATCAACATTGTTTGGTCACTACAAACTAACTCTAAGCATTATTTTAGGTATTAGTAATTGAACGGATATGGGCGATCAAATGTACTTTCCAAGCATTTACGCGTAAACGATACATGTAGTGTAGTATTCCGTAGGTATGGTGGCATATAACGTAGGCGATTTGTTTCGTGATTACCACTTTTCGCGATAATTATCTAGCTATCTAGCATACGTAGGGCATGTATTTAAAACGATGATTTGTCCTTAACGTTAAATTATAATTGTGTCTTGTGATTGTTTAATGTTGCTTCTTCTGGTTTATATGTAATAAATATATCAGCACGGTTGATTACACCATTTTTAATCTATTTCACAGATATTCGGGTATATCTCATTGCTGTTCGTCGTTGTTTCCATATTCTCGTTTCTTGCCGAAACTACAGAGCCGTTTGAACACTACACATCCCACAAACAAAACAGTAAAGGTGTGAAAAATGCCGACATCGCTAGTGAAAAAGTTACCACAACTTACGCAACTGTTAATCTAACAAGTAATGCTAGTGAAACAATTGCTGGTGAAAAAGACAGTGATGATGTTTTAATTAAAATAAAACATCCAGCGTTACAAGTTATTGACATGATTTGCCTATTATTTTTTTTAATTGAGTATATTATTCGGTTGATATTTTCACCGAAAAAACTGAAATATGTTACATCTCTATTAGCTGTAATTGATTTGCTTGCTATCTTGCCGGACATGCTTGAAACCATTCTTTACTTTGCTAAACCGGAACTGCGAATGGAAGTTGACGCAGTAGGCTACATTACACTGATTCGCGTTGTGAGAGTGCTTAGAATTTTTCGATTAGTGCGTCATTCCGCGGGACTGTGGATTTTGATTTATACATTACGTGCCAGTGTTAGTGAATTAATGTTGCTTGTGTGGTTCATGCTACTTGGAATATTGGTGTTTTCTTCGCTTATTTATTACGTTGATGATAGGGAGGTATTCAACAGCATTCCAACTGGATTTTGGTGGGCCCTCATTACAATGACGACTGTTGGGTAGGTACTTTTTGTTTTGAATGTTGCCTTAATGAAACCTTATTTGTATTTTATAAACAAAAATCGATTATGGTAACATTATTGCAACGTCAATGAAACAGTAGATGAACTACTTTGACAACCTTACCCTGAAGGAACCCTTCTGTGATCTTATTAATACCAAACTGATAAATAGCACACAGCCAAACGATGTTTAATGTCTATTATTTTACATGTTTTATACTGGTGAACAACGCCATTGAATGTGATTTTGTACAACAAAGGGGGCGTTTAATTAAATAAAACAGTTTCAGTTCAAATTTCAAACAACAAGAAACACGCATGCTTTTAACATATTTAATCAATCAATTGTTTACAGAAAAAAATATTTGGGCTCAGCATTAGAACGGTCAACGTAATGACATATTAGGGAAAATTGCGTTGGCATAATAAAACAATGGTAACAATGCCATTAGCCAAAGGACCTGTTTAAGACACTAAACGAGACACACGCGACGTAACAACATAACAAAGACAGACCTCGCATACATCACAATATCTGTATTAATAAGTGTTGGGGATACCGCCTTGGAACGGTCAGTGAAAGAGGAGATCGCTGGGGGTTTTAACTAGTTAAAGTGACATTATTATTCAAAATCAATATATACACATATATAACAAACATAATTCTGAGTTATAAACGTTTAACTACTCTCTAAATATTGTTTTATGAAAACTATGAATTACTGATAACAAGATTGTTACCGTGCTGAAAACGCATACTTTATTAAATGATTGATAAATGCTAAAAGATTTTACTGAGATCTACTATCATCTCACGAGGTAGAAATACAGTGTTTTCTGCTCCATTATTTCAAATAAAACTCGGTATCCTTCATAAGAACCATTGTTTCAACATTTATTCATCCTTTTTGATATATTAAAACAATTGTATTAATTGTGGTATTTTTTTGGTAGTAACAGTGCATCTTTAATGAGTTATTTCAACTACATTATGTTCATTCTCTAGATATGGAGACATGTACCCAACAACGACACTCGGGAAACTTGTGGGCTCCGTTTGTGCCATGGCAGGGGTGCTTATGATTGGTTTCACCGTGCCCTCGCTCGTCAACAATTTCATGCTTTACTATCGACATACACAGGTACTTTTATGGGTAACGAACATTGTAGGAAACATAAATTGTATCAAAATAAAGTTAAATAATATAATAGCCTCTAAAAATGAGTAATTGAATAGAGGGAGTTCTTCTTATACTAAACACTGCTGAATCTATGAAACATGCGTTTACAGAAAAGTTTTCACTTAAAAGGCTGACAGTTTTATAATATGGTTGTATTTTGACTTCAAAAACTCTCTCCTAAAGAATAAAGTATCGATCACAAAAAAGTCACTTATAGTGTCTACCTGGAACTACTTGTAAATCATTAATCATGTAATCTATACCAACACTGAGGAATTATTAGAAAATAATTAATTGTGTCCATCTCTTTTACAATTTTGGAACTATTATTCATAATGTCTAACTCTTCCACCATTTTGGAGGTTTTTGTAAACTATTCATGGTGTCTCAGTCCACCAACATTTGGGAACTATTTGAAAAGCATTTATTGCGTCTAACTCTACCAACATTTCGGAACTATTTCTAACCCGTTCATCATGTCTTCCACTTTCAACATTTTGGAACATTTAAAAAAATATCGGTGAAGCAACATTATTATAGTATATTGTTGGAATTATTAATAGAATTGCAAGAATCGAAACAAAAGATAAAGATGAAATGATTTTGCTTTTGTCTTGGTAAAAATATTTGAGGTTGGGCTAACATTTAAAAATCAATTTGATGCCACCACCCTACTTGATACTTCACATAATCAGGGAGTAGTTGCTTCAACTTCTATTTAAAAGCGATTGATATTTCTCTTTCAGTTTGCCATGCATGTTGACGAATTTGAGAAAGAGAAAAAACGAAAACTCAAGGAAGCAAAACAGAAAAAGGAGAAGAATGACAAAGTAAATGGTAATTTTGAAATGAGAGTCATTCAGAAAGAACATGAAGTCGAGCCATTGATGGCCTCATAAATGAAAGTGTTCCACGGATAATGCTTACCTAAAGGACCAAACGTTTGGTCGATAAAGTGCTAGTGAATCAACTCCCTGTTAGCGTCATTCAGAAAGAACATGAAGTCGAGCCATTGATGGCCTCATAAATGAAAATGCATTGAAAGTGTTCCACGGATAATGCTTACCTAAAGGACCAAACGTTTGGTCGATAAAGTGCTAGTGAATCAACTCCCTGTTAGCGTCATTCAGAAAGAAGATGATAGTGAGCCATTGATTACGTAATAAATAGAAAATGCATTGAAAGTGTTCCAAGGGTAATAAATACCTAAAGGACCACGCCTATCGCCATAATAGTGCTATTGAATCTCATCCCTGTTTAATTATTCGAAAATACATTTTGCTAGGTCTAAGAACTGTACAGTCGTACAAATTTAATGGTATTCCGTTTTTTCGGTATATCTGTTTCCTTTTGGCAAATTTATGAGTCTATCATTTTGATCATTTTCATTCGTTTCAGTTTACGGATTGCGAACCTTACTACTAACGCACATGCTTACACACTGAATATCTTTTCTAATTGTTTTCTGAAATGAAAATGATAAAAAAACAATTAAGATTCATGTTGACTGTTTGTTTAAGTCATGACTATTTTTTGTGTGTGTATGACACATAGCAATATGTCATAATGTTTTTGTGATATTTCGAAATAAAAAAAATAAAAAAAATAACTGGTAACACCCACAAAAAATGAATATAAATAGAATAAAAACAAGTCAAATTACTGTACTTTTGCCGTTTAAACCAATTTAAATCATGCTGTATGTGAACGATTATCCTCATAGTAATCATACTCAATCAAAGTCTTTTTGCTATTTTTATGTGTGGTTATAATTATATCTTGCCTTTTCATAGATAGTAAACAAAATCACATTTTAAACTATATACGGTGACATATGGTGCACAGGTGTTATTTTTTATCTCGTTAAAACGACTTACGATTTTCGTTACAACGACTTAGTTTTTCGTTAAAAGACTTATGTATGGTGTAAAAGCGACCCTTTTTATTCAGATAGAGAGATACTTGAATACACATGCAGAAAACATTTCACATTCCGGGAAGAAAATAAACTTGACGCCATGGCAACGACATGTCGAGCCCGTTTAATGAGCCATTGACACAGACTATAAATATCTTCCATGTTAGGTATTTAGCTTATATATTCCAACTGTTTAGAGTAAGCCTTCGTAGCATAGTGGATACAGCACTGGACTGCAATTTCGGTGACACCGGTTCGAAACCGGTCTCCGACTCATTTTTTTTTTACATTTTGGTATGTTTTTTTACAATTATGATATCAAAGAGTAAAACATTTTATTAAATAATTGTCCTGAGATTCGTTACAGAAAAAAACTTTTTTTTGTGCCAGCAGGTGTACAGTCCCTTTAAGTGTTGCCATAATCTTTGTGGTACAGACTTCGACTTTGTGCGTGACACGCCGCATCATCATGGTGAACCTTCATGGCATTTTTTATAATGCATGGTCAAGGTATACAGCCCGAAAAAGGATAATTTCAACCTTTTGACCTTTAACCTTGACCTCAAAGGTACATACGCGGGCAAATTCAGTCCGTATGGACGGACGCACTCACGCACCACATACGCACGCACGCACATTCACGGAACCGCCATTTTGGCAACTATGTCTTGTTCACCGTAAGCGGGCTCGACAAAAATTTACAAGCTTATGTCTTTGTTACATAAGGGGTTATAACTCAGTAAATATAATGACATATTCCATTGAAAATATGCATTCACATGCCGTTTATCGTAATACGTGAGAAAAGATTTGAATCTTCGAATACATTGGAATAATAAGAAACGTGTCTTTCATTAAACTGACTGCGACCAAAAATATACCTAATACCATTCGAACCGGACTTCAGTTTTTCAAGAAACAAGAAATCAAACGCACTTGATGAGTTTCCTGCAATTGGATTGGGTGACGTCATTTAATTTGCGACGGTTTCTTGACAAAATTCGACTCATCTGATAAACAATCTTGTATTTTTCCTGGTTGTAGCTTAACTACTTTTGGTGGTGTACAACACATGCATGACACACATCGCACACTTGTCTACAATAAGTTAACTAAGTCCAAGGCTCATAACTCGTTTTATATCTTGGCTTCACCATGAACAGAGCCCAGGGTGCGTAACTTCACATGCTGATAATCATTCCTGTAAAAAATCATGAATCTGACTCAAATGTTTTTGGAAACACGCGCGACACAATTTTTATGACGGAAAAATATAGTTCTAACTTAGGCAAGGCCCATAACTTTGCTATATCTTGTATTCAACACAAAAAGAAACCAAGGTGCACAACTTCACATGCCACTGAGATAAGATTCGTGTTACAAACTTATATGAATGTATTCCTGATTCAGGCACTAACAGGTTATCTAGTTATAGTTAGCGAATTCAAAAAAGTAACATAATAACTGCTTAACTAGATAAGATTCATGTTACCACTTTACTAAGTAAAATGCGCAAAGCACAAGTAGATAACCAGTTGTGTGAATATATGTATAGATATCTGGTACCCCTTTATTTCAAACCACTTTGGTCAAACCCATAATTTACATTCTACTGGCATTCAGAGTAACCTTCAAAACCCCAATCTTCAAACTCTTTACAAGACTTCTCCGAAGCCTTTTTTTGTTTCAACACACAAGGATTTTACTGTGAAGTACTTAATTTGATCTGACTTTTCAATGTTGAACAGTTAATTTGTTATTTTATAACCATTACTTGAATGAACCTTACTTTTCGGTTAAGATACATCTTTTCGGAGTATAACAATGCAAGAATTATTCCAATACCTCATTTTAAAGACTAACAATTTATATGCACCCACCATTGACGGCCATTAAAATGCACTACCTCAAAGAGTCACAACAATCCTGATCAAAGTTTTAATTAACAAGATCTGCTCCAACGCCACTTTTCTACGTGCAAAAATAATAACTAAATAA
The DNA here is from genome assembly GCF_026914265.1 of Mya arenaria. Classification (NCBI taxonomy): domain Eukaryota; kingdom Metazoa; phylum Mollusca; class Bivalvia; order Myida; family Myidae; genus Mya; species Mya arenaria. Next base: position 27,731,870 of record NC_069125.1, read on the forward strand.
AAAAAGATAAAAAAACAAGTTATTTATTCTTTGTACAATTCACAATACATAGATCATATTCTGGGACTTCAACTAGTCAAAATATATCATTCAACATAAAAATAATCGTGAATTAATACTCTATTCAACAACATATCGAAAAGATGTTACCTTCTACATACAAATGTAAAAATAATCTTTAAATTGCCGTCAAACAGGACATCCAAAACAGAAACGACACAAGAAAATGCATAGACAAAACAAAGGTTGCAAAATGTGATAATAAAAAGAAGTGCTGAAGTACACATATCAAAGAGAACTTCATCATTATTAAAACGGATGAGAAAATGAATTGCATATTAATGAACAAATATCTAATTTTAAACAGAGACTTAGGCACGAAAATGATATCAGATGGCGAGATAATAACTTTTAAAACAATTTTGTTTTCATGTTGTTTTTATTTATTACACTTCTTTTTTAATAACGTGATATTCTCATAATTTTTATACAAGATTCCCTCCCAAAACAACGTAAGTGTTCGAAAGAACATAAACACATTTGAGAACGAAACGGTACGAAACTTGGTCCAAACACAAACTTTGTGAAACGCATTGTTGTTGTTTTTACAAACATTTGAAGCATAAGCAGTAAATGTTTTTATTCTTAATGTTTAGACTTATTCCACAAGATGCATGTTTCGGCCTCCTTTAGAACCATGCGTAGACTATGCTTCAGTAGTATGGGATAATTGTACTGAATATGAAAATGAAACACTCGATAAACTTCAATATTAGTTAGCTAGAATTGTTACAGGTCCTACACGGTCTGCGTCAATTACAAACGTAATTAAAGAAATTGGTTGGATTTCCTTATCGGATAGAAGAACAATGAACAAACACATCCTAGTATATAAATAGGATTGTGGAGAAATATCATCCCACCTGTCGCAGCTCTTTCCAGTTACAGTAAATGATTCTAACCCGTTTAATATACGAAACAGTGAACATTTAGTAACACTTAATAGGAGATTAAAAATCTACAGTCGTTCAACAATCCCTTCTGTCATTTCATTGTGGAATAAACTCGATTCTCGCCTTCACTCGCCTTCACTCTCGTCTTTCAAGTGTAATTTACGACATAGGTTTAAAGGACCTGATGTTCCATCTTTATTTGTCTTTGGAGAACGCCGCTGGTCAGTTTAGTATGCACGTTTACGAAATAACTGCAGTGATCTCAATTCATAATAGTTTAATAACCACCTCACAGACTCTCCGTTATGTGGTCACTGTAACACTGTACAAAATGCAGAACACTACTGCTTTAACTGCTCACTATTTATAGACGAACTGCAGATCCTTTTTATAACACAAGACAATTATATCCTCTGAGCACTAACAGACTACTTTTCGGATCTTCTAACCTCTCTAATGTTGATAATGTTGTAATATTTATGGAAGTACACCACTATATAAAGTACAGTATACCCTTCACAAACACTCCACAGTAAGCACAAGGACCACTCCACTTCTTTCCTATGATCTCTCTCTCTCTCTTCTCTCTCTCTCTCTCTTCTCTCACTCTCTCTCTCTCTCTTTTCTCTCTCTCTCTCTCTCTCTCTCTCTCTCTCTCTCTCTCCAATTTTATTTCCTACACTTAGCTTTCTTTCTACTTTTTCTATTATTGTAACGTGCGACGTCAAACTAGGCCAGCAGATCCCTTCAGAGAAAAGCATGCTCGACCCTGAAGGGTCTACTGGTCTTTATAAACAGTAAATTCTCAATCCATACAGAGCTCGGGCTTTGCGTATTTGCATATTACCAACCAAGTAATCATACGTACTATGAACGTACTTCCATCTATAACGGAATGTTATACTATAAACGCACATCCGCCGCCTACAGCGGACCGTTACATTATTAGGCAAAACAAAAAAAAAAACCTGTATTTCCGGTAACATGACGAAAAAAAAAAGGTTTCCATATCATGCAATTTTCTGTTGCATCAGATCAATTATGTTATATCTAAGCGTTTCCTAATTAACAAAAAGTCTGATAAAAATAGCATTGTTTAATGTCTGAAATCATTTTCTTACCTTCGACTACCGTATTTTCCCGCCAATTTTGCCCATGAAATCTGGTGTTTTTTGTATACATTCTATTACAATACTCGTTTAAAAGTCGCGATCGGTTTTTAGGAAAACTCCAGCACTTCTATTTCTACAAGTCTGTGATATTGTTCTAGCCAAACAGTCAATTATCAACTAAATTTGTTAATTTGCCTGAGGAAAATCGCCGATTTTCTTGTCAACTGTAAGCTCCTTAAACTAGGCCTTCAAGTGGAGGTAGGTTAATAATAGAACAAGTAAACGCGGATATGGATTTATTTTACGTATCTTATGTTCGTACAATAAAAGTTTCATTTATATGTATAGGGAATTCAAACATTTCGGCCCCAGACCCACATCCGCCGCCTACAGCGGACCGTTACAGCTGTACTATGAACGCACATCCGCCGCCTACAGCGGACCATTACATTATTATTTATTGCATAATACGATCCATTAATTAGAAATCACTTTTTTCGTAGTAAAAGGACACATTATTCTTATTTCTTCGTATCTGAACAGCATATAACTACATGAAATATTACATTACACATAGTTTATGCGACAACGTAATCATCTTTGCTTTTCATGTGACGTTTTGGGAAAGGGACGTAACTGATGTTTGTTAAACTCGTGGCCCAATCCCTTTGTATGTCATTTGTATATGAATGTAAGCTTTTGATACATTGCTCTGTTATAGTGTGACGTTTTGGGAAAGGGCCGTAACTGATGTTGGTAAAACTCGTGGCCCAATCTCTTTGCATGTCCTTTGCATATGAATGTAAGCTTTTGTTACTTTGCACTGTTTCTGTTTCTTTGTTGTTATCATCATCATATATTGTGTATATGTATAATCATGCAATAAAATATGTTTAAACTAAAAAAATAAACTAGTGTTGTGTAGATGTGCGTCATGACGCACAGACAGAATGTAACCCTGGTTTTAGCTACACCGGACCAGTGAATATAATTGACACATGGACCACTAGAAGTCGATTAGTAGCTTAAGAGGTGAGACGGGGGATCGAACATGTGACCCTTGGGTTGACAGTCAGTCCGGTGTTGACCACGGATCCGCCACCCAGATAGATCGGTGCTGTCTTAGGGATAACCGGTAACCTAGCTGTATATACCCGTAAAAACTTTAAGCTTCTGAAGCGCTGCCAATTACATATCTAGCCTAGCAAAGCTTTAATGATTCCTCCAAAATCTATGCATGTTTCATAAACATCAATGTAATATCTTCATTCCTGAAGGGCGAGTTAACCTTAACTCAAAGTCTTTTCACGGGAAATAGTCTAAAAATATATATATAAATTGAAATGCAATATGTTGTTTAACATCGTTGTCGGTAATAAAATTTCATGTTAAGCGTTTTAAGTGTACTAAATTACCATACAATTTCACCATTTTATTTTACAATTAACTTCCCGATGACAGGTTGTATTTAATCATTTTCCACTTATTCTCATGAATGGGATAAACGGGAAGAAGAAGTGAAGACCAGGCCTCAATTTCTCGAAACTTCTTAAGTCCCTTATAACAGGATTAAGCTAAACTCACTATTTTTGGTTTTCAATAATTTGGATAATATTTACTTCTTTAAGAGTTTTTATACTTTAGATAGGAACTATCTATATGTTAGTTAAATTAAACCATTTTTCATTTATCAAAATTTCATTCAAGTATGTATTTTGAGTAATTGAAATAAGCTACTTAAGCCTGTTAAGCTTAAGAAGTTTCGAGAAATTGGGGCCAGGACATTAAATAATTCGAAAATAGATTCTTTCTTTTTATAACGATTTATTGCAAACAAATATAAACTGATATTTTAGCATTCGCACATTGACTTCTGTCTTGAAAAGTTACTCCTTTGGTTGGTACTTACGTTGGCGTAAGTTAATAAACCTATCCAAATATTCCCTTTTGAGTTGCATAATTTCAAGAGGTGTCGTGAAACATAAGAAGGAACTATTAAGTAATACAATGGAAGTCTTTTCAGCCGTTGTTTTCTTTTGCATGGCGTCGCTATATAGGGCAATGTCGCTTCGTTTGGATATTGAATCCACTGCATTGGATGGTTTTGTCGAACCATTTCAAGGTGAGTGCCTTTCAGTTAAACGTATCCTATGACGGTTAGGTTATTTCTATCTTGATTGTAAATATTAGGTTATTTCTAATGCCTTCGTATTTCAGGGTAAGCAAAGCCTTTGCCTTGCTAAGTAAGTTAGGGGGGCAAGGTATTCCTCTTGCAAAGTGAGTTAGGGCAACCAAGGCCGACGTCTTGCAGTGTGAGTTAGGTCAAGCAAGGTCTTCATCTTGCCAATGCCTCGTCTGCAGGACAATCAAAAGGCCTTTGTTTTGTAGAGTGAGTTAGGGCATGAAAGGTCTTCGTCTTGCATGTCTAGTTAGTACAGCCAGCCAATGTCTATGTTTTGCAGAGTGAGTTAAGGCAGCCATAGCGTTGGTATTGCAGAACAGGGTAGGCCAGCCAAAGCCTTGTTCTTGCAGGTTGGGTTAGGGCAGCCAACGCCTATTACTTACAGAGTGGTTTAGGGTGGCAAAAACCTATGTTTTGTAAAGTCAGTTAGGATAACCAAGGTTTTGACTTGCTGTATGCATCTGGGTAGAGTTTGGACAGTAAAGGCCATTGTTTTGCAGAGGGAGTAAGGGCATTCAATGCCTTCGTCTTGCAGAGTGCGTCGGGAAAGCTACGACCGTCGTCTTGCAAAGTGAGTTAGGGCGGTCAAGGACTTCGTCTTGCAATTGAAATTATGAGAGCCAAGGCCTTTGCCTTGCATATTGATTAAGGCAGTCAATGCTTTCGTCTTGCAGAGTGAGTTAGGGCAGCCAAGGTTTTTGCAATTGTAGTAGGTAGTTAGGGTAGCCAAGGGATTCGTCTAGCTGAGTGCATTAGGGTAGCCAATGCATTAGCATTGCAGAACTAGTAAGGGTAGACAAAGAATGTGCATTACATAGTGAGTTTGGGCAGCCAATGCCTTCGCATTGCAGAGTAAGTTAGGGCAGCCAAGGCACTCGCATTGCACAGTGAGTTAGGGCAGCCAAGGCCTTCGCATTACAAATTATTTAATGCAGCTAAAGATTTCGTCTTGCGGAGTAAGGAGAGTCAAGCAATGACTTTGTCTTCCAGAGTGAGTAAGGGCAGCCATGGCCTTCGTCTTGTAGAGTTAGCTAGGAGTTTCAAGGCCTTCGTCTTGCAGAGTTAGTGGGGACAACCATGGGCTTTTTTGCAGAGTGATTAGGTGAATGAAGATATTTGACTGGCACAGTGAGTTAGGGCAATCAATGCAATCGTCTTACAGACTAAGAAAGGACAGCCATGTTGCTAATTGCAATGCAAGTCAGGACAGTGTCAGCATTCTTCTTGCAGAGCAATTTTGTTTGTACATATCGTTTAGTAATGGTTAGAGGTTACTCTCTTCTTTGAATATCTGGACTATTTAGAATAGCGATCGCGTACCCGAGAACTTTGTCATCCCTACTTCTTTCCGAGTGATTAAACAGATTCGTTTGACAATAAAAAAGAATGGTTTTCTGAACTCGTTTGTGTTTTGTCTTTTTTAAATTTAGCTTAATAATTATGTTTTACTTTTTCAGCTTAACAAGTGACTGGAATTGTTCTCGAGGACAATGCGGTAAGTACCAAATATTCATTGGATATCCTGGTTAGTGAAGCATATGTCCATATATATATAGTATACAATGTTTTAAATATACCCTTTCGTAATTAAAGTCTTGGTCATCAGGTACGCCCAGTTTCTAAATGCATATTCTTTATAAAGGCGGTGTATGAGTTAGTGGGGGTCCTGCTTGTTACAAGTCAAAGCATTAAGGTGATACAAAGATACTTTATTGTACACATTAACATATACTTTAAAACTGTAAACTATACTGAATTGTGTGCACACATGTTTTGATTCCAGGCTGTGTCATTGTTACTTCACCATTTAAAGAAGCTCTTCAAATTCAGATTATATATCAATTGGAGGACTTTTTCAATGCCACCATCAAAGGTTTGTCTTTGATATTCACGTCAGTAAAAATGCAATGGAAAAATCTCTTGATTTTTACTCCAAGTAGTGTGAAATGTAATACAATAGTACATATATGCATACAAACTACTTAGGATCGGTTCAGTTTCTAAATGGATTTGGCACATTTATTCAGTATTTTAGAAAATGTTTACTGGCCTTATTTGCCAACAACCGTATGGAGATTCAAAAATATGTCTAAAAGCAACCTGAAGCAAAGTGAATCTGCAGACTGGAAGCGCCTGCATTAGTTTGACCATAACGGTAACATGCCCATTATTATATAGCTATACTAGAACTAGAAAATATTAAATAGTGGTCGAAATGATTTGACATGCCATAAACGCCATGCACACTTCAATTTTCTCGTAATGCGTTTGTAAACGGTTTGTATCAAATTAGTTCCTTTAGAATTTTTCACACGTACTCGGTTTGTTGTCGGGCTTGGAATTAGGAAAATTGTTTGCATTCTTGCTCCTCACATACGTGTTCGTTTCTCGACCAGGACGCATGTTGGGTTTGTGGACACAGTGTCAGACAGCAGGGCTTCCTTCGAGTACCCCGATCAGCAACTGTGCTGTTATAGTTAATCATATTCCTTTCACTTTATCAGGTCCATGGGGCAAAGACTCTTGTGCCTCTCGGTTGCTTCAAAATACCGCAGCCCAGCGACGGTGAACATTTCAAACTAATGATGTTCTTGAAAGGTCTTGGACGTGGTGAAGGGTAAAATAATATACTGGCTAACAGCGCTGTCAATCCGTGGCGTATTTGCAATGTTGTGAAACAGCAAATCAGATAAAACAACAAAAGGACTTTAATAGTAACAAAATCTCTGACATGTAAACATTTTTGTTAATTTTAGTGATCATTTTACCATTCATAATATAGGCATTCTTTGCTTCGACAGCGATATCACGACGTGACTGGACACCCAAATTGATCTCAACCATATCAAATAGTTTGTTATCGTTTAGAGACAATATTAGATATGAAAACTTCAAGCTAAAATTATACATGATTTTTTTCAACAAAATCTTTTGGTAATACAATACATGTGAATGTCAAAACAAAGCTTCATAATTTGTTTAAAAAACATAACAGAAACACAGTCAAGATATTCTTTGTTTGTATCTGATCGTTGAATATTAAGTTATTTTATTAGTTTGTTTACTTTAATTTACCTTATAACCTATTGATTGTCGGCCCGACTAGCTTCTTTTTTTAAATAATTAAAAAAAAATGGCTTTTAATTTTAATTTGCTTTTTACACACTTCATAAAATAGAAACACAGCGCTGAATATATTTAAAGCACATTTACATTATTCCGGCCACTGGGCCGTCCTCTCTAGCTTGCGCTATATCTTGATTGTAAATATTAGAATGCAAAATTATTCATTTTGTTCTTTCATGGATGCACTATTTAATATCTAATATGTGTATCTAGTTTGTGTTTATAACGATGAGCTATATATGCTAAAGTTGAATAAACATTTTGTTCTGTTCTTTTCTGTTTCATTTTTAATCAAGTTGAACGCGCGTATCCCGCGATATGCCGGATCAGTCAGCTTTTTGGATTTGCGTCCACTTTCAACAGCCATTATGGCCTCGTACTTCTCGAGGTAACTTTTTACAGTAAGTTTTCTCATTGTTCACTTAGTTTCCAAGGCGGACACATTTGGGTTGACAATTTTACGTGAATGAAGGCTCCTCAAAATGTATTTTAATTTATCACGTGAAATAATATTGAGCCAAGCAAACAAAACAAAGTCCAAAATTCTTACTAGGGACCGCGAAAAAAGACATCGAGCCTGAAAAAATCGACCCTCGAGAAAAATCGAGGCTTCCGATCGATTTATATATGAACATATAGTAAAATATCGGTCCTTTTAATCCAGTTCGAGCCAATGAGAATATCGAGCTAGTCCATATCGAGCCAACGAGTTTTGACTTTATTTATAAATGTGGGGATAAGTGCGTGGTTGAATATTTATATACTAGTTTAGAACTTGATTGCATCGACCTTCAAAGCGGTTCACCCTACAGTAGCTAATATCTATGTATTTCAAAGCAGGTGTTGTTACGACCACCAAACGCAACAGAGAACGAGAAACCAGCAACAAACTTTAAGATACAACATTAACATTTATCAAGTAACAAAAGTAGTTTCAAATAAGTAATGGGGAAATTTAAATACCTAAAATAAAAAACAAAATCTAAAAATTCACGACATATTTTAATGATCATGGTTTATTAAATGTCCGCAGAGTTTAACCTATATGCGCACTATTTCAATACAAAAAAACTTTCAGACGTGTTCCCAATTATTCATAATAATTTGATAAAATACCAAGATTTTAGAAATGTTCAAGCACTGGTGAATCATTTATAAAGACATTACTGTCAGAGTGTTTTACTAAAGCCCAAAGATGAGATCAGATTGCCCTTATGTACCAATTAAGATTGTTCTAAAACATGTTGCAAAATTCCTCAATAACTTTCTCTTCAATTCTACATGTTGAACAAGATTTGAGAATATTCTAGGCAAATCCGTTCAAGGATATGTTAAAAGTGTCATAGGGAAAACCCGACTTTAAAACTCATTTTCATGTATCACGTTATCCCCTTCTTCAAGAAAAAGAATGTTAAATGTAATAAAACACATGTGAAAATATTTGCTACGAAAATAAATGTTGAATATGAGTTTGACACTTGCATTAAACAGCAATCTTATCTCATATATCATGAATATGATTTACATGAACCATTAATTAGCCTATGATGATTAAACAAACAACAAACGGGACAGTGACTTTGGAATTTTCTTTAGGAAATTGAGGGATATGTGATCACTGAACAATGTGAAGAAGTCACATGTTAGAACTCCTCAAGTCACGTGATTCCTCACCCTAGTATAGCTGTTTCAAAGGATTCATTCTTTACGGATATTGTTTAACTGGTTTTATGTCCTGAACATACAGACTTCATGATAATTTTAAAGTACCTACTTTAAAATACTTATTGTAATATCATTGCAGGAAATAAGTACTTATATTCATTAATCAAGTGCTCCTTTTTCTCGCTTTATAAATGACACCAAGTGAATAAGTTTATTGTCTAGATGTTTCAGAATATCTGAATTTTCAAGATCACAATTGAACACTGACTCAATCAATAATGTTTCCTGTGGGAAATGCTCCTTTTTCTCGCTTTATAAATGACACCAAGTAAATAAGTTTATTGTCTAGATGTTTCAGAATATCTGAATTTTCAAGATCACAATTGAACACTGACTAAATCATAAATGTTTCCTGTGGGAAAGAGTTTACAACTGACACTTATTTAATGAAAGAGCTATATATGGCTAATTAGTATCTTAGCAGGACATTTATGTTTTCGCCTTCAAGGCGTCTTTACAACATAGATAAAATCACTGCCTTTCTGGTAAACAATGTATGGACCAAATGATCTAGACTGTAATGGTTCGCCACGTTTAAACAGACGAGCAACGACAGCCTCATTTTAACTTTATTTCATATCGACCTGTGACATTTTGAGTTTAGACATTTCAAACTAACATGACTTTTAGGTATATAGGCGGACGACCTGTATTGTTTGATACATAACTCGTGCATGGCCTGTTAGAAAATGTGAGGCATATTGTAAGACTCCTAATAAGACTTAACTGATTTTGGAAGACCAACGAATTCGGAAATTTTCACAAGAGCCTTACAAATGTTCTGTTTTAATATTTCTACAGAAATAACACATAACACTGAAGAATTATGTTGAGACACAATTGTTAACAGGTTTTCAGGACTATTTAAAGGTCTAACACAGTCTATAATGGTCCTTCTTATACGCTCATCAAAAGCAGTAATAGGCTGTAAATAAGCTTTAGATAATGTCTGGAAAGGTTTCCCTACAATCTGTAAAGTATGACATGATTTGCAGTACATTGAAACATCTGCTTTGAGACCAGGTCGATATAGATGGTTAAGGGTCTTGTGATAGGTCTGGCCCCAATATCACGAAAATACTTAAGTAAAATCTCAAAATCAGTCTCCAAATATTTCACCATATAAAAGCAAAATATCCTTCAAAATCTTGCATGGTTTTATACTGTTTGAAAACGTATTTTCTCATAGAATGTGTCGATAAAAATGTTTTGTCAATATTTCAAAGAAAACTAATTCTAGAGCAAAAATATACTTGAGTATTTTATAAAGAATACAGAATTGTACTCAAATACAGTTTTGGCTGTAGAATATATTTAGCTTTGAATTCGACCAAAGGCTTTTATCAGCATATTCCATGATAGAATGTGCTTATAAAACTGCAAATAACATATATGATTTTTAATAAATTTTAATGTTATGTGATAAAATGTGTTGAGACTGAGATTTGACTTAAGTATTTTCGTGATATTGGGGCCTGGTTAAAACGTAAAATTAGTGTGTCATGGGCTAAACTAAGTTTTTATGGGTGACATGACTTTGGAACCACAATTTGGTTTACAATCCACTCATCTTCAGCGGGAATGTAGGCTATTTGTCAATTTTCATCGGAATATCATTCGTTGTAAGAAATAGAATGTGACCTGTGACTATGTGTCTTGAAACAGGGCCATTGTAAATTGTTTGTCATTTTTCTGCCACACGGTTAACAACTTTTTCCGCGTTATGTCTATTTTATTATTAGATATATTACTCAGTTGTAAAACATATCAAATTTAGAAAATGTGATACGTCACATTACTTGTGGGAAGAAATGGGGGTTTCCCCTTTCAAACCAGGAAAAAGCAGGTTCAGATGCATATGATATGGAGCATAATTGATATTTTTTTATTTGATTAGGTTTTGTCAGCATTCTGTGAACAATGATGATATATTTCTCCTAGAAATCCCCTCTATAAGATTAAGATTGAGAAGAATCAACTGCATTCACATTAATTTAAAATAGAAATAAAAATGGAAATATGATTAAAGGAGTGGATATTAGATACTAAAACAAACGGTTTCGAACCCACAAAATCGGCTTTACATATCATACAGAAGGTTGCGACATTAATATAGCAGCAGATCATTCAAGTACCCGCATAATTATCACAACCCTGTAAACAAACATATGAGCTGTTGATGTTAAAGTAACGCACAGTAAATTAATCGTCCGATACCCACGATACATTACCGCGCTGTGCTTCGTGGTGTATGAAGTGTAGAGGAAGAAAATACCTAAGTGTCCGACGATAAATAAGTTAATCAAGCCGTCTGTCTTCGTAGTCAGGCCTTCAATGTTATAGTATGCATGTAACAAATTCAATCATTCTTCCGCGTTTGTATATGCAAACACAATTTCAAGGGTTAAAGTCGCCAAAATATGGAACTGTTAATATCATTACCTTCCCTCTGTATTGGAGATTACAGATATCTCTTCATTAAAATCTATACAATTGAAAAGAAATTATGGTTAAAAATCACAAATTGATAGTATAATATTTAAGGCAAATCAAATTACAGATTGGTTTAACATATCTTTACTTACAATTTGTTCTATGGCATCTACGAAACCTTGCGCAAAAAAGCGATGACACAATCAGTATAAAACAGATCAGCATGTACACTTTCAATATTCATGTTGTAATCGTCCGAGGGGCCAAGGACATTAGGTGTAAAAACGCTTAAGCTGATTCAATGTAACAATAAGCCAAGCCAAGCCTCTTTATGCACTCACATGCTTTGGAAGAAACAGGAAGAGAAAAGAAAGATAGCATAATAAAATATCTTGAAAATGTATGACAATGTTTTTCTTCCTTATAACACGGAAAAATAGCGCAGACTTGAAGGTGGTAGGCCGACAAATTATGAGTTCGTGTTTTTCCCTCAATTCCGAGGCATTTTGACTATCGTTTTTTGGTGTTTTTAAGTTTCTGGCGAAAACGCCGAAATACCTCTAACGCAAAATGGCAGAAATCAGCGTCCATAATTTTTATATAACGCTGGCACATTTCGACAGTTATCCAAAAACGATTTGTATATTATTTGCCTGACCGGTTTAAAAAGATTGTTGCTACTCTCTGAGCTATAATTTTGAAATACAAACCGATTCAGTACGAAACATCGATGAATTGTTATAATATAAAAAATATTTATTAAATATCGTAGAGTGTGATAGAATACAATGCTAATCCTAGAACGTAAATGTCAACCGATATGTTAGCTGGTTACGAATGCGATTAAACACGGAGTCAACAAGATCATAAATACTTATTATAAAGTGATTATTTTTTCCGGCGCTATAATGACGTCATATCATAAACTGTTTCCGGTTTATTGAAATTTATAGATTTTTGCGTCTTCTAACACTGATTTTCAATTTAATAAACTAACTGATACCTTTATAAAGAAATTAAACATAGGCATAAATAATATCTTCGTCTATTTTAAAATCATTAAAACATAAAATACCAAGTTTTTGATGAGTTTACAATCTGTTGTTTTTTTCACAAGGGACAGACAAGACCTTGGTCTTGCTGGATGAGTTAGAACAGCTAAGACCTTCGTCTTGCTGGGTGAGTTCGGACAGCTAAACCCCTCGTCTTGCTTGGTGTGTCAGGACAGACAATGCCTTCCTGTTGCTGGTTGAATTAGGACAGACAAGGCTTTCATCATGCAGAGTGAGTTCGGACAGTCAATGCCATCTTCTTGCTGGGTGAGGCAGGGCAGCTAAGACCTTCGTCTTTCTATGTGAATTAGGACAAACAAGGCCTTCGTCTTGCTGGGTGAGTTAGGACAGACAAGGCATTCGTCTTGCTTGATGAGTTAGAACAGTCAAGGTCTTCGTCTTGCTTGATGAGTTAAGACAGCCAAGACCTTCGTAATGATGGGTGAGTTTGGTTAGACAACGACTTCGTCTTGCTTCGTGAATAAGAACAGACAATGCCTTTGCTTTAATGATTGACTTATTAAAGTCAAGGCCTTCGTCATGCAAAGTGAGTTAGGGCAACCAATGCCGTCGTCTTGCAGATTGACTTAGGCCAAAAAAGTCCTCGTCTTACAAACCAAGTACTTCGTCTTATACAGTGAGTTATGACAGACAAATAAGGATAGCCAATGCCTTCGTCTTGCTAAGGGAGTTAGAACAGTCAATGCCTTTGTCTTGCTGATTCAGTAAGGACAGCCATGGTCCTCGTCTTGCAGTGTGTTACGATGGCCAAGGACTCCGTCATGCAGATAAAGATAGGTAAGCCCACACATTCAGCTTGCTGAGTGAGTTTAGACAGTCACGGCCTTCGCTTCATTCACTTTAATTGAACTCCATTAGAGACGTTGCGACGTGATGGGACACCGGAAACCATATTAAATATTTGCTTTTTCGTTTTGCTTTAACTTACGGACTGCAGAACTCAACCTATACATGGCAAACAAACAACTCCAGAAAACATGTGACTATAAACCACAGCCTTATAGTTACTTTGTTTTGAAAAAAAGAAGAAAAAACATCATAGTGTAAAGTTATTCTCATATATATGTTCAGCTCAATTTCTTAAACAAAAACATTATAAACAATGTTTATTTCTAATTAACATGTTTGATATTTAAATTTGAATCAATGTTATTGTTGTTATTGTTGTTTTGGCGTTAGGTCAAAAACCTATCCGCCCTCGAACACTTGTAAGATTTTTTTTTATTTTTTTTTGATATTCATGAAATATATTGTTCACAGATTATTAACGATATGTGAACTATCAAGTTCAGAAATGAGTAAGTGATCCTCATAATTAAAAACAAGTGGTGCTTTACCCTTTCAAACCAGGAACAATAAGTTCACATGCACAGTGTACTTCACATTAACGATTACATTCAATTGTTTTACAAACGTTTTGTCATCAATTTGTGCAAATTAATGATTATTCTTTTTTGCAAATCACGAAAACAAAATTGCGAGATTAAGAGCAAAAATGCATTCAAATTTTAGAAAATTCATAAATTAATATTTTAGATAATTTAATCTTTTTGATTTTTTTTGAAGATCTAATCAAATGCAGTGTATTGAAATAAAAGGTTTACAAACAACAACCACGACAATACATGTCAATTTCTTAAGGCTCTCTGTCATCCAGGTTGCTACGAGCAAATTGATTTGTTAATACTTTTTCAATTATAGCTTTTAACCAATCATATAATTCAAAGTGAATACTTCCCTTCAGATAACCAGTGGACAAATTATCAAAGCGTTACACTTTGTGTTACATTAACTCTTTGTAGACGACAGTACTTTATATATATGTAATCATAGTTAAATGTTTCGTTCTTTTTTACTTTCTATAAACTATACGTACATCATTTGTCTTAAAATACTGTTTTCATTTTCTTAAGTCATGAATGCAATATTGTGTCATGATGAGTTTTATAAAATGATTTTTAGGACTTTATTAATTGTTGGAATTATTTCAGATTGCTTCTTACTTTTTAACTAATACCAGTTTAGCAGTATAATGTACATTTCTTCTATCAACTTGCTTTTACATTTATTTTATTTATTTGTACAACGCCATTGAATATGTATTTATGTAAAACTAGGCATTTTATCAAATTAAAATGTTTCGTGTCTCATGTTTCATGTTCTCATTTATTATGTCGCACAAAACTTTATATGCATAAACATGTCAAGGGTTATCGTCGCAAAATGCTTGGTTACCAAACATCGTTTACTTCCTTTTTGTATTGAACATTACAGACTTCTTTTTTAAATTTATACAAAAGAAAGTTAATAATTCTTTTAAAGACTGGCAATAATCGTACTAGAATTATATTAATATTATATATACTGGTAAATTGCCTTGTTGCGATTCGCGAACCTCTTTGGTGATTTTTTTTGGTGGTGGGGGGGGGGGGCGGAGTGAGTGAGGGGGTAACTGGATAAAACAGTTATCGAGAAACTGACATCATATGTAATTAAATGATCCAGCTCTTTCAATCAACATGAAAACATCTTAAGAAGATGGAAGCTAAACGGAAATTCTATATAGTGGGAAATTGCCTTGTTGCGATCCGTGAACCTCTTTGTTGATGGGGGCGGGGGGGGGGGGGGTTGAGGAGGGGGTAACTGAATAAAACAGTTATCGAGAAACTTATCTGTAATTAAATGATCCAGCTATTTCAATCAACATGAAAACATCTTCAGAAGATAGAAAGCTTAACAGAAATTCGTTCCAGTTAATTCAACACTATGTTTATTCAAGCAAGCTCATCCAATCGTGAAGCAAAGGTTGGATTTCGCAATAACATTCATTTTTTGAGAATTAACTACATGATCGGGTGGAATTTGATCCTTAGTTAATCACATGAAACGGTGAAAAACGGGAAGAGGAGGGGAAAACCAGGAAATTAAACATTACGAAAACAAATACCCATGCTTTTCTTCCTTATATCAGCGATTTATTACACGCATATCTGGTATGTTGGCATTCGCATCTCGACTTCGGACGTGAATAGTTGCTCATTTGGTTGGTCTTTTAAGACATATCCTTTGGGCGAAAAGGGAATATTGTCAAGTTAACAAACATATACAAAACACTCTTGTTTCAGTTACATAATTGCAAGAGGTCTTAAAATTTAGATAGGAATTAATCATTTATACAATGAAAGTCTATTCAGTCGTTGTTTTTCTTTGCGTCGCGTCGCTAGCTAGGGCGATGACGCTGCGTTTGGAACTTGAAACCACCGCATTGGATGATTTGGTCAAACCGTTTCTAGGTAAGTGTCTTTTTATTACATACACTGTGATAGGTTTAGTACGTTCCCGCAATGCAAACATGTTAATAAGTAGCTAGTTTATTACGTATGCGATAATATTCAAGCAAAATGCCCGTCGTTAAAAAAATTTGCACACATTCAATGAAGCCTTAAATGGACTCTTGAATATTTATGCATCAAAACAGGGTGTTCCTGTAATATGTGAATTGACGCTAAAACTATCAAAAATGAAGTGTTTCTGCTCTAAATATTGTTGAATTTAGAAAAAGGCCGATATTCAAGCAAACCTGCTCAGTTGTTAACGAGTATCTGTGCTACATGTGCATGTATACGTGATATAACAGCTATAATATTTTCGTATGAGCTGATCGAGACATACCTGTCACAACGGCTGTTCTGTGTATATATGTGTGTGAGTCAGTGAGTCAGTTTTGCGTCCGCCCGTCCGTCCATCCATCCGGACTCTACCTTGTACGGGTTTTATCTTGACCATGAATGTTCACCGTAATGAGGTGGCGTGTCGAACACAAGACCTAGGTCTGATCCTCAAAGGTCATGGTTACGCTTACAGGTCAGAGGTTGAAATGATTCTGGTTCGGGCTGTATCTTCACCATGAATTATATGATTTTCAAAAAACTTTCCATGAAGGTTTATTATGATGAGGCGACGTGTTTTGCATACTACCGAGGTATCAACTTCAAAGGTCACACTTAGAGGTCAAATGTTTAAATGATCCTTTGTCCAGGCTGATTCTTGACCATTCATTATAGGATTTTCAAAACAAAACTTGCCATGAAGTTTCACCATGATGAGGTGGTGTGTAGCGCACAAGAACCATGTTCAGTTTAATGTTATTTATTTTACAACGATTGTGAAACAATTACAACAATATATTAATCACTCTCGTTGGCAAAATGTTATGCGAGAGTGTGGTATTCTGCTATGGGGGAACCGGGGTACCCGAAGGAAACCCACTTGTCCGGCTTGGTGACCAAAAACCGAACTCTCAAGCCGGGAATCGAGCCCAGGTCACGTAGGTGAGAAGTGAGTGTGCTAACCGGACAACCTGTCAAAATGAGTATTGTAGTACTGAGTATGACTCAGGTCCGGACTGACCCTTGACCGGGTCGTATCTGTACAAGGCATTATAGGATTTCAATAAACTTGCATTGAATGTTCTCAATGATGCGGTGGTGTGTCGCGCGCAAGACCCAGGTCTGTACCTCAAAGGTTAAGGCCTCTCTAAAAGGTCAAATGTTTAAAACTGTTGATAGAAGTGAACCTTCTCCGTGCCTTAGTTTTATTATGCATTATAGCATTGTCAAGAAAGTTGGAATGAATCATCATAATGATGAGGCGACAACGTCACGCGTAAGTCTGCACTCCAAAGGTCAAGGTCACTCAGGTCTAATTGAGTACTGTCATTAGGAACGTTGTCCAGACAGCATCTCAAGCATGTATCAAAGGAATCCCAAGTAGCTGAGCACATATGTTCTCCACGATAAGGCAGTGTGTTGGGTATAGACTCAGGCCTGTATCTCAAAGGTCAATGTCACACTTACAGGTCGAAATATGTTCATAGGCCAGTAACCTGTCTAAGCATAATCTTAACCATGCATTACTTGATTATCAAGTAACTAAGCACACATGGTCATCATTATGTTGTGTGTCACATGGAAGACCAAGGTCTTTACCTGAAAGTTCAAGGTCATCAATTGAAGGTTGATATTTTGAGATTTTTGTTTTAATTAAAAATAGATGTGCAGCTTTATTTTCAGACCCACACCTCTAAATATATAGAGGGAGATGCACCTTTTAGAGGTGCACCTCTATGTAATTGAGACCTGCACCTCTATTTTATGTGTAATAATTAGTTGAATGTAATCAATTGATATGTCATATCATAATTACGTGGTATTTAACTCCATGTGAGTGTGTGATGCAAAGGCTCTTTCGACGGGCTCGACATGCCGCCTCGTGGTGTCTAGTTAGTAAAATGTTTGAAATGTTGATGATTCAATTGAAACATTCAAATCGTTTTTATTTTTTAACATATTATGTTTTTCATTGCAGAAATATTGGGAAATCAATAGGGAATATAATATTTTTTATGCGAAATGCTAATGCTATTTTCAAAATGCTAATTTGCGAATTTTGACCACATTTTCAACATGTCAACTTTTCTTGAAAGTTTCGAGCAGTCAATAACTTTTAACAAGATTTGCCATACTTGATTCTGAAAAACTGAACCATTTTCTTTGTAAAAACCTTAATTTTCTTTCTTTGAATGAGTACTTTAAAATGCTGAGGAGATACAACAAAAATGATTTCATTGATCACAATGACAATTATCACAGAATATTGGTTTAATATCTTTTTGAGGATAAATGAACATGTTATATTGTATGAACGAATAACCTAATTAGATAATAAATATGAATATAATTTATAAACAATTTTGTAATTACATGTTTATTGGCAATGCTTGCCGAAAAAACAAATGAAGTACTTCTTATTTATATTAGATTGTTTTTTATTCATAATATGAAAATATGATAATTAATTTTACTTAGGAGGTGTCGGCTATTTAAAAAGACTGCGAATAAGAGAAGTTTTTTTTCCGTGTGATATAAAAATGAATCAGATACACGGACAGCTTAATTACAAATTAATTTAGTAATATTGCATATATAAAATGTCTGGATATATTTTAACATGGGTTAAATTAATTTGGTTTTGTTTCCTAGGACTGAATGGCGATTGGACCTGTTCATCTGGAACATGCAAGAAATGCGAAACCGTGCAGGGTCGAACTGGTATGTGATGACCTTTAAGCTCCTTCTGTGTTATGACCTGACAGTAATGTACCCTTGCTAACGTAGCTTAACTGACAACGTACTCGCTTTCTGATATCAAATAAACATAATAGTTTACATCTTGTATAATCATTCAGAGACTAAATTTTAGCTTCTAGACCATTATACAGTTAATCTTTGATGAAGACTAATTATCAGTATCATTACATATTGAGCAATTCTTGCACCTTGTTTGCCACAGAACAGTTTTAAATGCAAGTGGTTCTGTTATGATTTTAAGTGTTGATTGTAAATCGATGCCTATGGTTCTTATTTATTCGTTTACATATCCATGCGTAACACAGTGTGTATTGTTTCAGCCTGTGTCGTAGCTACATCACCGGTTGCAAACACCATTCATATCCAAGTGGTAGCCAGCGGCATGGTCTTGTTCAATGCTGACATCAAGGGTGTGTGCTTGTTGATGTTTTTCCTTCATTTCAGAAAATATATAATACGTGTAATTTTATTCAATTTGTTACCTTAAAATACGCATTTGTCTAACGTCACTGTGATCCCAACGACATTTCCATTATATTTGACAATAGCAAAAGTTTTGTTGACACTGTATGGTGCTGTTGTTGTTGTTGTTGTTGTTGTTTTCAAATAAAAACATACATTTTACAGAGAAGAACCCTGGCCAAATTTGCAAAGATACGTATGGTTATAAAGTTTGTCTACAAGCAACAAAAGTCGATCTTCAGACGGGAAGCGCCTGCTTAGAGTTCTCTGTTACGGTATATAAATCAAAACTAAAAACAAATGTTTCTTCGAATACAACAAATCTTTAAGATAAATATTTGCCAAACAATAATAATCTAAATTTGAAAGTTTATTACTCTGTGCTCGTAGTTTCCGCTTGATGCAAGATGCACACATTCGACGTAAAAGAGGTCCTGGCAACGTCTCATAGATCAGGGCCTTGGCGTACAGTGTATGAGAACGGAATGGTTAATGGACGATAAAAGCGAATAGACCCAGCACTCTCTATTACAAATGTTTTGGATTGTTTTCATTTAAGGCTCAAGGTCAAATACACAAAATGCCGTATGGTTGTTTTACGCTGAAGCAAAAGCCGGCTTCTTCTGAACTAGCGTTTCAAGTTAAGAATTTCGCAGAAAATATGTTAGGTGAGTACCCTGTTTTCGCACACACGTTTGGATATGCCAATGAAAATAACAATTTGGTGTAGATAGTCAATAAAAGCCGTTGGACATTGAATAATTTCTTTAAATGCAGACTCGAATTAATGTCACTATTGCAGTTGTAGAAGTTTCTGGGAATATGACCCCATTTCTTTTTAAAAAACCTTCAGTGTAACACCTTCGAGTATCTTATTTCACAAAGCTCAGATAAAAACTTCAACATAACAATTTTTGTTCTTTCAAAACAATTTGCTATGGTGATTTTCCTAAATACTTATTCCTTTAATAGTCGTAAAAAACTTCAAAGGGAGAATTTAATACAATTTTTACCAAAAACGTGTGCTTAGCTTGATTATTTTATTAGAGACTTAAGACCGTTCGTGGAATTGGGGCATGGTGTGAAATGTTTACACTTCATAACAAGATGGGTTGTAGAGTAGTACTAACCTCTTAATTCCAAACATGGTCTCGATAGATACTTGTTAAGGACCGCTTTGCGCCCAGAAATAAGTTGTTTTTTATTTAAGTCTATTTCTTAACATTTTCACATTTTCATAGCCAAAAAGAAATGTTTACATGTTTTAACATGAAAGTATTTTATTTCAATATGGTCAATGAAAATGATATATTTCAGGAACATTTCTTTTTTATTTCATATGACAAATTCGATCCTTAAATTAGGAAAGTGACTTAGGTTTGGAAATGACTTAATAATGTAATATGCTTGAAGAATACCGTCCCTGATCTAAAAACTTTAGCAAATTGTAATAATTTACAAAATCACCCCGATTGTCAGCATTTTGTTTGTGCTTTCAATAACATTAGACATGTTTGTCTGTTTATACGAATATCACGTTTGCTTACTTCCCCTAGTATGATATGAAAATGAATCAATTACACGGACAGCTTAATTAGAAATGAATTAAGGATTCTTTTATTTACAAAATGTCTGTCATCGATTATTTAAATTGTAGCAATCATTGTTGCTGTTGTAATATTTTGATCGTCTATGCAATAAAGGGTTGTTGTTGGTGTTGTTAGTGTTGTTGTTGTTGTTGTTAAAGGATATTTTAGGTGGAGTTATTTTAACATGTGTTGAATTAATTTGGGTTTTTTTGCTAGGACTGAATGGCGATTGGACCTGTTCATCTGGAACATGCAAGAAATGCGAAACCCAGCAGGGTCAAACTGGTATGTGATGACCTTTAAGCTCCTTCTGTGTTATGACCTGACAGTAATGTGCCCTTGCTAACGTAGCTTAACTGACAACGTACTCGCTTTCTGATATCAAATAAACATAATAGTTTACATCTTGTATAATCATTCAGAGACTAAATTTCAGCTTTAAGACCATTATACAGTTAAACTTTGATGAAGACTAATCATCAGTATCATTATATATTGAGAAATTCTTGCACCTTGTTTGCCACAGAACAGTTTTAAATGCAAGTGATTCTGTTATGATTTTAAGTGTTGATTGTAAATCGATGCCTATGGTTCTTATTTATTCGTTTACATATCCATGCGTAACACAGTGTACACTGTATTGTTTCAGCCTGTGTCGTAGCTACATCACCGGTTGCAAACACCATTCATATCCAAGTGGAAACCAGCGGCATGGTCTTGTTCAATGCTGACATCAAGGGTGTGTGCTTGTTGATGTTTTTCCTTCATTTCAGAAATTATATAACATGTGTAATTGTATTCAATTTGTTACCTTAAAATACTCATTTGTCTTATGTCACTGTGATCCTAACGACATTTGACAATAGCAAAAGTGTTGTTGACATTGTATGGTGTTGTCGTTGTTGTTGTTTTCAAATAAAAACATACATTTTACAGAGAAGAACCCTGGCCAAATTTGCGAAGATATGTATGGTTATAAAGTTTGTCTACAAGCAACAAAAGTCGATCTTCAGACGGGAAGCGCCTGCTTAGAGTTCTCTGTTACGGTATATAAATCAAAACTAAAAACAAATGTTTCTTCGAATACAACAAATCTTTAAGATAAATATTTGCCGAACAATAATAATCTAAATTTGAAATTTTATTACTCTGTGCTCGTAGTTTCCGCTTGATGCAAGATGCACACATTCGACGTAAAAGAGGTCCTGGCAACGTCTCATAGATCAGGGCCTTGACGTACAGTGTATGAGAATGGAATGGTTAATGGACGATAAAAGCGAATAGACCCAGCACTCTCTATTACAAATGTTTTGGATTGTTTTCATTTAAGGCTCAAGGTCAAATACACAAAATGCCGTATGGTTGTTTTACGCTGAAGCAAAAGCCGGCTTCTTCAGAACTAGCGTTTCAAGTTAAGAATTTCGCAGAAAATATGTTAGGTGAGTACCCTGTTTTCGCACATACGTTTGGATATGCCAATGAAAATAACAATTTAGTGTAGATAGTCAATAAAAGCCGTTGGACATTGAATAATTTCTTTAAATGCAGACTCGAATTAATGTCACTATTGCAGTTGTAGAAGTATCTGGGAATATGACCCCATTTCGTTTAAAAAAAACCTTCAGTGTAACACCTTCGAGTATCTTATTTCACAAAGCTCAGATAAAAACTTCAACATAATAATTTTTGTTCTTTCAAAACAATTTGTTATGGTGATTTTCCTAAATACTTATTCCTTTAATAGTCGTAAAACACTTCAAAGGAAGAATTTAATACAATTTTTACCAAAAACGTGTGCTTAGCTTGATTATTTTATTAGAGACTTAAGACCGTTCGTGGAATTGGGGCATGGTTTGAAATGTTTACACTTCATAACAAGATGGGTTGTAGAGTAGTACTAACCTCTTAATTCCAAATTTTTATATTTAAGTCTATTTCTTAACATTTTCACATTTTCATAGCCAAAAAGAAATGTTTACATGTTTTAACATGAAAGTACTTTATTTCAATATGGTCAATGAAATTGATATATTTCAGGAACATTTTTTTTTATTTCATATGACAAATTCGATCCTTAAATTAGGAAAGTGACTTAGGTTTGGAAATGACTTACAAATGTAATATGCTTGAAGAATACCGTCCCTGATCTAAAACCTTTAGCAAATTGTAATAATTTACAAAATCACCCCGATTGTCACCATTTTGTTTGTGCTTTCAATAACATTAGACATGTTTGTCTGTTTATACGAATATCACGTTTGCTTACTTCCCCTAGTATTATATGAAAATGAATCAATTACACGGACAGCTTAATTAGAAATGAATTAAGGATTCTTTTATTTACAAAATGTCTGTCATCGATTATTTAAATTGTAGCAATCATTTTTGCTGTTGTAATATTTTGATCGTCTATGCAATAAAGGGTTGTTGTTGGTGTTGTTAGTGTTATTGTTGTTGTTGTTAAAGGATATTTTAGGTGGAGTTATTTTAACATGTGTTGAATTAATTTGGTTTTGTTTGCTAGGACTGAATGGCGATTGGACCTGTTCATCTGGAACATGCAAGAAATGCGAAACCCAACAGGGTCAAACTGGTATGTGATGACCTTTAAGCTCCTTCTGTGTTATGACCTGACAGTAATGTGCCCTTGCTAACGTAGCTTAACTGACAACGTACTCGCTTTCTGATATCAAATAAACATAATAGTTTACATCTTGTATAATCATTCAGAGACTAAATTTCAGCTTTAACACCATTATACAGTTAAACTTTGATGAAGACTAATCATCAGTATCATTATATATTGAGAAATTCTTGCACCTTGTTTGCCACAGAACAGTTTTAAATGCAAGTGATTCTGTTATGATTTTAAGTGTTGATTGTAAATCGATGCCTATGGTTCTTATTTATTCGTTTACATATCCATGCGTAACACAGTGTGTATTGTTTCAGCCTGTGTCGTAGCTACATCACCGGTTGCAAACACCATTCATATCCAAGTGGAAACCAGCGGCATGGTCTTGTTCAATGCTGACATCAAGGGTGTGTGCTTGTTGATGTTTTTCCTTCATTTCAGAAAATATATAACATGTGTAATTTTATTCAATTTGTTACCTTAAAATACGCATTTGTCTTACGTCACTGATCCTAACGACATTTCCATTATATATGACAATAGCAAAAGTGTTGTTGACATTGTATGGTGTTGTCGTTGTTGTTGTTTTCAAATAAAAACATACATTTTACAGAGAAGAACCCTGGCCAAATTTGCGAAGATATGTATGGTTATAAAGTTTGTCTACAAGCAACAAAAGTCGATCTTCAGACGGGAAGCGCCTGCTTAGAGTTCTCTGTTACGGTATACAACAAATCTTTAAGATAAATATTTGCCAAACAATAATAATC
Organism: Mya arenaria; assembly: GCF_026914265.1. NCBI lineage: Eukaryota > Metazoa > Mollusca > Bivalvia > Myida > Myidae > Mya > Mya arenaria. The sequence goes on from NC_069125.1 coordinate 27,756,079, forward strand.
TAAATTTGAAATGTTATTACTCTGTGCTCGTAGTTTCCGCTTGATGCAAGATGCACACATTCGACGTAAAAGAGGTCCTGGCAACGTCTCATAGATCAGGGCCTTGGCGTACAGTGTATGAGAACGGAATGGTTAATGGACGATAAAAGCGAATAGACCCAGCACTCTCTATTGCAAATGTTTTGGATTGTTTTCATTTAAGGCTCAAGGTCAAATACACAAAATGCCGTATGGTTGTTTTACGCTGAAGCAAAAGCCGGCTTCTTCTGAACTAGCGTTTCAAGTTAAGAATTTCGCAGAAAATATGTTAGGTGAGTACCCTGTTTTCGCACATACGTTTGGATATGCCAATGAAAATAACAATTTGGTGTAGATAGTCAATAAAAGCCGTTGGACATTGAATAATTTCTTTAAACGCAGACTCGAATTAATGTCACTATTGCAGTTGTAGAAGTTTCTGGGAATATGACCCCATTTCTTTTTAAAAAACCTTCAGTGTAACACCTTCGAGTATCTTATTTCACAAAGCTCAGATAAAAACTTCAACATAACATTTTTTGTTCTTTCAAAACAATTTGCTATGGTGATTTTCCTAAATACTTATTCCTTTAATAGTCGTAAAACACTTCAAAGGGAGAATTTAATACAATTTTTACCAAAAACGTGTGCTTAGCTTGATTATTTTATTAGAGACTTAAGACCGTTCGTGGAATTGGGGCATGGTTTGAAATGTTTACACTTCATAACAAGATGGGTTGTAGAGTAGTACTAACCTCTTAATTCCAAACATGGTCTCGATAGATACTTGTTAAGGACCGCTTTGCGCCCAGAAATAAGTTGTTTTTTATTTAAGTCTATTTCTTAACATTTTCACATTTTCATAGCCAAAAAGAAATGTTTACATGTTTTAACATGAAAGTATTTTATTTCAATATGGTCAATGAAAATGATATATTTCAGGAACATTTCTTTTTTATTTCATATGACAAATTCGATCCTTAAATTAGGAAAGTGACTTAGGTTTGGAAATGACTTAATAATGTAATATGCTTGAAGAATACCGTCCCTGATCTAAAAACTTTAGCAAATTGTAATAATTTACAAAATCACCCCGATTGTCACCATTTTGTTTGTGCTTTCAATAACATTAGACATGTTTGTCTGTTTATACGAATATCACGTTTGCTTACTTCCCCTAGTATGATATGAAAATGAATCAATTACACGGGCAGCTTAATTAGAAATGAATTAAGGATTCTTTTATTTACAAAATGTCTGCCATCGATTATTTAAATTGTAGCAATCATTGTTGCTGTTGTAATATTTTGATCGTCTATGCAATAAAGGGTTGTTGTTGGTGTTGTTAGTGTTGTTGTTGTTGTTGTTAAAGGATATTTTAGGTGGAGTTATTTTAACATGTGTTGAATTAATTCGTTTTTTTTTTGCTAGGACTGAATGGCGATTGGACCTGTTCATCTGGAACATGCAAGAAATGCGAAACCCAGCAGGGTCAAACTGGTATGTGATGACCTTTAAGCTCCTTCTGTGTTATGACCTGACAGTAATGTGCCCTTGCTAACGTAGCTTAACTGACAACGTACTCGCTTTCTGATATCAAATAAACATAATAGTTTACATCTTGTATAATCATTCAGAGACTAAATTTCAGCTTTAAGACCATTATACAGTTAAACTTTGATGAAGACTAATCATCAGTATCATTATATATTAAGAAATTCTTGCACCTTGTTTGCCACAGAACAGTTTTAAATGCAAGTGATTCTGTTATGATTTTAAGTGTTGATTGTAAATCGATGCCTATGGTTCTTATTTATTCGTTTACATATCCATGCGTAACACAGTGTGTATTGTTTCAGCCTGTGTCGTAGCTACATCACCGGTTGCAAACACCATTCATATCCAAGTGGAAACCAGCGGCATGGTCTTGTTCAATGCTGACATCAAGGGTGTGTGCTTGTTGATGTTTTTCCTTCATTTCAGAAAATATATAACATGTGTAATTTTATTCAATTTGTTACCTTAAAATACGCATTTGTCTTACGTCACTGATCCTAACGACATTTCCATTATATTTGACAATAGCAAAAGTGTTGTTGATATTGTATGGTGCTGTCGTTGTTGTTGTTTTCAAATAAAAACATACATTTTACAGAGAAGAACCCTGGCCAAATTTGCGAAGATATGTATGGTTATAAAGTTTGTCTACAAGCAACAAAAGTCGATCTTCAGACGGGAAGCGCCTGCTTAGAGTTCTCTGTTACGGTATATAAATCAAAACTAAAAACAAATGTTTCTTCGAATACAACAAATCTTTAAGATAAATATTTGCCAAACAATAATAATCTAAATTTGAAATTTTATTACTCTGTGCTCGTAGTTTCCGCTTGATGCAAGATGTACACATTCGACGTAAAAGAGGTCCTGGCAACGTCTCATAGATCAGGGCCTTGGCGTACAGTGTATGAGAATGGAATGGTTAATGGACGGTAAAAGCGAATAGACCCAGCACTCGCTATTACAAATGTTTTGGATTATTTTCATTTAAGGCTCAAGGTCAAATACACAAAATGCCGTATGGTTGTTTTACGCTGAAGCAAAAGCCGGTTTCTTCAGAACTTGTGTTTCAAGTTGAGAATAACGCAGAAAATATGTTAGGTGAGTACTCCTTTATACGCACATACGGTTTGATATGCCAACGAAAATAACATTTGTGTGCAGATAGTACTTTATTTAATAAAATCCGAAGGAATTTTGATAATTATGTTTTAGTGCAAACTCGAATTTATGGCAATATTGCGGAAGTCGAAGTACGTTTAAATACGGCCCCAATTTTACAAAAAATAAATCGGCGTAACAAGCTTAAGTATCGTATTTTATACAGCTAAACTTGACTGTAAAACATTGTTCATCGTGGTAATATTGAATATTATTTATTTTTATAATATCAAACATTTAAGAATATTATACAATGTATACGCACATTAAATAGTGTGTTCAGCCTGATTCTTTTATAAGGGAAGTTTGAGAAATTGGGACATGGTTTATATTTTGTCTACACTTCATAACAATATCGGTTGTTAGGTTAAACTAACGTCTTAATTACAAACATTTTTGCTATAGATACTGAAGAAGAAGAAGTAGAAGAAGACTTTGATATACCAGTTGAGGATGTTCTTGGCCTGTTCAGTGAGTTTGTGTGCAAACGAGGTTCATGTACGATATGCAAACCGGTCGCTGGAAGAAAGGGTTAGTCTGAGTTTAAACATTATATATTTTACAACGATTGTTAAGAAAGTTATGATAATTTTTACTAAGTCACTCTCGTTGGCATGGTGTTGCGCGTCGCGGCGAGAGTGTGGTATTGTGTAGTGGGAGAAACCGGAGTACCCGGCGAAAAACCCACATGTACGGCTTAGTGATCACTAACCAAACTCACGTGCACCCAGGTCGGGAATCGAAAGGATTAGTCTTACATTGAAATTACTGCTAAAATGAACAGCTGTTAGAAAGGTACACATATGAACAAAGGTAGATATGTGGAAAACATTCTCAATTCTAAAATACATCCCACACATTTTTCATCTGACGAAAACATTGTCTCATCATGCTTTCGCTGTCATAGGCATGTGAAAATAAATTAATAGTATAATATGATACATACTTACATAATAAAACAGAATAACCGTGTTGTAATTTTTGAAGCCTTTTTGCCTAATTTAAAAATAATATTTTGCAATTTCAAATTTCGGCCCGCCAAATTTTGACAAATTCCCATGAAATTTTGAAAACCCCATACGGGTTTTCTGATGGTGAGATATGTTCTCATTAGGGAACAAAGTTCATCGAGTAATGCACAAGTCAGACATTCTACTGCATGCTGTTTCCTGTTAGTGATCGGTAGTTATGCCAAACAGTTGATATAATACCCAACTAGTTGCGGGTAAATCGGTGTATATTTTCTATGGTTAATGGGCGTATATTTTCTATGGTAAATGGGCGTATATTTTCTGTGGTTAATCGGCGTATATCTTCTATGGTTAATCGGCGTATATTTTATATGGTTAATCGGCGTATATTTTCTATGGTTAATGCGCGTATTTATAATTTCTATGGTTAATAGGCGTGTATTTACTTTTTTCATTATAGGCTGCATTACAGCAACTTCGGCCCCAAATTCCATTAATGTGAAGATCGCCGTCAGCGGATATACACTTTTAACGGGGGAAATTACAGGTAAAAAGATTGTGTTTTGGTATATTTGCGTCCTTTAGTGAAACTTTATGGAAAGATGTTGAAATGACATTAAAATGTATTGCTTGAAATGTGCATGTAAATGTTTTGTGTTTTTCTACCAAATTCAAACATTGACAAAATTTCTAAAGGCACGAGCTCTGGGCCATTTTGTCGAGCCAAAATTCCGAGCGTACACGGGGTCACTGATCTTTGCTTGAGTGCACGAAATGTGAACATAAAGGACCATTCGGCTTGCTTGGATCTGTCAGTGAAGGTAATCTTTATAAATAGTTTAGCATGGTATTTAGCCCAAGTATGGCCATTATTTCCCTTTTCATCAGCGTCATTATTGTCATTGACACCATCATCATCTCATCATCATCGGCAGCAGCAGTAGAAGCAGCTGGGTCGCCGTCGTTGACTCCATCATTTGAAACCTTTAAATCTTGTACTTGATTGTTCTTGTTTTAACTAATGTAGGTGTTGTTGCTGTTGTAGTTGTTTTAGTCTTTTTTACATGGCACTTGCTGCTTTCTTCTCTTTGATAATTAAATTAGGACGAATTTTCAGAACTTCTTTCAAGTTAACAAGGTTGTTATCTTTATCGTTGTATACTTACAAATCTTCTCTGAAAGTGTCTTTGATACACTTGAGATTTTCAGTATTTATATCAAGATTTGACACAACTGTGTCACAGTGTGTGTATACCACGTGATCAATTATGTCGTCATATATGCTACGTCAGGAGGCAACATTTTGCTTAAAATGAAAGCTTAAATCAAAGATAACTTTAATATCTTTTACTACACCATTTTAAATGAATCAAAGGACAATGTATGCCGCTTAAAGATCACGCCTTCGTTTTATTACCGGAGTTTGATAAGGTGATAAGTTTCATCAAACATTTCGACAAACCTGTTCTTGAATAATGTTTTGACAGTGCTCCGTCAGACGACCGTATTGTGAAAAGGTTTGTCGAAATGTGTTAGAAAATTCACTCTCAATCAAACTTTGGTAAACGGCCGAAGGCGGGGCTCCTGAAGCGGCGTAGACTGTGCTAGGTTGCATTTAAAATGGTGAAGAAATAGTAAAGTTATCCTTGTTTAAAGTATTCATTCGAAGGAAAACATTGCCTTCCGACATATATAGCATTAATGACGCAATTTATCATGGGTTATACACACACTGTACCAACCATACTTACTTTTTTCAACTTATCATCAAACTGTTCACCGTCAAAAGTTAACACTGATGTCTTTTATCATGTTGTTAACTTCAACAAAGTTATGATCAATCGACCCAATCATTATTGTATTATTTTATTAACAGCTAAGACAATAATCTTGTATTTATTATAGGGATGACAACGAGTACTCGAGTACTCGATCGATCGTCCGAGTACTCGAGTACCAAATCACTACTCGAGTACTCGGAAAAAATCAAAAAAAAATCTATAAAAATCACCAAATACACGAATTACATACGAAGTAACAGATCTGGTAATAGTTGCCAAGAAGACAATTTACGGTCCCTCTAATCCCCGCTTTGTACACAATTTCCAATTAGCACTGATGTCAATTAGCGAAGTTTTGATAGCGGTACTTTCACCCTTCACAATTCTATTGTTAACCAATTAGAGACCTAATAAAATTTATAATAATTGTTGTTTTATAGGTCCACGGACGAAAGAAAAACATGTCTGCCGGCTGCTTCAAGATACCGACAACTAACGATGCTGAAAAATCCAAACTTGGGCCGTTGCTGATGACATTCCTTGAAAGCCTTGGGCGTGGTCAAATGTGAAGAAAACACTCGATCCATCTTATTTAAATTTATGGATACTATTTCTGGTAGTTATAAAGCTTTGTCAAGATTTAGATTCAGTGCACATCCTTTGGAGATAGAAACTGGTAGATACAACAATATTGTAAGAGGGAACAGAACATGTAAAATATGTAATACTAATACGGTTGAATCAGAGTACAACTGTGACCTGAGAACTAAATTTAACCTGAATAGGTCTTGTAATACTATAAATAAACGTGTAGCCATCATGTCAAGTAATAACAGGCGGAATATTAGAAAACATTAAAATTTATATTCAATGCTATGAAGAAACGTACTGAAGCTCTCGCTATCTTTGCTTCTTGATTTGTCGCAATGTTTTGCTTTTTTATTGATATCCATATACTTTGTAGATACTCGTCAGAAATAAATATGTTTTATTGTTCTTCTGTGTGGCCACTTGTGTATATTTGATACTGTTTGTGTTTGGCCAACGGCATGTATTTGCTGATATTGCCAATAAAATAAAACTATAAAAAATGTCTGCCATAAAATGTATGCTATTGATTGTCTTTCATTAAATGATTCAAACTTGCTGCTATTGATTGTCTTCCATTGAATGATTCCAAGGACAACTTCGAATCAAAGTCGATAGAGTTTAATTAATTCGAGAAATAATAATTTTATTCTTCACACCATATACATTTTGAAATAAATTGTCGTAATAAATGTAGATTTTTTATCGAGCTTACTTATATATTTTTGTCACAAATGATAAAAAAGATTCAAAAAGATTACAATCAATATTATCAACGTCAATTATAAGGCGTAAAAAGTGTTTGTTTACAGACTCATTTTTTTCTTCCCGACCCTGCAACTTTTAAGTCGTAGTGTGGATTTGTTTCGTAATTTCCTGAAAACTGTGAATGTAAATATTACACAAAATAATTAATGATACCGAAAAACAGCAAGTTTCGCTTAATCCTGCTGTAAGGGACATAATGTGTTTTGAGAAATTGGGGCCAGGATTTAGGATAGCCGACATTATTAAAGCTGCATGATCACATATTGACAGTTTTAACATACAGTGCAAACTTTTGTATTTTAACTTTCAGTCTCAAATTCAGCTGATTTGAGCACCAGCGCCTTAAATTTATTCAAATAATATAATTCACAAAATAAAAATATCTTAATTGTTTGGAAAAATGCCGAAATTTTTATTTCTCTTAAAGCGTTAGTATCGCTTCTAGACATGAAACATGAATTCTTAAAAAGGAGATAAGAAAAATTGCGTCGAATCATTGTCAGCAGTTTTATATCAATTAACGCAAAAAATTGCTTATACCAACAAATAAAAGAACGTCAAAAAAGCTGCCAAAACGATAAATCTGTGAGAGCGCAGCTGAAAGGCCTAAATCAAAAGTGACGTAAATTTCAATAGCATCGCGCTAAACAATATATACGATTCTCGTATATCAGTGATCAAGGGTAATTTTGTCATATATAATTGTGTTGAATGTTAAACTGGAATAAATATATGTTATGTATATTTATTAAATGGAAACGATTTTTATGTACAAATGCGTTGTTTATAACTATACAAATTAATTACGTTGTTTTCTTGTACGAAAACGTTGTTCCGTGTCTTATCATAAGATAGTGAATGATAATTCTGAAGTACACATGATACGATTTTTGCAATGACTGTCATAGCCGTGCTGTCTGAGTAAAAACAATGTTCACTTATAAAAATGAAATGATACCGCGTCAGCCCATTCGCTAAAAGGTGCGATCTTCTTAAGTAGCACACAGATGGACAGCCAAAATATCTTGGCGGATCCGTTGCCTAGTGGTTACTGTCAATCCAGGGGTCGCAGGTTCGATTCCCCGCCGCACCTCTAAAATAATACTAATCGTCTTCCGAGAGGGACGTTAAATGGTTAAACGGTACGTATGACAATGCTATACCCTTGTGCAGGTTAAATATTAATAACCAGGGTTACATTCTGTCTGTGCACTATGCTCCAAAAACTTAAAATGGCTAACGATCTTATCGGAGCACTTGCCGAACGGGCCTTGCCCGAGTGCGAATATAACCAAGCTAACACACCCACCCAGCCAAAATACGAACACACAAACAGTAAACCCAAGACAACCTGAGTAGCATCTTACATCTTACACCGTCATTGATTTGTCTCCATAACACGGTCAGCGAAAATCATGAAAAAATAGTTCTTGTATGAGGAAATAAAGTGTGGTAAAACATAACGAGTGTTAAAACTAAGAAACCAAAGCTGGAACCCTTCAGCAAATGTTGATATGTGCTCAAATATCATATTTGAAGACCACAATTTTCATTCGCGTTAATAACGGCTATGGGCGATTCGTCGTTGCGTGATTGGTTGATTGATATTAACACGTCATGTTATCTATGTATACATGTCAAAATATACATTACTTTCAATTTAAAGTCCTCCCGGTTAGCTCAGTCGGTAGAGCGTTGGACTGTTAATCGGACAAACCGGGTTCGATTCCCGGGCGGACCAGGTCACTTCTGTTGTGATTGGTTATGAAATCCCTTCTACGACCATTCGCATTGTACCACTGTCCCTGGCATGTATAGAAGTTCCTTGCAGAAGTGAAGGCACCTGGTACTGGTTCACCGCCCAGGCTAGTTGTGCGGTGGTTGAATTGTCACTCTGGGACCCTTCAATGTGCTCACGCCGGGACCCGGAGTATAAACTACTATCACCACCACAACTTTCAATTTAAGTCGTGATGGCGTTACGGCGGGGTCAAGCCATAATGCAGCCAATGGGCGCGGGCAGACCTTGATAAACTCAAATAAACAAACTTTGAATTAGTGGTTTAGTCTACTGGTGTCTTTTTTTCTTAACTTTACCGGCGTGGATTCGCACCCTACTTAAACCAAAATTATTTTGAATACTATATTAAATCAATTTTTTTTCTGCAATTTCGATATCATAGAGTGAAATAATGATAAAATAAGTGGTTTCAGATGCATTCCCGGGAAAAGTAATTGTTGGTCCAAAAACATGGGCGAGTCCCTTTAAAATACAAAGTGACATATTTACATGTGATAAATTTACTAGTGTTCAAAATGACAATGAGGACAATGTTTTATTTGTTTGTGATTTTTTTTTTAAATTTGGGTAAACATAGGACTATTTGAGATTAAATAAAATGGTTAAAAAAATAAAACAATAAATTATATAAGTAAAAAAGTAAAAATGGAGAAAACAAGAAAAAAATCAAACATTTCATTCCTAATTTTATCCAGTAACATGTTTGAACAATAAAAACTATCTATCTAGGTTATAGTTTCATTATACCATATCACGAAATATCAAGCATAAACTCATGCACGGTAATGTGTCTTGGTTTCTGTTAGTATAACACCTTATTTTCCGTATGTTTTAGTGAAAGAGGAAAGAGGAAGTTAACACAAGCTTGTCTTAAATTTCCTTATACATGCTTCAGACAAAACTAATCTGAAACATATTTAAGTTTGTGCTCCAAATTTGACCCAGGCAAATTAACCCTTTTCCCTTAAAATAGGTCACTCTGGACAATGGGTAATGCGATGGTATACAATATAGTCTTAACTGAATCTAAGAACGATGAAGCTTATCGGATTGATCGATATAAATAACGGACCCATACAGTGAATTGAGTTTATGGTGTATGGCCATAAGATTGACTTAATTTGCATATTGAAAACCACCCGAGATTGTTTTAATCAAGAGAAGGTAAATCACTTAGTTGCTCGATTCAACGTCAATCGCTGCACCTCGGACAGTATTCCATTGAAAACAACCTCGGATGTATGTGAAATTGGTAAATGTATCAATAATTTAAAAAAGGCAAATGCCAGTCAGAATTTTATTGCATCCTTAACGAACATATTAAAGCGAAGTGCTCATTATTTATGCCATTTATGTAACATTATTTAACGTTATCTAAAGACTGGCCATTTACCCGAAGTTTGGACAGCTGATTAGGCCACAACAAATAGTTTCAATGTTTAGCGCCTTCGGATGGTTTTGGACTACACGATACCCTCCCCCTCCCCAAACACACACACGCACGCACGCACGCACGCACGCACGCGCACACATGCACGTACGCACACATTTCATGTGATGAATGCTGTTGTTGCCGAATATTTTTAAATTCCTTTAACTACAAGTCTGACTACAGAATACAAGCGATAACAACATGTTTCATACTTCGTACTAGTATTATTGGCATTTGGTATCAGAAAATGATGCATTCTGTGTGATTCCCATGTTCAACAAACAAAATTCAAGTTTTATCTAAACTCCTTTTGCAGTGGAAATCTATCTTACATTTGAAAATGGCCTAAGGGCCGTGGGGCGGGGGGCACTGGTGTTTATATACTGCTGTCACCAATTTAGTATTTGTTTTCTTTCGGGAGGGGTTGTCGTTTTTTTCTCTATAGTTAGATAGTTTTTCGTACTAATTTCAAGAAAATGATATGGCCTTATTTGAATAAGAATATTCTATTGAGGAACTATATATATATAGTTTACCTGTATTGTGTTCTTTGTTTCTTTTTGCAATTATTAATTTCCCTTTGTCTTGAAACGGATAACTGCACTTAGTTGTTCGATTCACTGTTTTATTATAATATTATGGATATACTATGAGATTGAGTAATGACTACAAGTCCAACCGAAGGAAGGGATATGTAACTCCGACGGTTTCAATCAAAGGCAAGTTGCTCGATTCATTGTATATATCATTATATCATTCTAAATAGAGGGGTCTATTTTTTTTCAAAAACCAAATGAAACTTAAAATCAGCATAAAACACACACTATCATTGCGACATGTGTAATAATCAAGCAATATATTTTACCCATTATGAAGACATACCCTACAACGATCTATAACTGGAAATCATATGTGTACCTTAGTAACGAACGGGGAAATGTTAAATGATCGATTTTGGGTCAGCACGCGATGTAGAAACCTCAACTATTGAAGACTAGAAAGACTGCTGTTACGGCCATATACCTATACCTATCCTAGAATATTTTGCCAATCATTTCATCTGGGCCCAATAACAACTACCTAGCTACACCCAGATGCCATCAAAATATACACCCTTTTGCTTGTGGAGGGAGTACTTTTATTTTTTATTTATAAAACCTTTTGTCCACCCTGTCAATGGTGTCGGGTCAACTCGGCCCAATTACCTTTTCGGTCCAAATAGGCCTAGTTCTATTCGGCCTACTTTTGAAAGGAAGCGTGTAAATCATCAATATAAAACATTGCCTGAATTATAAAATGAGATTTGACAAAATTCAAACGTACCTTGTACTGTAATATGAAACATATTGCAGTATAAGGTACTTTTAAATATTGTCAAATCTCATTTTATAATTAAGGCAATGTATTATATTGAGTATATACATGTTCAAGTATGTGTAAAATGTAATTTTTTGCTTGTTGAACTGATTTATAATGACCTTTATGAGCCTTTAATTAATTGTTATCAAGCCACTGTGGCATCAGCAGGTTGTGGACTGTGACCGGTGCCAGCGATGGCAGCACAGAACTTGCGAAACAGCAAACAAATTATGTTTTTTATCGTGAAGTATTTATATGTATACAGGGGCGGATCCAAAAATTGACGTTAGAGGGGGCGTAACTTAGGGGCGCAACCTTTTGACATACACCACTCCCTCTGAACAGAAAGTATATGGCATAAACTGTTTGCATGTGGATTTAGGGTTACTCAATCAAGAAGATTTTAACAATTTGTAGTCGGAAATGATGCATTATTGACGTATTTTATTATTTTTTCTCCAATATTGACATAAAAAGTAAACTTGGACGATTTTAGAGGGGGCGTGCGCCGGGTGCGCCCCCCTCTAAAGCCGCAAGAGGTATAGGATGTGGGATGTTTCGTCCAACCTGTCATAATGTTGTGGGTTAACAGTTTCCGTTTCTCTCATTCCGCGATTTAGTATTCGACATAATACGGTATAATGTTTTGTAAGGAAATCAATGCGCAACTTCCTCTGCGCAGCTTGCCGAAAGAGCAACCAAATGCACAATTTTTATCAAAAATCTTGCCATAATTAACAAAGGCAACAACCATGGTGACAGTTGAGGAGTTGTATCAAAAGTTTGGTGTGTTAGCTGATGCTAAAGACAAAGCTGGAGAGGTATATTCTAAATTGTTACATTGTTCTGTTTCACAACCGGCGAAAAATTAATGGGTGGGGGATGTAAACATGTTGCATTATCGATTTGTCTTCTGATAAAGCATTCCATTCAAGGTTCACGATTGTTCGGTTTGGGTTTTACACGTTTTGAATAAATGCTCTTGAAAGAATCATTGGTACAATATTGAAGTGACCAAACCTCGCCTTCTAAACTCCAGCTCAATCACTTATTGGTGTAGTCCATATGAACAGCCGACGATTTTTGTTTTGGTGACGCTACACGTCCATATCCCACTTGTTATTTCTTAGCCAATAATGACAGATTCCAGCGCTAAGAATATTGAGCGGAAAGAAAACGGACACCTGTTAAAAATGGCTGTTTTATTGACAGATCGATCTGAATTTGTGTTTAAAGTGTAATTAGAAAAAGGTATCGGCTAAAAATAATTTATGTTTAACTTTTGTATTTTTATTTAATAATGCAGTGTTAAATATTGTGTTGAAACAATTGAAGAGTATATTTTAAATTGCTATGAATCAGTCGACTTGTGGCGTTTAGAGAACAAAATGAATATCCAAATGTTAAAAAAAGTTCCCTATACACGCATTATTGTGGCTATTATTGGTGGGGCAAAGAAAACAAGACTTCCTAGGTGCAGTTGTGTGCTTTGTTTATGTTTTTATTAGTTTTTCACATGAGAAAATATGTCCATGTAATAAAAAATATCCGGTAAAATATAAATCATAGTAACGGATATTCTAATGAACTAACTGCAGAGCTGCACCTCAGAAGGGACAGCTCATTTTCTTTGCACCACTGATAGTGGTGGAGATGCCGTTTTGTAGGCGTATACATGAGCACTATTTGTATACAAAAACACTTTCAGACGTATTCTTTCAAAAGACTGAAATGTTACCATTACAGAATGATTTAATTTAATCTATGATTTTAGAAATGTTCAAACACTGGTGAATCATTTATAAAGACTTTAAGAAACTTACCAAAGCCCAATGACTAGAGAAGATTGCCCTGTTGGAACTGGTGTTTAGAGGGCTTGCAAAGGAAGTGTTGGAGAGGTGATTCGTTGTTGAAGGTGTTTTAAATATCCAGATCGTGTAATTTGATTTATACAAATCTAATAATTTTTAAGTGTGTGAGTGGATGTAGTGGTTGGGGGGTGATTTCGCTTTGGAAGAAGATATCATGTGTATAATTATGTGTCAAATCAGAAGTGTTCAGGGATCATACAGAGGGTTTGAGACTGACTTTTTGTTTGATCACTTAATAAAATTCAATATTATTTATGACCATCTTACAACAAGAAACATAACTCCGTTTTAAGCCTAAGTACAAATTATGGCCCTTGAATTTTTTTATTTTTTTAATTTTATTTTTAGCTCTACTGGCCAAAGGCCAGAAGAGCTTATGCGATGGTAATGTGTACGTAGTATGTGCATCCGTGCATTCGTGCGTCTGTAAACAATTGCTTGTGAACACGATACAGTCTTCAGTTTTGATTGTATCTCGATGAAACTTGTACAGTATCTAGATATCCATTAGAGCTCGGTTCCTTTCGAAAACCAGCCAGATCCGCCCATAAATGCCTAGATTATGGGCCATGAAAGTTTTAAAGAAATGCTTTCTATTTTTAGCCAGGTCTGCATGAGCGAATTCTATTTTAGCCAAGTTTACATGTACTTGTAAATTCAAGTCTAGAGTTAAGGGAGACAATTTGCAAGTCTAGGATTTTGAGAGACAATTCGCTTTTTGCTTCTGCAGTTGATTTTGTGAATTACTCTGCCTTGTTCTTGTTGAAAGCCCAAAGGCCATTTTTTAGCTTTAAGTTCTGTAGTTTGCGCATTCATCTTAACAAAATTGGTTGTGAATGTTTAAGTTATGCACCTGGTGTCATTACTGGCCACACCCAGGGTTCACAGGTTTGTTAAACATAAATCTGGAAAGGTTTGAAAATCTTTGTGTGTTCGTGCATTCATCTCAGCACAATTGATTGTGAATGTTTGTTCAAATTGATCAATGTTGTCCTAGGATGCCCTTGACTTTGACCTTTTGACCAACTTTTTTTAACTTTTAAAACTACAGAAATTTTTACTATGAGTACAGTTTTGAAAGAATTTTTTTTTGTCAGATGACTTTTACTTGGCACATATTAAAATAGTTCATGCAACTAATCTGCTTACAATACTTTCTGGGCTCAGATGTTGAACGTGCTACGTTTTCAGGTAACCCAAACACAAAACATAAAGTATATGTCTGTTGCCTTTTACCCATACATACATGCTCTGGATTGATATGACCACAAAAGCCATGCCAGTAGAGCATAGGCCCTTTTGGGCCTCTTGTTTTTAATTTCCTTTGAAAGGCATATTTGTATATTCTCAACCACATTTTCATAACGGGAAATCAAGTTATTTGAATGACTTGCGTCATTGTTTGGGCGGGCTGGTGGGAGGGCAGCATCAAAGTCACCTTATGTATCAAATAATTTTAGTTAGGTTACATCGTTATTGTATTCTAAGTCAAAGCGGCGTAGTCGAGCGCGCTGTCTTACGACGGCTCTTGTTTAGTGCAGCAGTAAGATTGGAAAGACCAAATTAAATGATGGTTATTGGGTGATGAAAATGAATTTGAAGACAGATTGAAAATGAAAATTGAAAACTGTTACAGATGATAAGGGCTGTTGAATTTGATAATATGAGTCATTGTCTCCATGAAATGAAATATATTCAATGATTACAGTGGTCGAAATTAGCACAAGACCGCAAGCCCTGCACTGGTAAAATGTCTTTCGGGCTTGCTCAAATTCTGAATTTTATATAGCAGGGCTTGTTACAAAATTTGATGCCAAGCATTAGTATAAGCATTCGGGCTTGTTCATCCAAGTCTAATTTCGATGACTGTGATTAAACATGTATTGCATGTTGAAGTACCCTAATAATGCACAATGTGCTATTTTGTTTGCAGCATGAAGCAGAATTTCTGTACATCATCAGTGCCGTTAAGGGAGGCCCAGGAGAAAAAAGGCTGGCTTCACAGTTTGTGACACGATTCTTCAAGTTCTTCCCAACCCTGGCATACCAGGCTATAAATGCTTTGTTTGACCTATGTGAAGATGATGATATTATGGTAATTAACTTCTTAACCTGAATAGAAGTAAGATATTTTGATGTCTGTTTTTAGAGATATTTGGAAATACTCAGGTGGTTAGAACAGGCATCTTGTGTGGAATGGTGAATAAACGAAACCCTCTTAATCATCATTTTTAGCTCGACTATTCGAAGAATAGGTGGGCTATACTACTCGCCCCGGCGTCGGCGTCCGGTTAAAGTTTTAGGGCAAGTTGGGATTTTCACTTATAAGTCCAATACCCTACATTCAATTGACTTAATACTTCACGCAGTTGTTCAGGGCCATCACATGATGAGGTTAGATAACTCCATATTATTCTTTACACAGATTATGGCCCCTGATTGACTATGGAACTTAGGTTAAAGTTTTAGGGCAAGTTGGAATATTTATTAATAACTTCTATATCCTTTGTTCAATTGACTTAATACTTCACACAGTTGTTCATGGCCATCACCCAATGAGGTTACATAACTCCATATTATCCTAAATACAAGTTATGGTCCCTGATTGACTTAGGTTAAAGTTTTAGGGCAAGTTGGGATTTTCACTTAAAACTCCAATGCCATTCATTCAATTGACTTAATACTTCACACAGATGTTCAAAGCCATCACATAATGAGGTAAGATAACTCCATATTATCTTTTATACAAATTATGGCCCCTGATTGACTATGGAACTTAGGTTAAAGTTTTATGTCAGGTTGGGATATTGTTTAATAACTTCTATACCCTTCATTCAATTGACTTAATACCTCACACAATTGTTCAGGACCATCACCCAATGAGGTTACATAACTCCATATCCTTAATACAAGTTATGGCCCCTGATTGACTTAGGTTAAAGATTAAGGCAAGTAAAAGTTAGAGCAAGTTGGGATTTTAATAAAAAAACTTCTATACCGTTCATTTAATGCACTTAATAAAATTCAAAATTATTTACGACCATCTTACAACAAGAACAAAACTCCGTTTTAAGCCTAAATACAAATTATGGCCCTTGTTTTTTTTTTGTTTTTTTTTTTTATTTCCTTTGAAAGGCATATTTGTATATTCTTAACCACATTTTCATTATGGGAAATCAAGTTATTTGAATAACTTGCGTCATTGTTTGGGCGGGCTGATGGGAGGGCAGCATCAAAGTCACCTTATGTATCGAATAATTTTAGTTAGGTTTGACATAAAGAGACCAAACTTGGTATTATTACATTGTTATTGTATTCTAAGTCAAAGCGGCGTAGTTGAGCCCGCTGTCTCAGACGGCTCTTGTTTATTACACCAGTTATCAAAAATGGTAAATGATTTGTTGTCACATACATTACTGATTTTTAAAACATTATTATCTATTAAGCTTCCTGAACAGTTAAGATTTGAAAGTTAACAACAATGACATTTTTCACGTTGTTAACTTTAACAGAGTTCTGGACTATCGGCCCATTAAATATATACTTTGCCATAAACCACATAAATATTTCAGATAAGAAAGCAAGCTATCAAGGATCTGCCAAGTCTGTGTAAAGTGAATGCCGATCACGTTCCGAAGATAGCGGAAGCCCTGACGCAGCTCCTACAGTGTGATGACCAGACAGAGCTCAGTCTCATTCACTCATCGATTAATTCCCTATTCACTATGAACGCTAAAGGTAAATATTATTAATTGGCTGTTTGTGTGGTGTTTAGTTTTGTTATTTCAATGATGATTTGGGGGCAAAATTGGATTTTTTTGTCTTGATGCGACTGGGAACAATGTGTCTGGTTTGTAATCCTGTAAAATTCACAACTGCTGTTAAACTGCTGTTAAAGCTTATAACCATAACAAAAAATCATCATGCATTTCCAAGATTCCTAGTACATGGAGGTTTTATTATTGTTGACCTGAACAATTTTTGTATTGTTTAGTTTAGTGAAAAAAGAATACTTATGGGGAGTTTCAGTGGAACATAACGTTGTATGCATACTTATATTTTAAGGAACATTACATGGTGTGTTTACACAAGTTCACGGGGAAGATGATGGGGTGAGAGAGAAAGCCATCAAGTTCCTGTTTGTAAATCTCCGAAAGCTGCCGGAGGACACAATGAACAAAGATGCCCAGGATTATCTGGTGGAGGAGTGTAAAAAGGTACTGGGGGAAGACTTTTTTAAGATATACAGTCAAACCCGTTGGCTAGAACTCCCATGGACCGGCTAAAATACCTCGAGCCTCAGGTAATTTGAGCCGAGCAGGAATGATTCCCTCAGTCAAAAGAAATCGGTCTGTTACATACAGTTTTAGCCAACGAGGAAATTCAGCCAAGCCAGTTCAAGCCAACGGGGTTTCACTGTATTTATCTTTCGCTCTGATCCTTTTCTCTGTATTGTACATGTGTTTCTGTTTGTCCTTATATAAATGTTATGTTTGTATACGCTGATGAATGGAATATGTTTAAATTGACTTAAAGGTATAGGGGGAAGTTTGTTAATACACTTGTTAGATTTAATCATGTTTGACTCTGTGGGGAAAGGTGAAGAGACTGTTATTATGTATTTTCAAAGAAAGTAGGTGTTAACGTGGCACTTATAACTCAAACAAGTTTTCTCATGGAACTAGTAGCACTTGTTTTTAATGACAAGGTGCTGGTATCATATCTGATGACTTTGAATAAATGTTATTTTTTAATAATGTCCCTTGATCTTGTTTACCATTTGGAAATCTTGGTTTGTAAGGTCAAGAAGTACTATTTAGCATAGGTTTCTGGGTGCTGTTTCATCAAGAAATTTAGTAGTTATTCCTATGTGATACATTGTACCTGGCTACTTCCCGAAGAGCCAGACCCTGTTTTTTCCATTTATGTAATGAGAATCTAACAAATCAGTAAATGATTCTTCTGAGTGATATATTTTCTGCTTCATTGTTATTATAGTCCCATTTGTTTTCAAAATGTTTGAAATAAATATACTTTGAGATTTTTTTCTTAAAGATAAAAAAGAACACATTTTTCCCCCACAATAATGGATAAGGTGTCTTCCCCAAACTGTTAAAAAGCATTAGTAGGAAAGAAATCCCTCTAGGATTTATGATGAAATAGCTGCCCACTCTTCATCAATAATTAAGAGATGTAAAGCCAATATATGTATGAACCATAAATAGGATTCATCAATTGAATGTATTTCCAGGTTCTTCAAGATGTTACAAAGGAAGAGTTCATATTCATCATGGAGATACTGAAGTCAGTTCCCAGTATGAACACAGTGATAGGCAGATCACAGCTGCTGCAAATCGTCACAGAACAGGCTGAACTAGACCAAGATTTTCAGGTAGAATTTATTACAATGTAAAAGCCTTAGTGTCATTGTTTTCATTTTATGCGAAAATTTGAACCTTTTGCCAGACTTTGAAACCAGTGCAAGGTTTTTATATGAACTTGGTACAGAGGTTTTTAGATACAATGGGTGCATATATACAGCTGCTAAAGACCAATAACTCTGGCTTTACTTGTTGTCCTGTTATGCAGCTTGTTAAGCTGAAGAGAAAAACAGAAGAGCATTGGTGTTCACTCCCCTGCAATACCATGTTGGCTTCTCTCGTTAGTTGATCATGGTAAATTAACTATTGCCATTTGCTTGACAAAGTTGATGTTTATCTTATTTGTAAATGAATCATAATGTGGTAATACTTCAAGCACACAGGTGTCGTTGAACATGCATGTGTGGCACAATGCAGATATAATTCTGAAATATAACCCAGTTGCTTAATTTCTTATAATTGTGTGTGTTTTTCAGCCAACAGATTCAGATGTTGTAGACAGATTGATGTCGTGTGCAAAGCAGGCAGCTCCTCTGTTTTCTGTAAGTAGTGCTAATGTGTTTTTTATGCTCCTACAATAATGGGGGGGGGACATACATAGATTTGCACTTGTCAGACTTTGATTCTGTCTGTAAGTTTTATACTTACTTGTTAATGTCTGTTTGGCCACTTCAGGTACAAATATATTATTATAAAAGTATGACTTGGTTTTTAGCTCGACTATTCGAAGAATAAGGAGAGCTTTACTACTCACCCTGGCGCCGGCACACCTTGGTAAAGGTTTTGCATGTAAGCACCTTTAAGTCATTATCTCAGTAAATACATCAGTTATTGCATTGAAACTTTGGATATGTATTCCCTATTATCTAAGATACTAAATAAATGAAGTTAGATAACAATTATTTGAATATAATGCAAATAATAGGCCTTTTTTTATTCGACTTAGAAATTCTGGTTAAGGTTTTGCGTGTAAGCACACATAGGTTAATATCTCAGCAACTACTTGAGGTATTGCATTGATACTTGATACAATGGTAGTAAACCAGGTGAAAATACAATCATGAAAAGCGGCGGAATAGTCGAGCGCGCTGTCTCTGTGACAGCTCGTTTTATTCCATAGGGGTTCAGGGGTGGCCCGAGCTGCCGCATATTTGTGACTTAGGCATTGATGGAGTGCAGTTAAACAGTTAAAGAATACAACAAGAATGGATAATAATTCATGAGGCTTTGCTGAAAGGTGTTACTGAGTGCCATTTCTATATAACTTTCATGTTAGACCCGTCATGTTGCAAAATGTATTTGATAAATTATGAATATGGCAACAATTTCGACGCACCCTCTTTCACTGTTATTTACTTAATCAAGTCTTCATGTTTAAAAACTTAAGGTGATGGTAAAATAGTGTTTGAAGATCAGTTATAATTCTCCAAGTTGAAATTACGAAATGGAAATATATTTATGGTCCTCCCTCTTTTTCAGAAAAACGTGCATTCAAAAGGTTTTGTGTTGTACATTTGCAATAAAGTGTTACCTGGACTACAGAAATTGTCCTCAAGCGAGGAGGGCAGTGACGTGAAATTGGACATGTTAAAATTGCTTGCTGAGATCTCAGACTATAACGGACTTACCCCAGAAGAGTGTAAAACACCCATTGAGAATGTGTTCAACAGTTTGATAGTAAGTGTCTCCACTAATTGTTGGTTGAATCAGTCATCGAAATAAGTCTCTTGGATGAGCGGGCCCGAATTTATACACTTCTGCTTGGCATTACTATTTTGAACAAGCCCTTCTGTATAAAACCCAGCATTTGAGCAAGCCCTGAAAGCATTTTACCAGTGCAGGGCTTGTGCTAATTTTGACCACTGATGAATGAGTAGCTTAAGCTTAGTGCATTTACGCACATGCAGATGTTGAATAGCTTAATGACTCTGGTACGAGATGCAACGATATCATGCAGTTTAAACAAACTTGATGTTGAGATTAATTAAGCCTGTCTTTTATGAAAGAAAATGTTCTTGTTGTAATCCGAAATCGTAGTTGTTTTGGTGCTGAAAAAATGTTTTCATGTTGATACTTTTTGTACACATATGTGGCAAATAACGGAAGAACCACTGCAGGCAGAAATGCTGAGTGATGGCCATCTGAGGAAAGCACCAATTACTGGTGCTTATGCCTAATACAACAATCTCCTAGTTGCACACTATGCATAGCACCTAAAATAAGTTGATTACATTGAATTTCTCCCACCCAGGTTTATATACTCTTTCGTTAATATCCTTAATCCATTAATCGTTGTTGCCAAGGACAACATGCCCAAGCCCTCAACATACCTTGACACAACTGTAGACTCGCTACTACAGTATTATTTACATGTATATGCCTGATACACATAATTCCTGAGGATAGTTTTAACTCCTGGTATAGCTTTAGTGAATTTTCTAAATCCAGTACTCTTTGTCACTCAGGAGTACATGCCTGAGCCCCCAGCAGACCTTGAAACAACCACAAGCCCCAACGAGGAGCCCAAACTGCAGTTCTCGTACGTTGAATGTCTCATGTACATTTTTCACCAGCTCGGTAGGAAATACCCAGAGTTTCTCACTCAAGACGAGGCTGCAGACAGATTAAAAGACTTCAGAATCAGGTGAGGCTTGGTGGTAGGATTGATATATTTTGTAGTCCATATAAATGGCTATTAGAAAGTTGTTGAACCATGTTCAAGCAAAACAGCTCATGGAGACATGAGGCAAAAAGTTTGAGGTATTGTAATAGCCTTGCTATTGGCATGCAAAAACATAAACACTGGCCATAGCTAAAAAAATAGACAACAGGCTCGAATTATCGCCATGCCAATGTTTATTAAATTTGCTATAGGGCCACTTAAGTCACTTAAGAGACTTAGTCACATTTGGCGCAAATGGTTATCGCCAAGATGAACCCTGAGATATTCACATGCAACTTGGCGTAAGCGTACAATTATCTGAACTATACAATAATGTTATCAAATGAAAAGTGATGCCTAGTGAACACTTAGAATACACCAACTTTGATACTTGTGAAACCATCTTAATCCAGCTCATTGTATAAACAAATTACTAAATAGAGAACAAATTGATATAAAGCCTATAAACTATTGATTGGTATAACATATGCCTTTGGTTAATGTTGGAAAAAAATACTTGGAGATTATGCTTTGTCCCTGGATCCATATTCACTAACTTCTTGAGCCTTCTTAGGACATATGATCCTTTGTATGGGTTTAGTGAAGCCACTGTAGCAGAAATAGTGGATGTACTAGAGCCTTTGTAGGACATATAAACACATTTTTAAAATCACAACTAGAAAGGAGCCTTAGGCTCAGAAAACTGTGCTTAAATTTTTAAGTATGTCTATAATGTAATTTAATTTTGACAAAAGATGTGCACCTGATTGCAGAAAAAGTTCTTTGCAATCTTTACTCCTTTAGTAGTGTTTTGTCAAAAAGTCAAAGATATGCTTTTTCAAGTCTCAAACACAGACACAAGACATTTGTGAATATGGGTCCCACATGTCTACTTTAATAAGCTACTGTTAGATTTGTAAAAACAGTTCTTCAACTTCCAAATTTAATAAAACTGTTCTATTTCAGACTACAGTATTTTGCCAGAGGCGTACAGATCTACATCAAACAGCTGCGGCAGGATTTGCAGGGCAAAACAGGGGATGCCCTTAAAACAGAAGAGGTATGGGATTGTGGTCACTAATGATTCACTGTCAAAATTGCTCCAAAATTAATATTTAACAAGTTTTAAAAAAAATGTTTTTTTATCAACTAGTTAAATAAACATTAAAATAGATATTGTTTTACCATTCAGCTCCTAAAAGGTTATATATATATATATATATATGTTGATAAAAAAACAACACAAATAAAATAAAAAAAACAACACGAATAAAATTTATTATTTTTTAAACATTTTTGTTTGGGTCAAAAAGTAAAAAATACATCAGAAAATGAATTTTGCTTAAGGTGAAAGCTTTATATAACACAGCGAGTTGCTTAATAATCGAGGACCATAAAAACTTTTGGCTCGAGTCTTAAACTAAGAAAAAAGAATTTTTATTAGATTGTTGTTTTATAAAATCAGTTGTTGTTTTTTAAATGTTCAATAAGTGTAAATTACGATGCTGGAGTAGAATAAAATGCAATTAAACATTAAAAATAAGATTTGCACTTATGAGTCTTAGGTCTGGGGTCAATTTCTCAAAACTACTAATTTTGGAATACATGTAACGTGATTAAACTAAGTTCACTATTTTTGTTCTTTAATAATTTGTAAAATATTAATAATTTTGGACATTTTTTAGTATTGTTAATTGAAGTTATCTGGCTGTAAATTTAAAAAAAACAACTCAGTTTTAATTATATCAAAATCAGGTTAAAGTAAAGAGATTTTGCTAAACAAAATAAGCTTCTTAAGTCAATTAGGCTAAAGAAGTTTCCAGAAATCAGGGCCGGAATTGCAGACTCAAAACGTTCATGAATATGCCAATACTTGAATATGCATAATTATTTAATGCTAGCTAGTCTCTCAGACTCTGAACGTTAATGAACTTGCCTCTGGAAACATAAATATTGAACTTACATAAAGTTTTTCGTTCTCTTTTGCAGAGCAAGCTTAAAGTATGTGCGTTGAAGGTCACATCCAATATCAACAGCCTTATAAAGGACCTCTTTCACAATCCACCAGCATACAAGTGTATTGTCACACTCTCATGGAAACCACCTGTAAGTTGTACAGAGATAGTTCTACCATATAATCAGTGTTTCAGCCAGGATCTGAAAAGGGCAGGGTTTGTTAAATCTGATTACTGGCACACTGATGTTTGCATCTGTGAGGGGAGAGGGGGTAGAGGCTAACCTGTCCCGCAAGGTTTTTTGGGGGGATCACCATCAAGAAATTTTTAAGCTTAAATTTATGCATTTGAAAGAGACCTGTAAAAATCAAAGGAACTTTGTGTGATGCCCCATCTTTCAGGTCTAGCTGGAGCACTGATGTTATTGGTGTGTTTTCTCTCAGAAGTAGTGTGCAGTTGAGAGTGCACTACCCACATGATCAAAAACAGTCATAATTCAGGTCTATAATTATGCCCCCACAAAGTGGCGGCATATAGGGTTGCCCTTGTCCGTACGTACGTCTGTACGTACGTACGTCCCGAAGATTGTTTCCGATCTAATTCTTGAAAACTGTTTGTCCAATCCTCACCAAACTTTAAACACATGTTTGTGACCATAATATCTTGATCAAGTTCGATAGTCATGGAAATCGCTTTAGTCATTTAGGAGTTACGGCCCTTTTTTGCCAAAAATACTTCAAAAATATATGTTTCCAATCTAATTCTTGAAAAGTATGTGTCCAATCCTCACCAAACTTTACATACATGATTGTGACCATAATATCTTGATCAAGTTCGATAGCCATGGAAATCGCTTGTGTCATTTAGGAGTTACGGCCCTTTATTTGCAAAAAAAAGACTTGAGATTATCCTGAATAATCATTATGGCTTATTTTCTGTGACAAAAAATCGAAGTGGGGGCATCCGTGTCCTATGGACACATTTCTAGTTTTATTAATAATGGTTGTTAGGTGCAGTTACTTTCACTTTGTATGATTAGTGGGCAGTCTTAGTAAATGTTAATGCTATGCATTAAAATAACTTAGAGCTGTGGTTCTTTTGAAGCCAATTGTGTTTAAGGCCTTGTAGTTTGTTGGTGACCAGGAATGATTTTAATTTTTCAGTTCTAAAAGTCTTTTTTAGTCACCAAATTTTGAAATTAAAATTGTTGCCTTTCATCTGATCTGTACAAAAATATTTTTTTGTATTAAGTGTGAAAGGGATACTCCTATTTCATACTGGTTTCCTGTTTTCTTACAAATTTGGGTTGGCATCCCTGTATAATAATGTAGTATTCCTAGTATATGTTCATTCTATGTAAATCAATAGCCCATATTTTTGTTTCAGGTAAAAACCCAACATTCATCTGGCGCCACAAATACCAATCAACCAGGGTGAGTGTTGCCTGTTGTCCAAGTCCACCTGATGTTTAACCAGTTTGAATGAGCTAGACCCATTAAATATTATAGGGGTATTATATTTCAGAATTAATTGAGAGCTTTACCTTCAGATTATTGTAAAGCTGTAAAGACTGGGTCTTTTTGCTCAGACATTTGCATCAAAATCAGTAGGAAGTACGTTGAAATGAATATATATATATATTTTTAAAAATCAAAAGGGATTGAAGCCGCTTTACACTGTGTTGGACATGAGTCCCTCAATGATTAAAAAATATATTATATATTATTTTAAAGCATTGGTTGAAATTAGCGCACACCCTGCACTGGAAAAATGTGTGCTGGGCTTGCTCAAAAAGGTTGAATTTTATATAATAAGACTTGTTGCAATTTCTTCAACAAAGTTGTTAGTTTCATTTCAATGACTGATAATTTGAGTGGTTTCGTTAAAGACAATTTAATAGAAGTATTTTAACTACCTTTTGAATGATGCCTGTTAAACTTGAGTCATTGAAAATTTGCTCCTTGAAAGTGTGTTCCTGTCACAATATTAAACTTGTTGCTGGTTGATTTCCATTTTTTGCAGTCATTACAGTTTGAATTTGTTGAATAATGAAGGCCCAATGAAGACTTTCATAAACCTTTGGAAATTAACGTTCTGAAATACTGGTAGCAACAGTACAGGCTTTTTACATATTGGTAACATTTGAATTATGAACATGGTCATCTGCAGGCTAGTGCTGATTTAGACCACTGAAGTTGTAAGATGACTTATCATTTCAGAAATTTTTATTTCAACATTTTTAATTCTTCCATGCTTTGCAGGCAAAAGAGATACACACCAATCACCTATGAGGGTTCAGAAAATGGCTCGTCACACGCGAAAAAGATGAACCGGGAATCTCGACAGCTTTATTCTCCACCAAGCGGGAAATTCAGCGAAAAGGCGGGAACTTACAGCGGTCCTGTTGAGGGAGGGGATGGTGCAAGAGGGGGTGGGTCAAGAGGAGGCAGGTGGCGGGGTCGAGGGAGGGGTTTTAGAGGGGGAGGGCGTGGCAGAAGATTTTAACAGGGAGCTCTTTATTTTGAAGGTAAACTTTGG
Organism: Mya arenaria; assembly: GCF_026914265.1. Taxonomy (NCBI): domain Eukaryota; kingdom Metazoa; phylum Mollusca; class Bivalvia; order Myida; family Myidae; genus Mya; species Mya arenaria. Next base: position 27,781,922 of record NC_069125.1, read on the forward strand.
GAAGGAATTCAGAAAGTAAGGGAGACAATTCAGGGTTGAAAATTGATGGACTTGGTTTTTCTTTTAAGGAAACTGTGAGTGATTCTGATTATTTTAATAAAGAAAAGTTTTAGTAACTTACTTTGTAATTTTGTTAGTCTTTATAATCTGAATTGTTTAAAGAGTGATAATTTTATCAAAGCAAAACTTACTTGTTTTATGAGTAACCTACTTTTGAAACTCTGTTAGTCATCAAATGGCAGCTGTACTTTGAAATGGTCACTTTATAGACTTATTGAAAATATTAGTGCATGTTATATAGGTTACCACTCATTAAAACAGCTATGTATAATTCATAGGTGCAAAATACACAAAGGCTACAAATGCAAAATGTAGCAGAAATCATGGGGAGAAGTCGATAGTTCATAATGTTACATTACTGTTGTACATTTAAGCACTTTACACAATCATGTCATTTATCTTGTTTTGTGCATTTTGACCAATATGAAATAAATTTTACTATAGAATTATTGCATTTGTCATGAATATTATACAGTTATTGACTGATGAGGGAAATACCCCATTTTATTTACCATAGAAAATTATATTCACTGAGCTACTAGCTTACGTCAGATTGTCTTAAGCTCAAAGTTAGTTTTAAGGTTAAAGTTAATAGGTAATTATTTGTGTCTAAGCTCGTTTTTTTATACCCCCGAAGGTGGGCATATTAAAATCGCACGGTCCGTCCGTGTGTCCGGCTCAATAACTTTCCCTTGTATGGACAGATTTTAAAATAACTTGCCAGATGTGTTCCACATACCAAGACGATGTGTCGCGTGCAAGACCCTACCTCTAAGGTCAAGGTCACACTTAGTATTTATTCACAATGGAGTGCTGCATATAAGACATAGAGTATAGGTTGTCGTGTCCGGGCTGTAACTTTCCCTTGTATGGACAGATTTTAAAATAATATTCAACAGTTCCTTGCTTAAACCTGGGGTGTTGCTGTACATAGCAGTAAGTGCCAACTAAATTACATTTTACACTAAATAGCTCAACCATAATGAAGATGGTATTTTGAAGGATTTGAGAAAGGTATGGCAATGGGTCATTTCCAACTCTGCATTTAAGAAGAAACGGCATGTTCCGTTACAAAAATTGCCAACAACTGGACATCTTGAAATAATTAAACTGCTAGAATAAATCTATATAAGTCTTTTAAAGCATTTTTTTTTTTTGCACAGCCATAATGTTTTGGTCCGTTGAAACGCTCAGAAATCTACAATATATCTGTATTTTCTTCCAACACAATGTTTGAAGAAACTGTGCTAGTTACAGTCACTCAACGGACGCATGAACACCTTTGTTATATTTATGTGACTTTGCAGTGTTGAATTCTCAAATACCAATCATGGGCAATTCATACAACCACACACTGACCGTACGGTTTTGACCAGTTGACGCGATAATGTCACATAGCATGTGTGTCAAAAAAATAGGCATTTTAGGTTTCCCAAGTCTGAGGTGGAAAGCACTTATTTTACTTCCGGTGTTTGCAACTTGTTGTATATCAATACTGATACATTTTTAGACTTCTATCAATTATTACAGAAATGAATACAGAATAAATTGATTCAACTTGAAAATTGTGAAATGGTAAAAAGACCATATGTAATTATGTCCCATATAATAAAATAAATATAGGATGTCTTCCGGTGTGACAGTACATATTGTCCACATTCGGGTAAAAATTGTCCCTGGTTTCGCCTGCCCTCCGATAACAGTATTTCCCTTATGTTGACAATATGTACTGTCACACAGGAGGCCATGCAATAACTATAATGTCTTCAGCAATTATTCAAAGTTACATGGATCAAAACAATGATGTTGTTTCATCTTTTAATATCTATAAATAATGACACCATCAATACAAAACAGTAATATCAATATGATAGCTGTAGCAATAACTCATTTAAATAATATAAGGCCAAAATTGATAAATATTTTGCTCTGTGTCCCGACCAAATCACAAAAATACCTGCGACCAGAAAGTCTCTAAAGCCTTCCTGGTGTTCATATTTATTTATTTTGATTTCGAAATTAAAGGTAAGTAGGGAAAAATTATCAAAAAAACAAGAGGCCCATGAAGGCCTATGCTCTACAAGCATGACTTCTTTGTATGACTTTTTCGTGGTAGCACACTGAAATGCTTATGGCTTCTTGCCTTTGGCCAGATGAGGGTAGGGAAACATCAAACAAACTATGAATGAATTGTGGCCTTAATAAATAGCTACAGTCAATCAAGCATCTTCTTATGGACGGAATGCAACGAAGTACACATCTGAGCAAAATTTAAATATTTCAGTCAAACCTCATAACACACTAAATATAATATATTATACAAATACATGGTACTAGCTTCATACCTTTTTCTTAGTGGTTCTGACCACTCAGCTGCAACGTGACCCATATCCAAAATCAAACTAAGTTTGAAAATTGGAAGTGTTTGTCATACAGTAAATTTAATAAATTTAAAGAATTGCAGGAAACAGTTACATAGATGCCATATTTCCAGGCGATTTTGATAAGAAACTAGGGTATTTTGTTTAGAAAAGCAGCGGATTTTAACATTAGCCCAGGAGATTTTGTTAAGAATAGTCAGGGATTTTGACATAAGCCTCAAGGATCTTTTTTTTTTTTAAAGCTTTGGATTAACATATGTTAAGCCCAAGGAATTTTTAATGCATCAAATAACTGTGTTTATATCATATACTGGACACTAGTAATGGTACTACTGGATTCTACTAGGGAAACAGACTCAAGGGTGATTCAATAATCTATAAGCTTAAGTCACAATTGAGCTAAATAAAATTAGTACAAACTTTAGAATACTAGTCTTAATAATTATTACTACTTTTATCTAAAAATTCAAATCGCTTTTCTAGTAGTAACTTACTGACGTGCGTATGACAAAATATAAAAAAAAGATTAAGAATTTTAACTTACTGACGTGCGTATGACAAAATATAAAAAAAAGATTAAGAATTTCACTTCAATTTCAAGTCAATGTTAAAAAGAAAATGAAAGTTGTAAAATAAAAATTAAAAACTTTATCTGAACTGAGAAATCAAACTATAACTTTTGAAATTTATTGTATAACTACTCAGAAATGTAATTTTGAAAACACAATCCCCTGATAGATTTTTAATAAGATGGCCATAAAATCCTTCATTTCACTACATTTTAACTGTATCCTTAATTTACAGTACATGAATTCAGAACAAACTGACTTGAAAACCGCATAATTCTCATTCAACAGTTAAATAGTGTAACGATATTCAAACAGGGCTTCCATTCAAGATGCACTATTATTCCCAACATAGATTTAACACATTTAATACAATTTTTCTAATATACCCAAAAGGATGAACAAATGTCGAAAAGAATGGTTCTCATGAAGGTTACCGAGTTTAATTTAAAAAAAATGCGCAGAAAATACGGTATTTCTACCTTATGAGACCATAGTAAATCACAGTAAATCTTTTAGCATTCACAAATACCAATAATGTAATTTTTTGCGTTTCAGCTATTAAATACAGTTATAATATTGTTAATAGTAATTAATATTTTGCAACAATGCATTATTTACTAAGTAGTTGAGGGTGTATCACTTCAAATGTATGTTTGTTTTACATGTGTATGTATTGATTTTGAGTAAGAGTGTCACTTTAAGAATTTTAAACTGGAAGTATGAATTTCCTTGACATCAATATTGGACATTTTCCTCTGATTTATGGAAGTAGATGTTTCTAAGAATTTCCACTTCTTTCCAACCAAATACTTTTGATATTAAATAATTGTAATTTTAACTTTTGCGAATTTCACAATATTGTATTTATTTTTTTTTATTTAACTTCAAGACACAAAAATGTGGCCATTAAGTAACTTTGAGACAAGATTTTAGCACTCTGAACTTCCAAACCTTCACATTTGAAAGTTCTCCCCCCCCCCCCCCAAAAAAAAAAAAGTGGAAGTTTTTGAACTTCCAATGATTCAATTTTGGAAGTTTGGGCACACTTTTATTGAGAAATATACTTCCAAACTTTCTTTAATGGAAGCCCTGATTCAAAATTGAAGCACATTTCATTAACATTTACCATTCATCTGTTGTTTAGTGTATCACCTCAGTATACAGTACTAAAAGATTAAGAGAGGTCATGCAATAACACTTTGTCTTCAAATAAATTGCTGAAACCTCAATAAATACCAGCACATGGTTCTACACATGTTATATATTTCTAATAACAACAAGTGTCAAGCAAGGAGTGGTGTTCTTTCCTACAATTTCACGATTTGTTTTTATGACTTCCTATAACCATAAATACTACCTGTAATGTTATACACATAAGGAAAGATACATAGAACATAATTTTTCACAATGTCACTCCAAGTGCGACCAATGGCAGTTAATTATCACAAATTTCTTTAGTATACAGAGATTCTATAAAAACTACATGAATCATGACCGACATGCTGCCAGTTTAGTATAAACCATTATAACACATGTAAACAGGGGATAAAGCACAGTTTGTGCCGAATGAGCAGATACCCCTGCTGAAGAGTAAACCAGGAACGGGTAGAAGAAGTCATTGGGTACACGGGCGATGAAAATAGGGGGCTCTCCCTGAAAGCCTGTTGCGGGTTGCGAGACGTCGACAAACGAGACGGACTGGCTCACTTCGAATAACTGGGTATCAGTGACACCAGTGTTGCAAGCTGCTCCTGCGCACTGTAACATAAATGCATCTCGCTTTAACATTAAATAATACACACTGTAACATAAATAGGTACGCACTGTAACATAAATAGGTACGCACTGTAATATAAATACATACACACTGTAACATAATTACATATGAATTGTAACATTAATATATACATATTGTAAAATAAATATATACCCACTGTAAGATAAATACATATGCACTGTAACATAAATATATAGGTACTGTAACATAACCACATATGCATTGTAACATAAATGCATATGTACTAAAACATAAATACATACACACTTTAACATAAATACATACACTTTTACAGGCGCACACTGTAAGCACTATACAACTCTCACTCTAGTGGGGATCGAACCCACAACGTCTTGGGTGAGAGGCGGACACTTATACCACTATACAACTCTCACTCTGGTAGGGATCAAACCCACAACATCTTGGGTAAGAGGCCCAAACTTACTACTTAACAATTCTCACTCTGGTGAGGATCGAACCCACAACCTCTTGGGTGAGAGGCGGACACTTATACCACTATACAACTCTCACTCTAGTGGGGATCGAACCCACAACGTCTTGGGTGAGAGGCGGACACTTATACCACTATACAACTCTCACTCTGGTAGGGATCAAACCCACAACATCTTGGGTAAGAGGCCAAAACTTACTACTTAACAATTCTCACTCTGGTGAGGATCGAACCCACAACCTCTTGGGTGAGAGGCGGACACTTATACCACTATACAACTCTCACTCTAGTGGGGATTGAACCCACAACGTCTTGGGTAAGAGGCCAAAACTTACTACTTAACAATTCTCACTCTGGTGAGGATCGAACCCACAACCTCTTGGGTGAGAGGCGGACACTTATACCACTATAAAACTCTCACTCTAGTGGGGATCGAACCCACAACGTCTTGGGTGAGAGGCGGACACTTATACCACTATACAACTCTCACTCTGGTAGGGATCAAACCCACAACATCTTGGGTAAGAGGCCAAAACTTACTACTTAACAATTCTCACTCTGGTGAGGATCGAACCCACAACGTCTTGGGTGAGAGGCGGACACTTATACCACTATACAACTCTCACTCTGGTAGGGATCAAACCCACAACATCTTGGGTAAGAGGCCCAAACTTACTACTTAACAATTCTCACTCTGGTGAGGATCGAACCCACAACCTCTTGGGTGAGAGGCGGACACTTATACCACTATACAATTCTCACTCTAGTGGGGATCGAACCCACAACGTCTTGGGTGAGAGGCGGACACTTATACCACTATACAACTCTCACTCTGGTAGGGATCAAACCCACAACATCTTGGGTAAGAGGCCAAAACTTACTACTTAACAATTCTCACTCTGGTGAGGATCGAACCCACAACCTCTTGGGTGAGAGGCGGACACTTATACCACTATACAACTCTCACTCTAGTGGGGATTGAACCCACAACGTCTTGGGTAAGAGGCCAAAACTTACTACTTAACAATTCTCACTCTGGTGAGGATCGAACCCACAACCTCTTGGGTGAGAGGCGGACACTTATACCACTATACAACTCTCACTCTAGTGGGGATCGAACCCACAACGTCTTGGGTGAGAGGCGGACACTTATACCACTATACAACTCTCACTCTGGTAGGGATCAAACCCACAACATCTTGGGTAAGAGGCCAAAACTTACTACTTAACAATTCTCACTCTGGTGAGGATCGAACCCACAACGTCTTGGGTGAGAGGCGGACACTTATACCACTATACAACTCTCACTCTGGTAGGGATCAAACCCACAACATCTTGGGTAAGAGGCCCAAACTTACTACTTAACAATTCTCACTCTGGTGAGGATCGAACCCACAACCTCTTGGGTGAGAGGCGGACACTTATACCACTATACAACTCTCACTCTAGTGGGGATCGAACCCACAACGTCTTGGGTGAGAGGCGGACACTTATACCACTATACAACTCTCACTCTGGTAGGGATCAAACCCACAACATCTTGGGTAAGAGGCCCAAACTTACTACTTAACAATTCTCACTCTGGTGAGGATCAAACCCACAACGTCTTGGGTGAGAGGCGGACACTTATACCACTATACAACTCTCACTCTGGTAGGGATCAAACCCACAACGTCTTGGGTAAGAGGCCAAAACTTACTACTTAACAACTCTCACTCTGGTGAGGATCAAACCCACAACCTCTTGGGTGAGAGGCGGACACTTATACCACTATACAACTCTCACTCTAGTGGGGATTGAACCCACAACGTCTTGGGTAAGAGGCCCAAACTTACTACTTAACAACTCTCACTCTAGTGAGGATCAAACCCACAACCTCTTGGGTGAGAGGCGGACATTTATACCACCAGACCATTCTCACTCTAGTGGGGATCAAACCCACAACCATCTGGGTGAGAGGCAGGCACCTATACCACTAGACCATTCTCACCCCTTATATGTAATCCCTTTATTGGTCAAATGAACGGTAGAATGACAATCAACATTGTGTTAAATGTAAGTAACATGATATACCTACCCTATACTCGACATCCCTTGCGTCATCATACATAAGTGCCACACCTATAATTCTCCTCTGCGGGAGAGCCAGGGCTCCGACATTCGCGTAGAGAATCTGGATGTGAAGCCCCATTCTGAGTCGGCACTTCTCTCCCAGAACAGCCTGTTAAGAGAGAATGATAACATTTTGAGGGGTAGTAAAATTAAATCACATCATACAGATGCCAACACACATTCAGTATTTCTTATCAAGGGACATTTCTTCATAGATATTGTGTTACAGCACTGGCCATACATATGAATATTGTCAGTCAACATGTGTATCAGGTTCCATGTAAATATCGTCCACAGTTTTTCAACTATGGCCATTTTTTTGCATGACATCAATGAAAAGAATACTTTCAAAATGCCTCGTCTTTTTTTCTTTGAAAATAGGAGGGCCATAAACATATTGGGAGTACATGTTTTCATACCATCCCTAAAAATTGCCTACTCTGCATTCTGAAATAAATAATTAAAATAAATAGTGTTTCAAGGGGTGATGGTCAAAATCTTCTCATCTGCTTCTTCTTTTAAAGGGACACTGATTACATTGGTTGATGAAAACATTTGTTTTAAAGTTAAATACATTTTTTTATGCTAAACTCATTTGAAGTCAAGTCAAGTCAAGTCAATATTTATTTATTGTCGGGTACTATCATCAACAGTTTAACATAAGCTATGAATAGCTTTTGACCGACATGACTTTGATAATAAAAACAAAAAAAAGCATATAATTTGTGTAAAGAAAATAACAGCCTTTATAACTTTTTTTTTTTTTTTCGATTATTAGCTACGTTCCCCAAAACTCCCCAGTCAAAAAAGTGCAAAAATATTGCTTATATTTTTTTATTTGTACACAAATCGTAGCAATTTGTTGAATTTGATCTTAAAAGTCAGATGAGTTAAACATAATAATCCATTAAAATTAAAACAATATATTTGTCTGCATCAACCTCGTCTCGTGTCCCTTTAATGCAATTTAAAACCTTTCCATGTGTCATGTACATACAAAATTACCCAAGACAGATACCAGTAGCTCCATTTAAAGCTGCACCCTCACAGATTGACCGTTTTTAAGAGGTTTTTTATTTGTCTTGTTTTGAAATGAGCCAATTTTTGCGTAAATGTCTCAAAACCAGTGATACAAGATGGCTGACAAAAGATCACATCGCAGTGTTTATATTCTTACATTCGAAAATTGAAATTTGATGACTAAAAGTGTTACTAACGCTTTAAGAAATTTTTTCTCATTTTCCCAAATAAATGAGATCTGTTCTATTGTGAGTTAACTTGTATGACTGAATTGAAGACATTAATGCCAAAATCAGCTGAATCTGAGACAAAAACTATAAAAATATCAAAACTGTCAGTCTGTGAGAATGCAGCCTTATAGCAGGTACAGTAAATAACCATAATTATACATAATTGGACATAATAATAATAATCACAGACAAAGGCGTTGTGTGCCAAGCAAAAATATTTCTACTTTCTTGACTAAATGTCATCAAATTTGGTCAAGGTCAAATATGGAACAGTGCTTACTTTCAGGGAGTGTTTATTCAGAAAAAAAGTCACAATGAGACGAAGAACATGATACGGTTCAGGTACCATATGTCATAAATAAGTCTTAGTCAGAATAATAACACCAATTATTTTTTTAATAAAATAACTACAATTATTTGTCTAGCAATAATCTAGTCTGAATCGAGAAATGCTTACGCAAGCATTGGTTATGTGCATGGTCAAATAATACGACAAGACGCCAATGTCAAAGTCAGATTTTATATTTGACAATGAAATTTTGCAAACATAAGATTTAAACTAGTGACCTAGTTTGTTACCAAAAAGACCCATATTTATATTATCAAGGATATTGTTCATACAAATAGCCTGATCAATTGACATGAAGATCAACAAAAACTATTCCATTTGTGTGAGGTAAAATGAACATTTAATAAATACATCAGCTTTTCCTAAAAGTCCCAGAGACCTAACCCCAGGAATGTTTGACCCAGATGACACACCAAAGAAACAAAATATAAAGATCCTGAAAATACAATCATTGACTGAAGTGATAATGGGTCAGTGGTGTGTGTTCTAGTGTGTGTGTGTGTGTGTGTGTGTGTATGTGTATGTATGTAAACTTACCAAATGTTATGAAAATTGGAGATTTTATTTAAATTATCCTGCAGAAAAAAAATATTTTTTTGCTAAAATTCTAAGTTACTTTAATGTAACTATAATATCCTGGAGGAAAAGAACTTGAAATTGTTCATGAAAAAAAAAGAGTTTTGATGACACTGGGAAAATATTTCCTAAGATTTGACCGAGTGACCTAGTTATTTACCCGAGGTGATCCATACTCACAATTGTTCAAAACAAATTTTAGACCAGTATTCTGACTAAGTTCCATAACAATTGAATAAAAACTATTTACTTTTTAACGTGGAATAAAAACTTCAACACAGAATTGTTAACGCCCACCCATCCTGTATTCGCCATTCCAGTGGTCGAAATTAGCATTTGCCCCAAGCTCTGCACCAAAAGACTAATTTTGATGACTGCTATTCCACAAACCTTCATTTTTCGATGAAATGTTTTGGACTAAAAATCATACACTTATCTTCAAGTATCATTTTTTACAGTTTAAACAAAAAAATCCAGGTAATATTTTGAATTTTGGTCTTCTCACAAAGAAAGCTGTATACTGCATTTTCAAAACATTAAATAAATACCAAAAATGTTATGCTGTTTGAAACATTTCACAAACAATACTTTAAAAACAATCAGAAATCATATAATAAAGAAAATGAATTAATGGTTAAAATATTTACTTACCGCGGCATCTGTAGGTCCTGGCCTGTTGCTGACAATGACTCGAACCCAGTCCCCAACACTGGTATCGACCGTGTTTCCGAATGTCGCCACAAACCTGTTGTTTTCACGGGCATTCACTCCTTCAAGCGTTTGAACAATCGTATTCTGGATAAATTGGCACTGGGCATCAGTTACGGTGGAAACATTCATCCTGCGGTAAAATTGATTCACATAATCATTAATGATATGTTTATTGGTACTTGAACCATCTGGGGCTGTTTTTCATTAACAGATCTTAGTCGTAGCAATACTTAAAGCTGTAATTGACAATGGGCCGATTGTTAAGAACTTTGTAAAAGTTAACAACAAGATTAACGATATCGTTGTTAACTTTTAAACGTGAAATATTTGATGATGCGCTCAGATATTTAAATATGAACAAGTACAGCTTAAACAGTTGCCTCAAATAGTTGTTAGAAATACAAGAGAACACTCAGCATTATCATTAAATAAGTAGTCATTTTGTCCAATGAGATGGCAGTATTTCTCAAGTTTTCCAATTACATTCATTTCAGTAAATCAGCAGTCAGCCTATCTTGACTTTAATCAGGTGAAGTAGTAGATATAAACAGTGGCTGGCCCAGTAAGTTGGTTAAAGTTTATACAATATTATGTAGACTACAAAAAAAACTTAAAGAAAGTATGTACTTACGCAAATAAATTGTTTTGCGACTGCATAACATCATACATTCTTTTTTTGTAAGTACATACTTAAGTGACACTCTTATTCAAACACGTGTGAAGCAAATGTAAATTTTGAGTGATACACCCTCAACTATTTACTAAATAATGCATTTTTGGAAAATATTTATAACTATTAACAATATTATAACTGTGTATTCAAAGCTGCACTCTCACAGATTGAACGTTTTGACAACTGTTTTATTTTTTGTCTTGGAACGAGTCAATTTTGGCGAAAATCCATGGAAATCAGTTATAAAAGACTGCTGACAAAAAATCAGATCGCAGATTTTTACATTTAAGTTCAAAAATTGATGTTTTATGCATTTTTTTTAAACCTTTAGTAACGGTTTAAGCTATAAAACATTATTTTCGAACGGAAATATGAAAATTTACGATCTGATTTTTGTTCAGCAATCTTATATCATTGGTTTGCAGATATTTACTCAAAAATTTGCTCTTTCCCAGACAAAAAATAAAAAAGTTGTAAAAATGGTAAATCTGTGAGAGTGCAGCTTTAAGAGATGAAATCGCATGGTGAGTGCTAAAAGATTGACTGTGATCTATTATAAAGGTCTCATGAGGTACCAATACTGTGTTTTTTGCACTGCAAATTTCTTTTAAATAAAACTTGGTATCCTTCATAAGTACCATTGTTTTTGACATTTGTTCATCCTTTATGGTATATTAAAACAATTGTATTAAATGTGTTAAATCTTATTGGTAAGTAATAGTGCTTCTTTAACCATTACTTGGTGATAGAAACGAGACACACAGTATAACCTTCAAAGCTTCCATCTCATTTCCTTTATGATAATTTATTTTGCTCATATATCACTTGTCTACTTTTCATGTCTTATTGCCACACAAACATTGCACATCTGGAAATTGAAAATGTTTTATTGACACAAATTTTTTAAAACCATTTAATGTATACATATCATGTGACACTTATTGTAAAAGAGGCATGCCCCAAACTACATGAATTCCACTGTAAGACTGAACTGAAACTAAGATCAAAGACTTTTTGAAAAACTGTTCAAACAGCTGAATCTGACCGCTGAAAGCGGTTATGGCATTTCAATATTTCCTCATCTTTGGTGCAAAACACATCAACAAAATGACTTGTATGTTTTGAAACAGAAATTGGAGAAGTGTGGTGGAACTTTTCATTTACTTAAGGACATGTACTACCACCAAGTTGCTGCCTGATGAATGCTAAATACAGTGCTGCGGAGCAAAAGAAAATGCTTTTGTGTTGATTTTTTGTAAAAGTGACACTCATATTCAAAACCAATACATACACATGTAAGACAAACATAAATTTTGAGTGATACACCCTCAACAACTTACTAAATAATGCACTTATGAAAAATATTAATTACTATTAACAATATTATAACCATGTATTTAATAGCTGAAAGCGCAAAACTATTTAAATGAGGTGAATGCTAAATGATTTACTGCGATCTACTATGGTCTCATAATGTAGGAATACCATGTTTTCTGCACATTTCCTTCAAATTAAACTCGGTATCCTCTATAAGATCTATTGTTTTCGACACTTGTTCATCCTTTTTGGTATATAACAATTGTATAAGAGTGCATCTTTAATAAATGGGAATAACCAAATAATTATTAAAGCTATAGTTATGAGCCTTGCGGTTCAAATGTGTATTTACTCTCGCAACAATTGAACCAAGTTTGATACGAATATCTTAACCGATTTTAAAGTTATGGCCAAGGTGAAAGTTTTTGCACTCAAACAATGACAACAACACCTAGGCTATGTCAGATTGTTTCTTCGAAAAGCAGACATATTTAAAAAAATCAGAACGCAAGCTCCACCACTTATCTGTTGTGCAAAGAAAATGAGCTGTCGAGACTTCCCTGGTGCAGCTGAGCCTATTGTTTATTTTTACATATATAAGTATGATTTATATTTTATCTGATATTTTTATTACCTGGAGATATTTGTATATCAGAGAATGTGGTACCGTGTAAGAACACTTTGACTGCAGGTTGGCAATGATTCTGTTTCAAAATTATACCAATCGTGATGCAAGGAGCTTTCCTCCCAGTACAGGCTTGTTCATATTTTGAGATTGGCTAGCATTTCAAATACATTTCGGTGCATAGACACACTGTCAAGAATATTCTGGCAAAGAAAATAGAACTGTTATTTATATCATTGTAAACACCAGTACACATCCAGGGTTCGAATTTAACTTTGAGGAGCAGTCGCAAAATTTTGCGAGTGCATTTTGAGGCAACTCGCAAAATGAAAAATCGACTTGCAATTTTATTATTTGCTTTATTCCCTTATACTATTGTCTAATTAAAGTAGAAACTTACACCTAAGACATATTATGAATATTAAAAAGTATCAATCTTGAGTGACTTGACTACTAGAACTTTATTCTATTTGGGGGGTATGGAAAGACTCATCTGATGCTGGCAGCTTTTTGACAACAAAGCTGTCCAATAATTTGACATTGTTCACTTTGTATATTTACCCTCGCCATCGGGTAAGTTAATACCCATTCGACATGCACGCTATAGATTTCATTAAGTCTGTAGTTTAAAATCAATAACATTATAAATTTGAAATAAAAAAAGCAACAGTAAATGTAGTGTGGATACTTTGGACCATGAAATATATCGATCGACGAAGTCTATTCATTTTGACAGTTGGGCGAAAATATATTCAAAGGATGATGGAGTTTACATATAGTGCGCGAAAGCGCTAAATTTAGCCAATGATTGAGCTAGGTGATTACGTCATTTGTATTCACTTTGTATAATACACGCCTCGGAGCATCCCGGAAAGATTCGAGATAAAACTCGGCCTTTTCCGTATTTGTTCTATTTTTGAAAACTTACTAGAGCGTGACTCCGTACTGTCTTCTTTATACTGGTAGTGTAAACATGCCACTTATAGGCTGTTTACACTTGACTACGTAGCGGAGTTAAGTTCATGTTTATTCTACTCTCCTTTTAACATTTTGTGGTCTAGAAAAAGCCACTCGCAGAATTTTGCGAGCTTGAATAAAAGTCACTCGCAATTTGTAAATGTCGCTCGCATTTTGTGAGTATGCGAGTCTAAATTCGAACCCTGACATCAAAACTTACACATTCTTCTTAAAAAGGAAATATGAACATATTTTATTAAAGTGGTGGCACTGTTGCTTTAGTGATGGAGCAATGAAGTAGTAGTGGCGCTGTAGAGTAGATCACGGAAGTTTTGACAGCTCATTTTCTTTGCACCACCAATAAGGGGTTGAGCTAGCGTTAAGTAGGTGTGACTATTGTATACTGTTGATAAGCCCATCCATCACAGTATTTTCAAGAAGAAAAACAAGGTGCCTTAGAGCTGATGATAATGTTTTGGATGAGCAGGTGCTAATACAGTTATTTTTAAATCTGAATACTCATTTTAATACAAGCATGTGTTTCAAAGAATATATCATACCTCGGTTCTTTCTATTACTAATTTACATCATGCTTAGTTTTATTATCCATATTTCTGAGTTTTATTATACATAGGCAGAGTTTTAATAACATTCACTTCTAAACTAATTGGTTTGACAAACCATATGTGAGAGCGTTTCTTAAATAAGCAAGCTTTCTACATAATCGAGCTAAAATAAAATGCTCTAAACTCAATGGATTTGAAGTAATCACTAAATGCATTGGCATTCCCGGTTTTGGCTGTTGTGGTTTGTCAATGATATTAGTGGCACACCTAAATGGCTTAGATTTTAGTTTAGCAAGCTCTTTTAGTTCGAATTTTGCGATTTTGTTACGAGAAACTTTCACATGCATTTTTGGTGGCTTTTGATGGTCCCGAAACTAAAATAATGCAGAATGCCGTAAAACCTTAAAACGCTGATTTTACCTACAAACAATAGTATTTATTAGGTCATTATAATGCGTGTTCAGGAGCTTACCTGACAAAACACCCCGTACGCATATCCTCCCCGAAGCGTAAGGGCACTCGTGACATCGTGGATGTGCCGCAATCACCAATCACTGTGGGCCGCACAAGGGTCAACCCATCTTCGACACTTGCAAGAATTATGTTCTGACTACAGTGGGGTTAAGGGGAATAGTTTGCTGTTCATATTGCAATTTTGCTAACTCTGAATTAAAAACTGTATAAAAATTTTGACAGGAAACAACTCAAGGTTTTGTAGGTAAATTCATTTTATTTAATGTTCAAAGGTTAAATGCCAGCAAATCTGCTTACTTTTAATTACAAACTGTTCAAACATTTTGAAAGGAAAGAACTTGAAGTTTTGTAGGTATATTTAAGAACATTTTATGTTCAAATGTTAAATACATGACATGTGTATTAAGAATATGATCGCCAGACCTCGGGCGACCATTTTTCTTTTTGATTTTGTAGAATTTTAATTTTTAATTTTGTAGAATTTTAATTTTTAATTTTGTAGAATTTTAATTTTTAATTTTGTAGAATTTTAATGATTAAGAATCGCAGAGCAGCCCAACCCTTCTGAACCATTAAGACACTACACAATAAGTTCCAACTGACTGAGATAAACAAGTTTTCACCATGCGGAGCCATCAAATAATGATGTCAGGGTCAAAGATTACGAACAGATTCAAGTACAGTCGAAACCAATTGGCTCAAACTCGCTTGGCTCGATTCCCTCGTTAATTCGAACTGTAGGTGAAGGACAGATTTCTTTATTCTCAATGTAAGCATTTCCGCTTGGCTCGAATTCCCGAGGCTCGAGGTATTTTCACCGGTCCCTAGGAGTTCGAGCCAACAGGGTTCAACTGTATAATAACTGCAAATCTTCATTTCATTGTAACTAACCTTAAAATCGAGTATTGATGATGAATTTTCTAAATAATACAAATTTAAATAGTACATTTATTTGCATTCATTTTTGTAAAACAAATGGAATAAAGATGATTTTCTGTAATTTAATAAAAGTGCTTACCTAAGAAACTGTTTGTCATTATGGTGTTTTGTTCAAATGCATTTCAGTACAATTATCATTATTTCACTTCCTGTTTTAATAACCTGTCATAATGTTTTCATTCTTCTTTGCTGGTTTTGCAGCCTTATTATTTTCCATGTTAGTCTACAATATCGATATTATGACGACCTTATTTAATGAAAAGTTGCACAGTAATCATTTCCTGAATACAATATCATTATTTTGTTCATAAAAACAAAAATGTTCATTACTAAAGCAATAAGGAAACACCATCACCATGGACAAAACAAATGCCTGATAACACAATAGAAAATATCCATAGGATTGCCTCACTTTTGATGTGTATCGCCATATATCGATTAATCGATAATATCGCACATCACGAGAGATATTTAGGCCAGTTAGCTCAATCGATCCAACACTCTTTCCGCAAGAGGGGGTTCCTGAGGTCAATATCTTGGGCCATGACAATTAATTCAAGTCCATGGTGAGACTCAGACTCAGGAATGCACTTTTATTAAATTACAAATGGTCTACATTTATGAATTAATAGTTCTGAAATTTGCTAAAGGCATTATAACACAATAAATATAGAATTAGAGATTGTGAAAGGATACGTCTTGGTTCCATCTGCATTGGTTGTCTCATTCAGAGTGCCATAGGGAATTGGCTTGCCAACAATGTAGCCTGGGTTTCCACTTCGGGCAACCGTATCGTTGGTATCAGACAGCTAAAATAAAGAAATCAAACACAAGGAGAGTAAGTGTATTTTGGCATTTTGGTCCTTTATTTTTAAGAATTGCAAAATGTGTAGCCTTGGTTTCCATCTCTTCAGTCAGTTGCAAAATGGGTGTACACAGTAAGAGGTTCTTAAACATGGTCCTATTAGAAAGAAATAATTGATAGAGTGTGTGAGTGTTGGTGATCTATTAGCTCAGGTTACCACTTCCTGCAATGATATCATTTGTGTTGGACAACTGGAATTATTATATGGATAATAAGCAGGCAAGACGCTTGGGAGTGTTGTCTTAGAGAAAAAGATGGATAGGCTATGGGAGTGGTGTCTATGATGTAATTTGGGGTTCCACTTCTGGCCAACCATATCATTGTTTTTTATCAGTTGCAATACATAATTACAAAGTTCTATGAACATGGTCATAATAGAGAGAAATACATTTTGTGCATTTTTGCGAGTGTTGGCGATAATTAAGCTTCTGTTTCTGTGTATGTATATTTTGTTTTGGATAGCTGAAAATAGTTATTTCATTTACGTACTGGTTAGAAGTTCTTGAGTATAGACCTATTGGAGAAAATAATTCATTTTGTGAGCATTATCGATCATTTATTATGGCCATTCGAATCGTAAGTGTTGGTCAGCTATGTATGCACTGTATACACTGTTTTCATTAGATATAGATGTGAACATCAACCTCATGGATATTTGTCCCCAAAGCTGCACTCTCACAGACTGAACGTTTTGATAACTTTTTTTTATCTTGGAATGAGCAATTT
The DNA here is from genome assembly GCF_026914265.1 of Mya arenaria. Classification (NCBI taxonomy): domain Eukaryota; kingdom Metazoa; phylum Mollusca; class Bivalvia; order Myida; family Myidae; genus Mya; species Mya arenaria. The sequence continues at coordinate 27,799,300 of NC_069125.1, forward strand.
TTTCAAAAATGTATGGAAACCATTTATATAAGGCTGCTAATAAAAAATTAGATCGCAGGCTTTCATATTTATGTTTAAAAATATGTTTAATACATTTTTCTAAAAGCATTAGTAATAATAAAGATATAAAACATTAATTTTCAAACGGAAATATACAGCAATCTTACATCACTGGTTGTTCGATATTTAGGCAAAAATTGGCTCATTCCAAGACAAACTAGGGACCTCAAACGCAATCCCATGAAAGGTATCCATAAACTCTTCCTTTATACCAAGTTGGGTCAAGATATGTCAACCTTCACTAAAGTTATTCAGTTTCAACCGTTTTTCTATTTTTAGTAACAGTGACCTTGACCTTGACTCTAGAGACCCAAAACACAATTCCATGAAAGGTATCCCTAAACTCTTCCTTTAAACCAAGTTTGGTCAAGATATGTCAACCCTAACTAAAGTTATTCAGTTTCAACCGTTTTATATTTTTAGTAACAGTGATCTTGATCTTGACTCTAGGGACCCCAAACGCAATCCCATGATAGGTATCCATAAACCCTTTCTTTATACCAAGTTGGGTCAAGATATGTCAACCCTCACTAAAGTTATTCAGTTTCAACCGTTTTTCTATTTTTAGGTACAGTGACCTTGACCTTGACTCTGGGGACATCCAACTCAATCCCATGAAAGGTATTCATAAACTCTTCCTACAGACCAAGTTTGGTCAAGATATGTCAACCCTTACTGAAATGATTCAGTTTCATAGGTGAGTTTGACGCCCGCCCATACGACATTCGTCATTCTAATAAAATACAAAAGTTGTCAAAATGGTCAATCTGTGAGAGTGCAGCTTTAAGAACAATATTATACCAGTATCATAATGAAACTATATTACACTGAAAACTTCTTATATAGAGACATAATCAAACTCTGGTAATAAAACGAAGGTGGGGCTCTTTAAGCCGTATAGACTGCCCTTTGTTGCATCAAAAATGGTGAAAAAAAAAGAAAAGTAATCTATGTTTAAAGTCCTTATTCAAAGCAAAATGTTGCCTTCCAGTAGCATTAATGACGTTGTCGTAATTTATCACTATTGGTATGATGTAATTATTTTCAAAACTAGACTTCATTGTTCAGCAACAGTACCACATAGTTAGAAAATTAATAAGCCAGACATTCTATATAAAAAATAAAATGACAATTAGGGAACTTTTATTCTAAGGTTATAGAGAGAATTATTTTCATAAGAAACCAATAGTAATGTCAAAGAATATCAAAAATGATATAACAAATGTTTTTTGCGATAAGTGAGCAGTAATAAGTGCTATGAACATCCTTTATTTTCATATCACGAACCCAGTCATTGAAATTAGACTTTTGGATGAACAAGCCCGAATTCCTTTACTATTGCTAGGCATCAAATTTTTTAACAAGCCCTGCTATATAAAATTCAGAATTTGAGCAAGCCCGGAAGACATTTTACCAGTGCAGGGCTTGCGGGCTTGTGTTAATTTCGACCACTGCGAACCGCAGGAAGGAATCAGCAACCAAAGCTAAAATGTCATGACATTAAATAAAGACACCTCCTCTTTGCTTTAACGCTGCAAAATGGAAACAACTTTATTGTAGTAATATTGTAGTATTTGAACCAAGCAATTTCTTAGGGAAAACAATGGTAAAGCTACACATCAGTTTCTACAAAAATAGTTGACATTTGAAATTGTCCTTTTTTCCTTTTCAAAGATTATTATTAGTATATTATTATATCCTTTCCAGGTATTTATAGAGATTTATCAGTGAAATAAAAATGATTCTTATAGAACATTTCCATCAGAAAAAAAAAGTGATAAACAGAACATCAAATTTACTTTTCAAGTATGCTGCACATGTGTGTGTATGCTGTATCAGATTAAAATGTACTTCAGGTTTTTAAATGATGCACGTTTCCATGTTATACTTTGCTTTTCCATAATAAAATAAATCCAGTGGTCACAATAAGCACACGCCCGCAAGCCCTAAACAGGTAAAATGATTTCAGGGCTTGCTCAAATTCTAGGTTGTATACAGCTGCCGGCTTGTTTAAAAAAGTAAAGCCAAGCAGTTGTACAATGTCTATGAATTCGGGCTTGTTCATCCAAAAGACTAATTGAGATGACTGTATATCATTACCAAATTTCACTAGTTCCACTGTTTACTAACAGCCAACGTGGCTTATAAGTCTGATCACAGTAAAATTTGTAAAGCCTGGTTGATCTTTCCCTTTTGATTTCATTTTTTATAATTTATACTCTATATGATGAAGGTGATGTAAATATCACATTAGACTTAAAATATAACTGTTGATGTTACTTTTATTCAATTCCATGTATACCCACCGTATTGTAGGCCACACTGAAGCTCTGTGATAGGGGAAGGTCAGCCGCCATTATGTCTCGAAACACAAACTGAGCTTGAACCTGCGATATTCCGAACGTTCCATTTGTTGTGAAGAAATAGCGAACCTGAAATAAAAGTGAGTTTGGTTTGTGGTCAACAGGCCAGACATGTGGAATTGCTCTGGGTAGTCTGGTTTCCCCTCAAACAAATGACTACCCTCTTACACAGAATTGCGCCAAAGTGGGTGATTAAGCAAAAGTTAACCACAACTTTCTTCAAATTTGATGTAAAATAAATAAAGCTTAAACTTAATAAAGGTATCAGTATGTCAGTCAATTATTAAACTATCGGAACTTTTTTTCTTGTTTCTAGGAAAGCATTTGATTCAATAAATCATGTCATCCACATGCATATTCCAGTCATTCTTCAAATGAGCAAGTGCCTTGGTTGTCTTAATAATACAGCCTTTGTTTCACCTCTGTAACTGGTTGTCTAGCATGGAATTTAAGGCATTTCACTTTTAATTAAAGTAACATACACTACACTTTTGCATTCAGTCAGGATTACAAAATCAAAAAATTGTTGTTTTTTCTCATAGATCACTTCAGTCAGAGTACCGGTATACAGTCAAACCCCGTTGGCTTGATTTCCTTGTTGGCTCAAACTGGACATAAAGACCAATTTTTTGTACATACAGTAAGCCTTCCCACTTGCCATGGAAAATGATTAAAATTTAGTATGAAAAAACAAAACATTCTACAAGAACCCCCCACCACCACCACCACCATGCGCCGCCCCTACAATAGACTCTTGTTTTTGTTGAATATAAACAATAAACGTAAATAACATTTTGAACTGTGCATCAAACCCCTTACTTTACCTACAAATTCTATGAAAAATTCTAAGAAGAGGCCCAAAAGGGCCTATGCTCTACTGGCATGGCTTTTGTGGTCATATCAATCCAGAGCATGTATGTATGGGTAAAAGGCAACAGACATATAGTTTATGTTTTGTGTTTGGGTTACCTGAAAACGTAGCACGTTCAACATCTGAGCCAGAAAGTATTGTAAGCAGATTAGTTGCATGAACTATTTTAATATGTGCCAAGTAAAAGTCATCTGACAAAAAAAATGCTTTCAAAACTGTACTCATAGTAAAATTTTCTGTAGTTTTAAAAGTTAAAAAAAGTTGGTCAAAAGGTCAAAGTCAAGGGCATCCTAGGACAACATTGATCAATTTGAACAAACATTCACAATCAATTGTGCTGAGATGGATGCACGAACACACAAAAAGATTTTCAAACCTTTCCAGATTTATGTTTACCAAACCTGTGAACCCTGAGTGTGGCCAGTAATGACACCAGGTGCATAACTTAAACATTCACAACCAATTTTGTTAAGATGAATGCGCAAACTACAGAACTTAAAGCTAAAAAATGGCCTTTGGGCTTTCAACAAGAACAAGGCAGAGTAATTCACAAAATCAACTGAAGAAGCAAAAAGCAAATTGTCTCTCAAAATCCTAGACTTGCAAATTGTCTCCCTTAACTCTAGACTTGAATTAACATATACATGTAAACTTGGCTAAAAATAGAATTCGCTCATGCAGACCTGGCTAAAAATAGAAAGCATTTCTTTAAAACTTTCATGGCCCATAATCTAGGCATTCATGGGCGGATCTTGCTGGTTTTCGAAAGGAACCAAGCTTTAATGGATATCTAGATACTGTACAAGTTTCATCGAGATACAATCAAAACTGAAGACTGTATCGTGTTCACAAGCAATTGTTTACAGACGCACGACCGCACGGACGCACGGATGCACATACTACGTACACATTACCATCGCATAAGCTCTTCTGGCCTTTGGCCAGTAGAGCTAAAAATCAGACATGGAATTATAAAAAAATCCAGATTTTGGGTCTTATTGAATCCCCTGACTTGGCTCAAATTTTCTGAAGCTCGAAGCATTTTGGACGTTGCCTAGATGTTCGACTGTGTTGCCATTCATGATTTTAAAACGAGGTTCGTGAAGTGAACAACAATGCTTGTCTGGTCTGTTTGTTTAGTAAAAGAGGGAGATTTCTTGATAATTATTTAAGTCAGAATTATAGGCTTTGACAACATGTGCATATTGGCTCTTGCAATACATGTACCAAGTTTCACTTGAATATCTCGAATAGTTTCTGAATCATGGCCAAGGTTAATGGTTTTGAAGTCAATGATGCTGATTGCAACACTTACCAGCAACGACACCAAGGCTATGACAATAGTGTAAAAAGATGCACTATTACTCCCAAATAAGATTTAACACATTTAATACAAATGTTTTAATATACCAAAAAGGATGAACAAATGTTGAAAACGATGATGCTTATGAAGGATACCAAGTTTAATTTAAAAGAAATGTGAAGAAAACACAGTATTGCTACCTTATGAGACTGATAGTAGATCGCAGTAAATCTTTTAGCATTCACCAATCATTTAATATTTTTGCGTTTTCAGCTATTAAATACATTTTATTATATCATTAATAGTAATTAATATTTTCCATAAATGCATAATCTAGTAAGTAGTTGAGGGTGTATCACTCAAAAAATTTTGTTGAGGGTGTCTCACTGAAATTTTTTGTTTGTTTTACATGAGTATGTATTGATTTTGAATAGGAGTGCCACTTGAACTTTCTTTCTCTGAAAAACAGACAAGCTAAAAAACTTACCTCTTGAACTACGTTTCTACATGTATTCACACTAAAACTGGGAGATGGTGGTGTGGTGAATAAACAGTTTGCAAGGGAACCATCCGTCTGCAGGCAAAGGTGGGGACGGGAAGTAGCATCAATCATCGCTGTGTAAGGATTGTTGAATAAATCCTGCACAAGATTTGGGTCAACAGTCGTAGCTGAAATACATAACTTACATATATATATTTATAGTTTAACCAATAATTTTTTATTTGCTTGCTATTTATTTTAGGAATAGCTAACAGTTTCAATTTTATAGAGAACATAATTGGTTTACTTTTCTTCAAATCATGAAATTTGTTCGCTATTTATTTTAGGAAACTAACAGTTTGACTTTTCTTGGGAACATAATTTATGTGTATTTTTTTCTTCATTCTCAAATTTGCCTTTTCTTGGAAAATTTATTGGCAGAATATTTTCTAGAACTCCTTGGAGACATTTTTTTAATGGCCATTTTCTGTTCCTAAAATAAATCGCTGATGCCTTATAAGACTTACGAAATTCAATGGTTTTAAAAACGTTGACAATTAAGCTAATTGTTCAGAACATTTCATTCTACTACATCAAGATATTGAGAAAACTAGTTATCCTTCATTTACTTTTAATTAAAACTCAAATCTGTAACAACCAGAAAACTATTGCTAGCTTTATTATAAATATTGATTAAAAATTGTATGTCTAGCTCAGCAAATATATGTTATAAAAATAACACTCTGAAGTTTTATTATCAAATAGATCAGCCTTTTATTAAAAAAGACAAAATTAATGTTATGCAAGTCACGGAAGAATATTGTTCATGTTCAAATTTCTTAAGAAAATTCTGAGAAATTCTGAGTTATTTAATGTCAATCCCATAAATAGTACTGTAAAGCAAAAACATCTACCATCTGCAACACAGTTGTAACGGTTTAAGCCATAAAACATTAATTTTCAAAGGAAATATGAAAATCTGCGATCTGATCTTTTGTCAGCAATCTTTTATCATTGGTTTTCAGATATTTACCAAACATTTGCTCTTCCCAAAACAAAAAATAAAAAAGCTGTGAAAATGGTATATCTTGAGAGTGCGCATTTAAAACTAAGACCAACAGTGGATATAAACTAACAAGAAAACACAGTTCAGAACAATAAAAAAGCACTCACTGAAATTAAGAAACATTAAGAGAACCAGTGTTAACTGAGATCAAAGGAACTTCGAATTCATTTAACATTTAAAGTGCGTATTTATGGTGTATCAGATTAAAGCGTACATCAGATTTTATACTTTTACGCTTTCTTATAAAAATAATTATTACCAAATTTCACTTACTTTGCTAATTTCAAAGTTAACTTGTAAAAAAAATACCAAAGAAGTCTAAATACAGTAAGTTTTCTACAGCCTGGTTTTTTTCCCTTTTTACTATTATTTTTTTACATAAATTATGCTTTATCAGCAGCTGAAGGTGATCACATAAAATTTATAACATGCCTCTGGATGTTATTTAAATAACCATGCAAAATGGGAACTCGTGCACTAAGACAAATGAGCTGTTTTAAAACAGAAATCATAGACAAGAATCCTACCAGCAAATTAATTTAAAAAGAGAACAAGAACATGCAGTCTAACAATAAAACAAGAGCGCCTCAAAGCGAACACACATGCTCATCTGTTTTATGCTTTTTTCTTAATCATAGAAGGGGCATAATTCAACAATTATTCAAACCAGAGTTATTGGCCTTGAACTGCATCTGCATATTGTCTCTAGCAACATGTGCGCCAAGTTTTGTTTGAGTATCTTAATCTGTTTTTTGAGTTATGGCCAAGATTTTGCACTATGCTGACGTCAATTTCACAACTTCTTTTCTTAAAAAAAAAAACATGCTTAAAAAGAGAAATAACTTTAAAATAAAAACAAAACAATGCAACATTCAAGGTACAGTGTATACTCAACCTCTGCACAGAATTATATTTATAAATAGAAATAGGGTCACTGTGTTCCTGCAAATAGTCTTTAAACAAAACTGTTTTTAGAAAAAAATACTATAATAAATCTGAATATTTCTGATCAAAGCCGGGCATATCTTTTGATAGACACATTGGGTCGATTGTTCAGAACTTTCTTACAGTTAACAACGTCGCTAATGACATCGTTGTTAACTTTCAAATTTGTTTTGTTCTGAATGTTTCCCGGACACACTTTTGATCTGCAGTATTCCTAATTATATATGAGACCAATGTTATAGCTGCACTACTTTAATGAGCACATCGTTAAATTATTCACTTCTAAAAGTTAACAATGCTGTTGAAAATCAGGTTGTTAACTTTAACAAAGTTCTGAACAAGCAGCCCATGGTTTTTATGTGACTCATTTTACTTAACGAGACATCTCAACAATTATTGAAATGCCTTACAGATTATTTCTGTGTTTGAAATCAGTAAAACTCCAAATACACATTAAGGCCTTTAATGTTTAGTTTATATTCATTAAATTCATTTAGCTCAAATTATGACTATAACTGATCGCTTATAAAATCACTTCCTAGTCCATTCTACTGGATAAAAAATCAGCACTTATATCTATTTTGTGAGGCAAAGAGAAAGTTTGTCTTGTGGTGATCACAAACATAGGAACATTTTGAGAAGCAATCAGAGCCCTTTTCATTCAACTACATTGTACCTCCTTCAATATTGAATGATAAAAATACAAAAACCCATTCTTCCAGGGCTAGATTTCAATATTGATCTTTTCCTTATCCTTAGACATGCCTCAGTGATTCCATTCAGCCTATTTGTCCGCAAAATATACAGGCCAATCAAAATATTTAGTTTCGTATTTAAATTTAAGTTCAATCTAAGTTGATTATTGAATACGGCCACTGGTCTGTTAAAAAATCCATTAATCAATTAGTTTTATTTATCAAATCCTTGAAAAACAGTTAACAAGTCCACCTTTAATTGCCATGTATAGCCTTAATGAAAAATAAGCCTTATTTTGATTAAGATATTTACACTGTGCAGGGGCTGTTGTAGTAGGTGCTGCTGTGGTTGGGGCATCAGTGGTTGTGTTGGTGTTGTTACCAGCTGCTGCTGTTGTTGCTACAGGTGGTTGTGTTGTTGGTGCGGCAGTCGTTGATATGCCAATGAATGTCCCATTTACTACATATCCAAATAGCCCTGACGTCTGAAAGAAATATAATATTACTTAAGAAATCTACATGTACAGTATATGAAAAATAAATGGTCTTGATTTAATCAAAATTACTGCTGAGTATAAATCACTGTACAGTTATCAATGTCAAATTATAAATGTCCCCTGTTTGAAAAAAAAAAAAATTCAGGTAAATAACCTACCAATGATTACATGCAGTTGTGCCAAAAAACAATACGAATGGACAGCAGCATTAGTTTAGGAGTTATAGGAAGTAGCTACACCTTGCCCTTTATGGAGCACCTCTTATGAAACCAGCAAGTGCACCCTTCTACCTTTATAGAATAACGTCTCTTATTTCTGAATATAATTTCAACTACAGTAAAACTGGGATCGTTCGAATAGACGGTTGTTGGAGAACTGGCAATCAGTTGAGGTTGAGGCTTAGTGAGCATTATTCCTTCTATTTTCAAATAAAAATATACCGACGATGGATTGAAACCTAAAAAGGTTGAAGTCTTGAGCACCATTGCTAGTCCCTTATACACATCATGCGCAAAGCCTTATGATTACCTTAGGGTCATAATTTTCCACATTTTCCCGAAAGCATGTTCCAAAATAAACAAACAATTGCCAGGTGCCAGGTTCACATTTAGTATATGACAGCCTTTGAACAATTATATGAGCGATTTTCACAATGCAATACATAATCAGTGCCAAAGTAAACAATCGGTTGGTTTGACAACTTAAAACTTTGAAATAACATTGTAAGACATTTCATAACCAACTTAAATGGAAACTTGGGTTTTTTAAAACATCAGAATACTAGAGGTTGAAGCTCAGGCCCGGCATACTCGAGGGGTTGCATTTTTACTGTAGTTTCATTTGCACAGTCTTATGTCAAAATGATAGTTCCTTGCACGAACCTTGACAACCCTGAATCCCTGAAAGTAGGTAGAGGCATTAAACGCTGCAGTCTGTTCACATGTGTTCTGAGTTAGACTGGTCACCATCCTTGTACACTCTGTGCTCATCTCAGTCAGGTATGCTGCATGAAACCAGTCTAGGTTATGGTAATTTTCACAAATAATGAGTCTCATAATAAGAATGATTTCAAATTACTCAGTCATTATCTCATTATGAGATAATGACTGAGTAATTTGAAATCATTCTTATTTTTCTTGAATAATAAAGAACATGTTAAAACCACTATAAACAATTAGTTTGCATTAATTTTAAACAAAACATTTCAATTTGATGCATTGCCATACAATGTAATAATATAATGACACTTAAGCCACAAGAAGACAGTTAGAATACAAGTGAAGTCATGTACATTGTACATGCCACAGTATGTTTTCTTAAAATTATTTAAAATAATTTGTCAAAAGAAGAAAAATTAATGGAAGTCATTTAACCAACTTACGTAAGGCACTCTGCTGTGAGCATTCACTCGAGCCTAGAGACCGCGGAATAACAAAGTCACCCCGAGCCTCATTTGCATAAATTACATAGACTGGATCCCCAGCTTTGTAAAAACTGTTCAAGTCATATACTGGTTCCTGGTATGTAGGTTTTGGCAGATTGCCAGGATTTGAGTAGTCATTCAGGTATGTGTTAAATGATGGGACGTCTAAAATGAAGTCTGGATCGAGGTAGAAGTTTCTTTTTGCATCTGCAAATCAAATTTATATAAAGATATGTATAAATTATAACTTCATGGTACAATTTTAAAGCTAAATTCAGTCTTTTCATAGAAAATAATTTTGCTTTCACATTAAATATGGTATTCTTTCATTGAAAAGACTTTATATATTGCAAAAACTGAAAAATAAAAAATTCAGAAAAAAATCAAGAATCAATCGCAATAAAGTTGTTACATTTCTACTGTTTGCAAATTAACTTTGCATTTCAAGATTTTGAGGAATCCTGTACTTGTGGCTTTAAATCTGCCTCAATCCAATATCATATTAAGTGCAACATCTAAACTTTAGATGAACATCACTTATCAAAGAAACTGACTGCCATCATCAAAGATTTTGTGTATACTTGCGCATAATATTACTAACAGGAGGGGCTATTATGCCTTTTATTATCCAAACATGTAAAATTTACAAAGGGTTTTGCTCGAACTGAACAATTAAACTACGTTTTGAATTATGGAACTGACTGTTGAAAGCCACTGTTAAGGTGGTACAAGTTGATGGTCTCCTCGGGACAGAATGGCATTCTGATTGTTTTCCGCTTGAATGACTAGCGAGCATGTTTTGTATGCAAACACTAGTATGTACCAGTGCCCGCTTTTAAGTCTAAATGAAATGTTTTTTCAACTTAAAAATATTCTATATAAAAAGTTAATTAAGAAATCAAACCAACAAATTGATATATAACTTATTCATAACAAGAACATTTTGTTTTTAAATTTCAATCGCATAACAAGGCCCTCAATCTACCTTTTTTGGGAAAAATGTATCTTTGAATCCCCTAACACTTCAAAAAAAGGCCTGTTTTCACCTTCAGATTCATATTATGGCCATGAATGTTTAAAAGTATCAAATTTATTTGCTTTAATATAACAGTTATGATTTTTCCAAAATACCCCCATTGGCTTAAAAATCTGTCATCTGAGGGCTACGGTCCCTTTTTCACTAAAGTAAAATGAAGGCCTTGCATAAAGTGAAACATGACATACTCTTCCAGCTCATTCCTAAAAGAGTTAAGTATGCTGAAATCATAACATGACAAACAAAGTTAATACAATTTATGCTGATACAACAGCAAATGGTCAACATTTCAATCACGGCAAGTCCTTTCGAAAATACCGCACAAATGAAACGATTGCACTTTTGATAATCATAACTAAAAGAAATGTCACAAATTGAAATCATGTGCATTGCAGAGAGAGCATCAATGCTTGTCTGTTACTTAAAAGTTAAAAGGGACATAACTCAACAATTACTAAAGCCAGAGTAATGGCCTTGCTTTACATGTTCGTATTGTCTCTCAAAACATTCATCTTTTTTGCCTTCTACTGCTCGAGCGTGGTTTTAAACATGCCAGGACTAAATTTTGGAGAAAAATATTATACCAGGTAAGCTCTGCCTTCTATTTAAACCATATCAATATATCATATAATAGTAGTTTAACATATCATGCTGTAATCTGATGTTTGAAATTGATATTAATGTTTAAACTAACATGTGTACCAAGTTTCATTTGAACACCTTAAACTGTTTTTAACTAAAATGTGTACCAAGTTTCATTTAAATATCTTATACTGTTTTTAAGTGTTAGTTAACTGTTTCTGGCTTAAAAAGACTGACAAGATAAAAACTTATCTCATAAACTCACAGTTGTCATAGTAGATACAAAACAGGCCACCGTCTGTTTTTGTTTCTGCAGGAGAGTTGGTGAACAGAAAAATATCTTCCTGATAACACAAATTGTCGTCCTGGTACACACTATAAATAGAATGAGGAGGGCTGAGAATTATCATATCAGATCATGAGAAATAAACAAGTTAACAACAGTTGAAAATTTAGTATAATTCAGCATGTCTTATAAATTAGAAGGATGGATAACGTAAACATGTAAATTATGATAGTATAAATGGCTTTCAGGTCTGATTTTGTTTCCAGTCACCAATTTGATTTAATATGAGTGTCTCAAGACACAATGTTTAATATAGACAAATGCCATCATACTTGTGATCAATTGTATTCCTCTTCAAGATACCAGCAGTTATTCATCATATACAAGTATATGAATACTTACGGGCGAGAAACCGGGTTGCACACAAATGTATCCTTATCTGCTTGAGAACATTCATCGTCACAACAGCAGTTGATGTCACAAACATTTCCAGTAAGATCACACAGACATTGTCCTATAACTGAAAAACATTATATAGCCATGTACAGTTGAAACCTGTTGGCTCAATATTCCAGGGACCAGCCAAAATACCTTGAACCTCAGGAATATTGAGCCAAGCCAGAAGGCTTACTTAATGAGTATTTTCATGTTTACCAGTACCTTTTTTGTTTTTTCCTACATTATCTCAGCTAGAGAAGAGTATTTTTTGTACAAAGTTTGCATACCCACATTTTACTGTTTGAAAAATTACACATTCGATACAATGAAACCATATGGGTTTTTTATATTTATATACACAATAAACATATAAATAAAAAAACATATATTTGAAAACAGTAAACAAGCATATTTCATACCATGAGTAACACATAAACATAGCTCATAAAATCTTTCAAACACCAAACACTTTAACCAGCCCAACTGTGTTCATACCCCAATAATGACATCAATTCCATACTTCATACCTTAAATAATAGTTACACATGTTCCTTCTACACATTAAATCCTTTCAAATGATACCCAAATAATATGGTGTTACCGGGCATAAAGATTTCGCATAATTATTTATCCGATACCTTAGCTGAAGTGGTCATGTCAGCCAATGACAACGTTGAAATGTTTTGTCAAGTGCAACAGTCATGTTTACTTAAAGTGTCACTGTGTGCTAGCAACTCATTGTACGGTATATATACAAAATCAAGTGAAATTCCATATTTAAATAAAACTCACATTGTGTTTGTATGCAAATCCAAATTCAAACCATTGATCAATGTCATTCACTTAACTGTTGATTGACTTGTGTCTAAATATTTGTGTCATGATGTAATGATCTTGTCTATCTATATGTCAGATTCAGGAAATTGAGAATGTAATAACATTTGGCATAACTAAGACCTTTTTAATTTGGTACTATTCTGATATGTGTTTTCATTCAGCTGTCTTTCATAATTTTTATTTAAATTATAAACCCAAAGCATACCTTAAATTTCGGCACTTTACCATATACAAATAATGAATAGGAAAAAAAAGGACATTTTGGTCAATTATTATGTCTCAGTAGAAATTCAGGAAGAGGCCAAAACAGTCTTATATAATGTTTATATGGGTCCGAAATGGCAAGGCTGAAAAGTCTCACAGGTAGAAATGCTAAGGAACAAAATGTTTCTGTCCAGCAAACAATTGACGTTGGAAAGACGTTGTAACAACGTCAGAAACTGACGTTGGATAAACGTTGTATATTGGTTGAAAATAAAACTTTTTTAGACGTCGAAATCACGACGTTGAAACAACGTCGGAGTTACGACGTTGAAACAACGTTGGAGTTACGACATTGAAACAACGTCGTGATAACAACCAAAATCCATAGTATAAATATGCATACCACACAGGTAATTAGAAATTACCGCAGCATTCACCTACATTCATTAACAAACAACTCAGGGAATGTACAAGTTTTATTTTCACAACAAATCTGTACAGACACTAAAAGTGTTAAATGATAAAGGCACACTAAATTAAATGACACATGGTAAATTTATAAGTTTAGAGATGTATGTTAATTAACTTGTGTAAACAGTTTGTCGTCCTCCACCTCCTTGTCTGTCTGGAGCGTACTTCAGACAGGATCCAATTGTCCCATCAACCTAATGTTCAGTAGCAGTAAACACAGTGACACTTGCTGAAATACATAACAATATTGTCAAATAAAATTATATTGACTTGAAACTGCTGAAAATAAAGTTTTGATATCAAATTTCTCCAGTTTTGGTACAATATGTGCTGTATTTTTTCATTATCTTTTAATTGTTTTACTTATTTCAGTTACTAGAATCTGTGATCAAAGCTATCGCGTATGAAATCATTTCCAGTGAATAATTTCTTTGTTTTCCTTGAGTGGGCACTACAGTAGTGCTATTTTTATAAGAGTTGAATGCACAAGACTATACCTGGTACTCACTTTTATAATAACATAATTAAATGATTACTGTCAAGAAGCAGATTCGACTTGGCAATTATTACCTTGAATACCTTGAAAAACTGCTTTTGGAAAGTCATATTCTCCTTTTCCCTGCACGGTAAAGCTAGGCATTACATCATCCGTCATAAACCTGTCAAAAAGGGGTACATAATAATATGAATTTGATAACAATTCATATAATTCTGCTGAATGACATTGAATTTAACAAAAACAATGGTAAATAACATAGACCTTTCGGATCCTGATCAAAGATCAAAATTACACAAAAACTACTAGTATTTACAGATATTATTCAAGAGAACAATTAACATTGTTTTCTCATTCAAAAAAGTACCAATCGATGCGATGTCAATTGAGGGCGAATCGGGTTGAATTACATGTATGCTAAAATTTCATTGAAACAACCTTGTAAAACACCAGAAAATTATTGCTATAAACCGTTAAACATACATTGTATCAACTTACCTTGTTGTATTATTTAAAATATGAACCGTCGAGTCTCTAGAGGAGTAATTGACTCTCTCTCTCGTCAATATTCGTACACCTTATGAGTAATATGGCAGATCGTAATGGGTTCAAAATTGCGCGCGTCTATTTTAAGATAAGGAATTAAACATGCATTTTTTTCAGAATTATCTTAATGACATGATTAGAAGCTATCGATATAATTATTTCTGCTAATTTTTGTTTAACAAGATGAATTTTAACAACAACGAAAAAAAGTCTATAAACATGTTGCATCATGTGTATATCATGCATTAACTAGAAAAATACAACTTATTTCAAACAATAACCAAACCACAACGTCGGTTCGATGTCTAATTGCGACGTCGGACTGACATCATGATTATAACGATGATACAATGTTGTATTTAAGTCGCTGACGTCGCGATCTGAATCCAACCTATATCCGACGTTGATCCAACGTCATGTGTTTGCTGGGTGCATACATGCTTATGGTCCAAAATGTCTGGTCACAATATGAAAGAATGTGAAATAAAACTGGAATTTCTCCCGTTCAGATAATAACACCAAAACTATAACATACAAAGAAGAAAAAGATTTACCAGTCTCCCCTATTACAGTCCGCGGCTCGTTAGGGGCTAGCGTTGTTGTCGGTGGGACGGTTGGGGTGGTCGTCGGAGGCTGTGTCGTCGTCGGAGTAGTTGTCACCGCCGCCTGGGTTGTAGTGGCTGCAACTGGTGTTGTTGTGGTGCCCAGAATACCTTGAATCATGGCAGATATTAGAACAATTGCTAAAAACATTCTTGAAGCAGACAAGCACCGACATTGTTTCATTTTGGCCGCCATGATGTAAACAAATGAATTCTGGGAAGGAAATCGCTATAAACCGCTGCCGAATAGATAAAAAGGTTAAAATACACTTCAATAAAGAAGAAATCAAATGCATCTTTGAGGTAGCTTTAGTTTGTCCAGTTTAGCTGAAACCAACATACAGTATAGCCACCATATTCCCAGAATTTAAACTACCTTTTATCTGGGAGGCTGATATTTATTATTTATCCCAGATTTTGTAAATTTATGTCATTTACATGTAAATGTAGTTTGTTGATAGTATTCTATTGTTTTGATAGAAATAAACAGGTTTTGAGTATTTCTTGTTTTGTTTTTCTTTCTATTCATTTTTAAAATTACAACTTTAAGATTGGTGAAACGCCCGCCGAAACTTAAATGGATGCTGCATAGTTTCTTTACCCTTTACGTCGCAGTTGCTTGCTTGCTTGCTTGCTTGCTTGCTTGCTTCCTTCCTTCCTTCCTTCCTTCCTTCCTTACTTCCTTCCTTCCTTCCTTCCTTCCTTCCTTCCTTCCTTCCTTCCTTCCTTCCTTCCTTCCTTCCTTCCTTCCTTCCTTCCTTCCTTCCTTCCTTACTTCCTTACTTACTTACTTACTTACTTCCTTCCTTCCTTCCTTCCTTCCTTCCTTCCTTCCTTCCTTCCTTCCTTCCTTCCTTCCTTCCTTCCTTCCTTCCTTCCTTCCTTCCTTCCTTCCTTCCTTCCTTCCTTCCTTCCTTCCTTCCTTCCTTCCTTACTTCCTTACTTACTTACTTACTTCCTTACTTCCTTACTTCCTTACTTCCTTACTTCCTTCCTTACTTCCTTCCTTCCTTCCTTCCTTCCTTCCTTCCTTCCTTCCTTACTTCCTTACTTCCTTCCTTACTTCCTTCCTTCCTTCCTTCCTTACTTCCTTCCTTCCTTCCTTCCTTCCTTACTTCCTTACTTCCTTCCTTCCTTCCTTACTTCCTTACTTCCTTACTTACTTACTTACTTACTTACTTACTTCCTTACTTACTTTCTTACTTACTTCCTTCCTTCCTTCCTTCCTTCCTTCCTTACTTCCTTCCTTCCTTCCTTCCTTCCTTCCTTCCTTCCTTCCTTCCTTCCTTCCTTCCTTCCTTCCTTCCTTCCTTCCTTCCTTCCTTCCTTCCTTCCTTCCTTCCTTACTTCCTTACTTCCTTCCTTACTTCCTTCCTTCCTTCCTTCCTTCCTTACTTCCTTACTTCCTTCCTTCCTTCCTTCCTTCCTTCCTTCCTTCCTTACTTCCTTACTTCCTTCCTTCCTTCCTTCCTTCCTTCCTTCCTTACTTCCTTCCTTCCTTCCTTCCTTCCTTCCTTCCTTCCTTACTTCCTTACTTCCTTACTTACTTACTTACTTACTTACTTACTTACTTACTTACTTTCTTACTTCCTTCCTTCCTTCCTTCCTTCCTTACTTCCTTACTTCCTTACTTACTTACTTACTTACTTACTTCCTTCCTTCCTTCCTTCCTTCCTTCCTTCCTTCCTTCCTTCCTTCCTTCCTTCCTTCCTTCCTTCCTTCCTTCCTTCCTTCCTTCCTTCCTTCCTTCCTTCCTTCCTTCCTTCCTTCCTTCCTTCCTTCACTTTACACTTTACATTACTTTACTTTACGTTACTTTACTTTACTTTACTTTACTTTACTTTACTTTACTTTACTTTACTTTACTTTACTTTACTTTACTTTACTTTACTTTACTTTGCTTGCTTGCTTGCTTGCTTGCTTGATTGCTGGCTTGCTTGATTGCTGGCTTGCTTACTGGCCGCGTTTATACCATATATGTTTAGGGGAAAGGTATTGTTTTGTGTATTTTCATTCCTATTTTCACCACCCTAGAACTTCTTTTCGTCGAGTATTCAGTATGTGATTTATACAGTCGAATATCGCTATCTCGATGTTCTGGTAATGTCGATTGTTTTTGGATAATTTTCGAACATTCGTTATCTCGAAGTATTTCCCGACTTTGACATAGCGAGTTTTGACTGTATCTAAATTGTTTTTCATTTCCAATTTCATTTTAATACGGTTCCTCTATTGCTGTTCTCATGACATGAAGTGTGTTGTTTTTTCTTCAGATCTCAAGTAATTACTAGACAAAATATGTAACTTGGTTTTATGGGGAAAAACGTCAATACCTAGTAATAATTAACAACCAAATCCTTAGCTTTGAATCATTTCTTTGAAACTTCTGGAATATGGGTAATTGGTTTGTCATTGTTCTTTAAATATTGATATATAATGAATAAAAACCGAAGAAGTGAAGTCGAACTATTTCTTAAGGCCACGCCAATATAGTTTTGTTTGTCGGATTTTGGCCGAGAAAAACTCGAACATAGGACCGATGGTTCAGAAAGTTGCTAGAAGTTAGCTATTCGTCAAACCAACAATCGTTACATTTTTAACATATTGCTTACTCACGAATCGTTAAAATTCTGATTGTTCAGAACTTCGTTATCGCTATTGCTGACAAACAATCGTTCAACTATCATTATTTTAAGAGAATGATTATCATGGAAAATGATAGCTTTATTCTGCCTTCTACGAAATATCGCGCGAAGTACCCATTTAAGTACAAACATTCCAGAAGGGACCTAAAATAGCATGCTTTTGCGTGTTTAATTCTTTGTTTTCTTTTTTATTGGAAATTTCTGAAAATACGAAACTTCCGTTTGATGTGGCCTGTTGTTTTCTAATTACAAGAACTATTTGAAGTTTCACCGTTCCATTACTTTTTGTCAGTATTAAGAATTCTTTAAAAACAAACCAGTTCATCATTTCTTTTGTTTGAATTTTGTTTTAATTAGTGTCACTCAGATTGAATATTTTCGTTTATTTCCAACACAAATTACTCAGCATATTCATACTTTATTTAAGTAAAAATGCACACAAGGAAAGTGGCCCTCTAACCAAATTCCCTCTGTCTATTTACGATAGATTGTTATTTGGCATTTTTGCGCACGGGATTTTTAGGGTGCGTTTTTAACCGCGTGGTCATTCAGCGCTTTGACAGACGACAATGACGTATGAAAATTTTAAATTTTATTTAAGTGATATATTTGCTTAATACTTAGCGGCAAAGTACATTATTTGGCAAGATAATGGACCTATTTTTGGTCGGAATGTTATTAATGAATTTCATTCCATAAAATTGATTGTACTTTTTTCGAAATGCTATTTTTATGCTGAACGTAATTTGAACATAGGTTTTATTTAACCATGTTATGTCCTCGCCAGTCGGCATCAAAGGTCACTTCGAACAATTTAACAATGTTATAATGTTGAACGTTTGTGTAATTTAAACATCCGATAACAACTGCTGTCAAACTTTAAACACAATAATACATGAAACAAATAGAACATATTGCACGGCGAGTTTATTTTGGCAAAATACAATAATAAAGCAAAACATTCTCAATATTAAAAGTAACAAGCATATTCAATTATTGCCGGGCGGGATCAGGGGAGAAAACACACGTCCGAACCGGATTAAAACTAGAGAACAAGAGAGAAAGGCGCCAAAATAAAGAAGGGAGGACAATTAAACATTCGGCGTTGAGAAAGAGTTCCCTCCCTTGATTATTATTAAATTTTCTCAACATTTGTTAAATTACAGTGTACAAGCACGAATGACTCATAAAACAAAAATCGCTACTTTTCATTTAAATTGCTCAGCGCAATTACAAATATACACTATGCACCTTAGACACAGTCACTTTGTACCGCCTCAACGGCGTCTTCGGGTAGTCAAATTCCTCTCTAAGAACTGTTTTGGTTTGTCTCCGCGTAATTTGTCCTGAAGTGGGGCAATCCTGGCACAGGGACATAGATTTATTATGAAAGTATAAGTGTACACACATAGAGAAGCTTAACCTTATGCTTCATGTCAAACATAATTTTTGAAAGCCTATGCGCTATCTAAGGTTTCAAATAAAATACAAAATGTATGCGCTTTGTTTAGTCTATTTGCCAAAGAAATCTTCACAGAACAAAAAAAACGGAATGGGATCAATTAACAAACTTGACCCATGTGGCAGCGTTTTTGGTAAAAAGTATAAACCTCTTGCATGCTCATTCGGGGCTCCTCGGCCATTTTTATCGAAAACAACATCGGATGTTTATGGACGGTTTACATACTCAGAAAACGGTACTGTTTAAGTCCGCTGCAAGGAGATCCCGTAGTAATTTAATTCAGCAGATAAACTTAATGATTTAAATCTTTGTATCTTTGCAATGATACACTTCACTGGCAATCAATTTAAACTTCAATCAAGATCAATAAATACAAGCTAAAACACTACATTTAAATAATGATATAATTCAAAAATTTACGAACTACTTATACTGATGTACCGGCATACATCAGAGGTTGATTTTTTCGATAAAAATGGCCAAGGAGTTTCGAATGGCCCTCAGATTACATCCCATAATTTATACAACATAATCATGTGGTTTAAAATCAGACCCGAAGCTTATTTATTTACAATCTTTATCGAAACATTAAGCGTCGGGATGGGGCAAATACCAATTACATGTATTTCTTCTTCTGCTTTCTGTCAGGTATCCTTTTCTGCTCAGGTTTGCTAATAACTCATGAATTCTAAACGTGTATGGGCATCTATCCGTGTCAATGTTGGTAAAAACAACATTGAAACGATGACCCTCAGATTTCGGTGGTTCGACGAGTTGTCGTATTATTTGACACTGTTTCAGTTCCACCCGGTGCCACTCTATTGAAAACTCTAAAGCGTCGAGATAGGCTAGCGACGAATGCCTTCCATTCTTTTTTGAAAAGTGACCCACTTACAAAGTACAGGAAGAAGTTGAATGTGTAGTTGACGTAGAGAAGATTATCAAAGAACGTGTCAAGAAAGTCGCGCCTAGCAAGTGCATGGGGTGTTGAATCGTCGATTTGCAGCCAAAGTGTTTGGAAAATCGTAAAAGGGATAGTTGTGATGACAAAGACGGTGCTGATGATGAAAAGCATTCTGCTCATTGGTTTGACGTTCTTGTTGCCACCATGGACGTTGGTTGTCTGTGGTAGTGGGTTGACCCTCTGGAGCTGTCGTTTTTGTTTGATAACGTTTCTTATAATTCCTATGTTACCGGCTATTATTAATGCCATTGGAATTATATTGAAAACGACTAGCACAACAATTGGCCAGATATCGCCGTAGAAATCGCCAAAATGTTCGTTCCATTCACACCCAAGCACAGTCTGTACCTCGTAGCCGACGAAATAGTGCAATGGAAATAGAACACATATCACAAATAAAACACTTGAACATATAACAGCGTTCTTGACAGTCAGTTTGGTTTTCGCAAAGAGGATGTATTTGGTCATCAGCATTCTTTCTACCGACATTACAGCAAGCAGCCAGACGGAATAGCCCCCGGACACGTGATTTATCCAAGGTAATGTCTGACAAAACATTCTAGGATACATGTTACTCAGATCAATGTGTTTGATATTCTCCAACATCCGAGGTAGCATACCCGTCCAGAGGAAAACTAGATCGGATATCGCAAGGGCGAATAAGTAGACACTGGTAGTATATTTTCGCATTTGTGGTCGCATCAAGATGATCAGATTAAGAAGGTTGCCGCACGTTCCAACTGCCAAATAGAAGACTGAAATGGTCCTCCAAATCCAATAAGTGGCATAACATTCACCAAACTCAAAATTGTCACAATAAGACATCTTAAATTTTGATTTATTATTTATGTAAAAAATACCATATACTATCATTTAGGTGCTGGACATCTTTCTTTTAACGAACATGGTTAATGTACCGATATCAATGAGTTAATTATTGTAAAGAAGAAAGCACGATGTTATGATATCGAAGACTGTTGCAGGCTTCTGTGAATTTCCGATATGCTTGCCTCTTTTAAATACAAAGGATCAGCAACAGGAGCTACAGAGTCAATCCATCTCACGACTCTGATTATCCTTGGATATGATAATAGTCGAAGTCAAGGCTCTTTGCCTCCCTTGTGGATGACACATTGAAATCAAATGTGACGCGCCCATAGACTTGTCGGTCCCGAATTTGATCGTGGTTGACCTCCCATTTCTTCTCCTCTCTCGGCTGTGTAGCGCTTTAGAGGTAATTCATCGTTATAACTTTTAACAGAGCCTCTTTTGGGAGGCTCAGTTATTCTCTTTGGATTTAAACCTTGCTCAAAAATGAAGGTATACTTCCCACTTAAACTGCACGGTGAGTGTGCCGAGGTCAAGTCGTATGTTAATGCAGCCAATAGGCGCGGGTTGACCACCACCTCCTCCACATGAGCTGCATTATAGATATACTATACACCGTATGATGAAATAGCGAAAAAAATTGTCGAAAACGGACGACACTGGTAAGAACCCGGTGTCCGACTCGATCTTTTTTACATTTTTTTTTTTTTTTTTTTTTTTACAATTATGATATCAAAGAGTAAAACATTTTATAAAATAATTGTCCTGAGATTCGTTAGAGTAAAAAAGTTTTGTTTGTGCCAATCTGGTGAATAGTCCCTTTAATATGAGATGTACACTCTATGAGGTGAATGTATGACAGTATTCATGGTAAAATCATTTAGTTGTAAGACATGAAAAGGATATTTTTTTTACAATTTTGCTTTTAATTTGAGTCATTGTTATTAAATATCTATATAATCAAGAAAGAATAGCTTTCTTAAAGCTGCACTCTCACAGATTAAACGTTTTGACAACTTTTTTTTTTGTCTTGGAACGAGCAAATCTTTGCGTAAATATCTGCAAACCAGTGATAAAAGACTGCTGACAAAAGATCAGATAGCAGATTTTCATATTTCCGTTCCAAAATTGATTGTTGATGTTTTCTTAAACCGTTAGTAACGGTTTAAACTATAAAACCTTAAATTTGGAATGGGGGGAATAGCTGGGACTTTGACTTTCGGTCCAGTCAACCCCAGGTAAAATCCTCGTCCTGCGAGGACGAACTGATGGTCAAATCCCTGCCATATGCCCTTACACCCCAGGGAGCCTAGGTAAGGCATATTCCCTGCTATATTTTGCTCGAAGACAAAACCACCGCATTCATCCGGCACTGCAGGGCCACCAGAAAGGTAAAAACACGGCCCATTTCCCCGGCTATCCCCGGCATAACCCCGGACCTGGGGGGCCATGGTTATAATTGACTGGTGCATTATATACATGTTACATATTTTTAAATGTACTTATGCACACTATTTATGTATATGATATGAGTATGAAATCTTTTATTTGATTGTTTTATCTTAGAAAAATATTAAACTTAAACTTTTGTTTAAAAATGATGTGTTTTGGTATGTGACCTATTTTTAACATACCATAATACATGAACATACCCATTATGTTTACAAACTGCATATTTTCAAAATAAACCTGTAAGAAAAGACGTACATGGTTTCGGGCTGGAAGCCACAACAGCTTTGACACTAGCGACATTCATTTGCTTGGTGTAGGTCTCGTTAAAACCCCGTACTGTTGTGAATCATTATCAACCATATGCACAACAACTACACATTTGTGCCTACCAACCCTTACTCTTGGCTAAAACGGATATTAGTGCAGAATGTATAATTGATACATGTGCATTTGTCTTTCACGGTTGTAGTTTCTGCCGGTTGATCAGAAGTCTAATTTCTTTCAGGTAGGAAAATGACTGAACATTACTAAGTCAACAAATTGGGGTTATGAAGAATTCCAGCCTGCATTAAATACTATGTTGGATCATTGAGACAGATTTTACATCCATGTCATCCACAAGGCAGTCACATCTGATAGAGATGATGTGAGTATTTCATATAAAACATATATTAGTTGGTGTTTGTTGTTTTATAAACTCACTGTATTCAATAATCAATTGGTGGTGGTGGTGGTGGTGGTGGTGGTGGTGGTGATGATGATGATGATGATGATGATGATGATGATGATGATGATGATGATGATGATGATGAATTTTATTGATAAATTTAGTAATTTTCTTTATTTATTATCTACATGTATGTATCAGCTTGTTTTTGTTTTTTTTAAATAATGTCGAGAAATATTAAACTGTTTATATTTTATTTTGTATATGTATGGCAGTATTATTATTTATACTAATAAGTTAGAAAGGCTTTAAAGTACATTTTTTTTCCTTTACAGCACTAAACATTCTAGATGGGTAAAGAACCTGAAGGGGCATGAAAACCAAATCAGCATTGACTCAGCATTGAGTAATTATCTTCTGTGCACACACTACAAGTACAAACGCATGGGAACAGACCAAACTTCAAATGTTGAAAAGTGAAGACTTATTGTGAAAAATTCTAAATGTAAGAAAACCATTGACAAAATAAAACAAATAGACATCGATTACCTACAGAGACTGTTTACATGTTATAATATTAAAAAGACAAATTAGTTGAGATATTCCCTCTGACATTTTTGGAGGCATTACCGCCTACATGTACATAATGTTCTTGTGTCTTTACATATTTTAATTTGAAAGTACATTCATTGTTTTTTAAATCTGAATTCTGTAGTATCATACGTAAAATTCATTTTTCAGAAGACTCACAAGATCAATCAAAATGATTTTTTTGCATGTGTATCAATAATGCTGTTCCGTTGAACTTATGTTTTCTGTTAACTGAAGTTTATTTCACCAGAAACTGTTGTGTTTATTTCATAAGCTCTGATAATGTGAAAAAAAATCAAATATAGACAAAATATTTACTTGTCGCTCTTTGTAGCCCTTGGAGTTTGGGGTTGGGTGTAATGAAACTTAAATAACTTTTTTAATTCACGGTAAAATATCTTCAAAATTTGGATAAAAGTCCCATCGTGTACCATAATAATAACTATGTTGTCGGTGAAAGCTTTTATCAAAGTGTGTATTACTAATACCTTAATTCAGTTTAAATTATTATGGCCTTAAATGATTTTTGTTTTCATATAGATTTCCTGTTATATTGAGCTTTGTCAATTTTTTTGTTGTTTTGTATTATGTACAATTACAACTTCTATTTCCTAACTTAAAAAAATGGTCTCATTTGTCAAATTGAATTGGTACATGTTTCATATAAAGTGAAAAACACACACACTATTTTTAAAGATGCACTCTTACTCCCAAACAAGACTTATCACAATTAATATTATTGGTTTGATTTTTCAAAATGGGTTGATATATGTCAACAACAATGTTTCTAATGAAGGATTTTGAGTTCAATTTGCTAATAAGAATGAACATAAAACATGGTATTTCTGCCTTGTGATACTATAGTAGACCACAGTAAATCTTTTAGCAATCACCAATCATTTAATATTTGTCATGCTTTCTGCTTTTATAAACAGGGTCACAAGCTTGTTATCAGTAAACAATATTTCAGTAAATGCATTATTTAGTAAGTAATTATTGTTTTATCAGTCAATTTGATGTGTGTTATAAATACATTTATATGTATTGATTTCAAATAAGAGTTTCACTTTAAAGATGCTCATCTAAAGATAATGAACAGACACACAAAAACTAGACACATTTGATACTAATTGCATGAATGATTATTGTTTAGGTGACCTCTGATTTGCTTTGGAGATATTCATAAATGGGTGTTATTCTTTGAAGTCTTCAGTTTCTTATACATTTAAGGATTTTTATAATTGCTTTTTTGGTATATATTAATTTAATGCAAATGAAAACACACTTTAAAGTAGACACATTTGATACTAATTATATAAATGATTATTGTTTACATGTACTCTGATTTGTTATGAAGATATTCTTAAAGGGGTGTTCCTCATGTTATTATACATTTTGGACTTGATTTCGTATTGCTTTTCTGGTATATATTCATTTAATGCACAAAGAAATTATTTTAAGTGTTCAGTATCACTTTCACACATTGTCTACTACTATTTTGTGCATATTTGGCCTATTTATGCTTATATGTGCATTATTGTATTTCAAAATCTTTGTGAAAAATAGAAACAGTATTATTTCTTTCATACATAGTCTGATACATATTCAGTTTGTATGCATTATTTTTAGCATATTTGAAAAATTTGCCATTGTCCTATAAGACACAGCTTTTTTGTGTTAATATCACTATCAACTAAAAACATCCATTTTCAACTCTTCTTTACTATGTAAATGGAGAAGTTAACATTATAACTCCATTGACCAGTTTTTTTTATGCAATTTGTCCAATTTCATACATTTTAGTATTATTAAACAGCTAAAAACAAGGCATGTTATGTTATAAATGCATTTCATCAAGTAAACAATGTTTTCTTATTATATAACAGTTTAATAATTATGTTCTATTTATGTTTGTAACTTTCAGACGAAATGATAATGTTTATTAAAGTACTACAAAAATTGTTATTTCATGTCACTTCTTCATGATGAATTCCCCATATAATCAGGAAACTTATTCTTTCCTTCAAGTTGTCATTCCAGCATGGTGATGTTGCCCCCTCCCCCTAAATGATTAGAACTGCAGTGTACAAGAACAATAACTCTATTTCAGCGAATTGCAAGAGTTATTCCCTTTGTTCCTTTTCCTGTCTGTAGGATAACAAGAAAACTACTTTTTGGATTTTCATTAAACATCATTCAATGGTAAAGCATAACAAGAGGAAGTGCAGTGCACAATGACTATAGCTGTATTTCAGCTAATTACAGAATTATTGCCCTTTGCCTCTTTTTCTTGACCAGAGCATTACTTTAAAAATACTCATGGTATTGAAATAAAACTTGGTATATGGATAGATGGCAATGACAAAAAGTACAGTGCACAAGCACCCTAATTCTGTCGTGTTCATTAATGTACCACACCCCTAATGAAATGTTCACTTGAAACTCTTCAATTTCAATGCTTTAACCTATGTTGTTAAGCAGAATACTACAAATATTTTGAGAATTTCATGGATGCGATTCGATGCATTGTAATATGCTTGTTGGCCTTGACATTCCTTGTTTTTCAACATATAGCAAATGCATAACCTATTAAACGGCGCCCTTTGATGCTTTGCATCAATGGTCTTTCTTGTAAATAGTATTGTATGCACACATAAAATTCTTTATATCATTGTGCAACGAATATTTCATTGGCAGTGCCTTTATCAGTCAGCTGACCGCGATCAGCCAATCAGGAGGAGATTTATTAAGGCACGCGGGCTTATCAGGTCACTTGACCTCTCATGTAATCTCTGTAAACCAATCAGACGCTTCAGCCATCTAGCGTTCGACAATTTGGTTTATTTTTTTTTTCAAATAAATTATTATATATTCTTCAATAAGTATGTTTTAACCTAAGTAAATATTTTGAATTATCCAATACTGACATCATAATAGAACCGCTTTAATCCTAAATCAAAATCGTGTCATTTCAATAGAAATGGCAGCATTTTATAACTTTTCATGCGACAATTACAATGACCATGGATGTATTATTATTATTATTATTATTATCAGTAGTAGTAGTAGTAGTAGTCGTAGTAGTAGTAGTAGTAGTAGTAGTAGTAGTAGTAGTAGTAGTAGTAGTAGTAGTAGTAGTATATTTGTTTGCATTCATACTCTCTTCGTAGAAAATTAGGGGTCATTATCTAACCGTTACGATTCGAGTCACCATTGGTCCTCGATTTCCATAATACTCGCGAAACGTACAAATCAAGGATGCATACTTGACGGAATTGGCATAAATCGTGACCACTACTGTATATTAGTCATTTCAAAACGGGGAAGGCCAAACATCTATTGCAAGCAAGCTAGAAACTTTAATAACATTGAATATGTCACATTCGCCGTCTTCAGTAGTAAATTGTGTCTGATTCATTGTCATAATGCAGTTTGGATATTTAAGAATGAAATACGTTTGCCTTCGTATTGCTTTGAATCAAACACGGTGTCATACGATGCTTTAGGTACGATTTAGATGCGACCCCGTGAAGTCTTAAATATGATTCTAGTTTAGATACGAAGAGAGTCTAGCATTAAGAACCAAAGTAAATAATTTTCCCAGGTGACTCAAAGAGTTATTGGTATGTAGTTTTAATAATCATATTTACTACCTTTGATTTTTCAAAACGGTTTGATGATTTTAGTGACCACAATTTTAAATTAATACCCGTTATTAAAATATTGTGAAATAACTTTTCATATTGCGGTAACAATTTGTAGTTTAAAATCCCGTCTTACTTTGATGAACATTGTCCATTATTAGAATATTGCATACGTTTAATAGTTCTCTTTGTGAAAAGGGGGCATTGATTGTCTCACTCGTTTCCGATTGGAATAAGGGAGGCAAGTCCTCATTGTTTTAAAGTGGTAATATGATTATGTAAGTGGTGGTAAATGGCTTCTACGTTTAGGTTTACTTTGGTTTCTTTCGCTTAAGATTTCTTAGTTTATTTGAAACTTTATATTTTTATAGTTCTTACTTTCCAGATAAAGTTGATTATTAAAGTAATCCGTCTTGAAAGTATTGTACTTTTGACGTGCTTTGTTATATTCCTCCACTGCATTTCGGCATTTCCAACCAAACGAAAGGGCTTGTCCTTTGAGTTGATTTGGCACGTTGATTCCATTGTGCGGGAAAAAAAGGAAGGTGAACTTTCAGAGAATAAATGTGCGATTTCAGGTGTAATAGAATCAAGATAAAATTGGTAGGATTGATTTGTGGAATTGTGGAGTTGTATTTTGTGAGTTTTGTTTATAAATTGGTCTTTATTGTTCGTTTTCCTCTCAGGATTAGAGATGGTTGAATTATCTTGGTTGAGATTGCAGTCACCACCGTATTCTCTTGGCTTTACATAGTATTGTCGTTGACCAATTATTTCCGAGTGCAACGGACAATGACCAAAATAATGTAATTTATCTGTTGACAACAGTTCGAAATCATAAACAAAGGGTCATATATTGATAGTATACTAATAGCGTAATCAATAACCGACTTTTCCCGAAAATCTCTGTCTTTTCCATACCTTAAATTCAAATAACTACATGATTTTTTCACAAACTTTTGTAAGTTGGAGTTCAATGTTATTTCTTTTGCATCGATATTCTTTCGATATTTGCAAAAATAAGCGCTGTGATAAATTTCGAATTCGTTATAGATTTCTATTGTTTCATCATGGCGTTGAATAATTCTGATGAAAAACATTATCCACAACAACAAAATAACTTTCGTTACTTGTCCTCCAATTTAAATCATCGTTCAAAAAAAATATATATATTTTACTTTAATATTGCAATATTCTGCTATTTGCTTCACCATGTCATCCAATTGAAAATACTATTATTAAAGCGGGTCACATTCATCCTTGTTTTGGGATATGGAAGTATAAAGCTTGACAACACGCGATTTATAAGTATACGTACACTTTGGTGGCCATCTTTGACTGAATGTTGATTTCCGCATGGTCCGAAATGCTGTATGAATATGCGACCACCGCTGCCACCATTTGTAACGTGCGAGGCCAACAAAGCCAACATATCCCTACAGAGAAAAGCATGCTCAACCATAAAAGGATCGACTGGTCTGTATAAATAGTATATTCTCCACTATATGACGTACTCTTTTGGATAATTCCGCGATATAGTTGCAGTTTTTCTCTCGCAGTTTTCCATAGCAATAAGGACTTTTCTTCATTCAAAACAGATGGGAGCAACTGTTGTAACTGCGTAGCTATCAGTCCCTTCAATCACCGTTTGACCAAGTTGAAACGTTCTATTTCGTTGTATGCGTCTACGCTCGTTATAAACAACCACGGCGCATTTTGAAGCATTGCATTGGTACCGCCATCGTGGAGCATATTTCTGACAATTTTAAACATTGTATTAAGTCCATTTAAGGATAAAGATGCAAGAACCTATATATCGTCCGCAACGGTGGGAGACCCAATTTTAATATTAAAGAAGCAAACGCATGTCTACTGGATTCAAGTTCATTAATTAACCCATTTATAAAGAGGAGATACAAAATCGGCGAGATTTTTCCTCCTTGTCGAGTTCCTTGGCGTACGTCGAATCAAGGCGACGTCATTCATCTTTAACACCACTCCTCATGTTAATGTACATGGCAGAGAACGCGAGGATACTAGTTTGGTCTATTTTACACTCATTAATCAGCTTATACAAAATACCATCGTGCCATACCGAATCAAAGGCCTTTCTACCGTCCATATAACACACATATGTTTCTGGATTTAGTTCATGAGCAAAAAAAACTATTTCGAGCAGTATAAATGACGTAATAAGACACCCCATGTTATCTTGGAAGCCACATTGCTGCTTATTTACCACTGACATTATATCCGCTTTGGAGCGCTTTAAAACAATCATTTCAAAGAGTTTGAAAATAACCCAATATAAAGTAAAAGCCCTGTAATTGTCAGGATTATCCTCCCATTTGTTGTCAGCTTTATGTAACGTAATAATAACTCCCCTTTTCAAAGGTTCTGGAACACAGGCAAAACATAGCATTGAAGTGAATAATTATGTTAGCAATAATTGGAGAAAGTGAAGTCGTAGCGTATATCATGTGTTCATGATACAAATCATCAGGACCCGACGCTTATTCCAATTGAGTATTGCTGTTTCAACATCATTAGGAAGAACGTTAATTGTGGGATCTGGTTCCATTTCACGTTAGGATTTGTCTACCATGGAACACAAGGTTCGTTTCCACTGGTCGCCAAATTCGACGTTTTCAGATGGCGAATATAAGTTTTTAAAATACAATCCTCAATGTACGGTTATATGTTCACGGTCGTTTACAACAGATCCGTTAAAGTTGATTCCTAATTGCAGGTTAGAAGTATTGCGTCTTCTATTCACAATGTTCCAGAAACGATTGCTGTCATGTTCGGTTGTCAATTTAATTACTCGTCTTCTTTCCTGAGATATGTATTAAGTTATTAACACACATTCTATGTAACTTATGGAAATTTCGTTTTGTCGCTTTATACTGTTTATAAGCAAAGAGTTCACTGGTGCGCGGAAGTGTTCACTCGTGGCGCCACACGCTGCCGTTCCACCATGTCCGCGTGCGCTGCTGTAAGCTCGGTATTCCAATATGGCTTCAAATGTTCTACATATTTCTTCTTTGAGAAAGCTTTAAACGAGTTGTCTTTTAACTTGGTCGTTAATAAACAGTAGCATATGCGTTTTCAATATCAGATATACTTTAATACTGTTCAAAATAAGGCAGTTCTAAATAATTTGTTATAAAATCATTATATTTTAAGATGTCATGTTCCCAAATGTTTCGCTAATTCAACGTCTTGCCCATTTCATCATTTTCGCAGTTATCACAAACAATGTTCAATGGTATATGCAGAATTGCAAATACTGGTAAGTGCACATATCAGCAGTCTCAAAAGGCATGCATATAAAATCAATCAATGTTTGGTACTTATCATCATATGAAACGTACGAAGACATAGCACCTGTACAAGATAGTAACGTGTTCAAAGGAAGTAGATTTGTATCGTTGAAGAACTTACACAATATTTAGTCTCTATGATCTAAAGTCATACTCTTATTCAAATTCAATATATAGACATGTACAAGAAACATCAATTTTGACTGATAAACCTTAAACTACTTACTAAATAATGCATTTCAAGGACATATTAATTACTGATAACAAGATTGTAACCGAGTATTTAATAGCAGAAAGCGCAAAAATATTAAATGATTGGTGAAAGCTAAAAGATTTACTGTGGTCTACTACAGTCTCATAAGGTAGAACTAACGTGTTTTATGCTCATTTCTTTCAAATAAAACTCGGTATTCTTCATAAGAACCATTGTTTTCGACATTTATTCATCCTTTCTAGAATATTCAAACAATATTATTAATTGTGGTAAATCTTATTTGGAAGTAAGAGTGCATCTTTAAGCTCTCAACATCATAGTTTGCATTGAAATCACCTGAGAAGGACACCATAACCCACCGAGGGTATACACTCAATATAACAAGTAAATTGTCTTTAAATTCATGAAGGGGGCATGTAGCCGAGTAGGTAAATCTGTACAAAAGCATTTACTCTGTGTGTGTAATTTGCAACTGAATCCCTGTGATCACATCGTCGTCAAATTCAAGCCGAACATTGAAATTGTCTAACCGTGTATGCCATAAAATTGCAGCCACACCCTTACTTATATAACTTCTGTTCGCAATGTCAAGGCTTTTATGACATTTAACGATGTAATTATAACTGGTAAAAACAAAATCCATAAATTGAACATTGTGAGGAAAAAGCCGATATTCTGAAATACCACAAATAACAACATCTTTTTGCAGTATGACATCGGATAGATAAGGTGATGGTGCCCCGAGGACTGATAAACCCTGGCGTTTCATATCGTTCCTCATTCTTGATGGTTGACGTCATTACTAGGTCGGCATTTCCCTGACCTTGAACATTTAACCGGATGATCACGTATGAAGTTGAATTCCTGCATGGAAAAATGTTATATTGGTAACCTTTGGGCCATGTGATTAAACATATCTTAACACTTCGTCGACTAAAACACTATTTTCAAATCCACCAGGTGATTGCCATGTTGTTTTATATATAATGCCGGAATTATGATATATACAATAGGTATTTTACCAGTGCACTATAAAAGTAAAAAAAAAAAAACTTTCGATTAAATATTACAGTATTTGCAACAAACTAACTTATTTGTCAGTGTTTTTTTTTTGTTTTAGTGGCAATTTTGACACCATGATGGGTAAGATATGGTAAAAATTTCTTGAGAATTATTTGAAATATCTGTTTAAACTTATAGAAGTATAGTTTTGCACAATAATTAATGCATCAACTCACAATTTATTTGAACGTAAATTGTCGAGTTGTCAAAATTTATATTCGGAATATAAAAACCACCTAAGGTGGCAAAAAGCCATCAATCGAATTCTTGTATTAGAGATTCCATAATCTACCGAAATATGCAAAAACATTTGTTATACACCGCCATGTCTTAATACCCCATTTAGCTGCACAATTCCAGTCATTCGGAGCTCCTCCGGCCATTTTTATCGGTATGTTTAAGTCCGCTGCAAGTAGATCGCGTAGTAATTTAATTTAGCAGTTAAGCTTAATGAGGCTTAAAGCTGCACTCTCACAGATTGGACGTTTTGACAACATTTTTTTCTTTTTTGTCTTGAAACGAGCCAATTTTTGCGAAAATCCATGGAAACCAGTTGTATAAGACTGCTGACAAAAAATAAGATCGCAGATTTTTATATTTAAGTTCAAAATTTGATATTTTATGGGGGGGGGGGGGGGGGGGGGGGGGGTTCTTAAACCATTAGTAACGGTTTAAGCCAGAAAACATTAATTTTCGAACGGAAATATGAAAATCTACAATCTGATTTTTTTGTCAGCAATCATATATCATTGGCTTGCAGATATTTACGCAAAAAATGTGCTCTTTCCAAGACAAAAAAAAAATAAAAAAAAAATGTCAAAATGGTATATCTGTGAGAGTACAGCTTTAACTCTTGGAATTCTTAATTATGTTTGCAATATTAATACACTTTACTGGCAATCAATTTAGACTTGGATAAATAAATAAAGCTAAAACACTTCATTTAATTAATAATATAATTAAAAAAAAATACGAACTACTTTTACTGATGATCCGGTATACATCCGAGGTGGTTTTCGATAAAAATTGCCGAGGAGTTCCGAATGAATTCCAGTATGATGTTCCAGTACTAGCTAAGTAATACTAACGGCACACACAACGAGAAATTTAGATTATAAACGAGCGTTTTAGCGACAGTGAATACTTTTAATCATGAGGACTGCTAGTGACGTCACTGTTGTGTACCACTATGTCAAGGTCAATGTTCAATATATAGCGAATGGTATAGTGAATAAAGTTGTCAATTGGTATGGTAAATTTATATATAGAACGAATACGCCCATTCTACTTGTAACCGTTCCGATATGGAAGTTAATGTGAAGACGAAAACAAAGAAAACGCTCTCAAACATTGAACAAATGAAACCGTGATATTGCTCGGCGAGTTTATTTTGGCAAAATACAACGTTTAATAAAGGAACATATTCCCTGGCCCCAATTTCTCGAAACTTCTTAAGCTTAACAGGCTTAAGAAGCTTATTTCAATTAGTCAAAATAAATACTTAAATTGGATTTCGATTAATTAAAAGTGGTTGATTGTAAATATCATAAAAATAATTCCTATCTAAAGCGTAAAAAATCTTAAAAAAGGAAATACTACGCAACTTATTGAAAGACAAAAATAGTGAGCTTAGCGTAATCCGGTTATACGGGACTTAAGTTTCGAGAAATGGGGCCCAGATGGTAAAATATAGTCAAATAGAAATACAAACACGTATGTTTAATAAAACAATTCAAATATCGTACGCATCAAGTGATAGAACAACTACACAATGTTTTGTGGGGTCTAGCAAATACATAAATACATGAGGTCAGTCCTTATACCATGAATCGCTCACCTAAAAAACTAGCCCCCGAGGTCATGTTACAGGTTGTTATTCTGTTTTATCTTAGTGATATTTTCCTTAAGTTATGAAAATGTTTTAATATCTAAAATTATTTTGGTTTCGGTTTATCTTAATTGAAAGTATGCATTCAGCATAACTCGTTCTTCCCTAAAGAATTAAACAGTTAATTTAGGAAATTGTCAAACATGAGGAAAAGGTTTAAAATCAACTTAAGCTGCCTCTGTATAACGCCCCCTTGTAATCGCCAGTTGAAAAGTTTTGTAGATGGGCACTATTCAAGTTTTGTGCCAACTATTCAAGGTTTCGAAATGCAGTTCCAAGCAAAATGTTATTGAAGTTTCATTCAAATATATCATCTCGTGCATAAACAAATGGGTCATAGAACCGTTGCGTGATTTTCAACTTTACTTTTTGTGTCTGGCTTGAACTATTAAATCTGGATGAGTATCAAGGGCCAATAACTCGCAAAGAATCAATCTGGCTGAGTCATACATGTTTTTTTCTTCTTTACTATATACAGTACTACTGTTTGCAAATACACTAAACAAAACATGCACAAAACTTTGCACCGTAGAGAAAGGCACTTTGAACCGCCGCAACGTCGCATACGGATAGTCAGTTTTAATTCTTGAAACAAATTCGTATATCACCGCGTCGTTCGTCGTTAAAGAGAAACTATTAAAAACTGAACTTGCATCATTAAACCTGAGCATGCATGGATGCGTTGCGGGAATATGAGATCGCCTCTGCAGTAGTATTTTCCACATTGTACTTAAATACATCAAACGCAGATAGCGACAATCGATTTTTTTATGTTAAAGTCGCTTTACAGATATTACTTTTGACTCGAAAGTTACTAAAAAAAAGAGAGAAGCAAAGCAACGGTCATCCAATGCAACAAAACATGAAAGTTCATTTGCAAACATTAGTATTTAAATACGAAAGCATTGAGTCTGGGACCCAGGGATCGTCATTATGTCTAAGCTCTTGTTTACGGACAAATAGGAGCGCTACCTAATATTTCCTACCAAACAACATTTTATAAGCATATACGTCTTCTATGTGTTAATTTAATATACAGAGTACCAATGAGTCCCATGAAGGGAACAAAACTTGGCCTCTAACTCTGTTTACAACAAATAGATAACATATTCTCCCACCTCAGATAAGTAGATCCAATAATTTAACTATGCTAGATATTCTTATCTTGCCCACTGGCGAAGATAAAATGCCCGTATGGAACTCCTTTTTTAATGGTCACAACATTGTAATATTACCTCCCTTGTTCAAGACTGTCGTCAGTTGCATCAAGGAAATCTTGTCTTATGGTAATCTTGTCAGGTGGTGTGTAACCTGAAGTGAAGAGATGTAAACAATGCATAACCAGATGAAAATGTAAATTAAAACTCATTTATGGTGTGGTGAGATGTTTTTTTCAGCATGAGGAGGAACTATTAATGCTATGTTGTCACTTCTTGAAGAGTATGTAAGAGTTTGTCCAAAATTATGACTTTGTAATATAAAGCGGTCACGCCATTCAGGTAAACAAATATACTTATCAAAAAAAAAATGGCCTCCAAAAACATTAACATCCAAGATAGTGGGGAATCCAACAAAACTGAAACAGAACTGAAACGAAAACGTAGTGAAAACTCGAGTGTTAGTGAGATAGAGCTAGAACAGAGTTTAGTTAGTAATGAACAAACACCGAATGTTAAAGAAAAGCAAAAAAAGAAAAAGTCTAAAAAACAGGAGAACGTTAATACAAATGGCAATGATTCGAAACATGAACGCAGTTCAAACAGCAATGACATTACGGACATGGTAAAACAAATGAAACAAATAAATGCAAAACTAGAACGGGTTGATTGTGCTATGAAGAAAATTAACGAGAAACTGGAAACAGTTGTAACAAAAGGTGACGGTTCTATTAAAAGTACAATTAAAGATCTTCTTACAGAGATGAAGGAAGACCTCTTACAATCAGTGATAAAAAGAATAGAAATCTTAGAGGGCAAGCTTTTTGATAAAGAACAAGAAAATGACAAGTTAAAAGAAAACATAAAAAATTTAGACATAAAACTAAATGAACAAAAATTATGCAATGAAAAACTTGAGCATGAAATTGAAGTTGAACAAGAACAGCGCAAACGGTTTGAAAACGATAGCGAGCAATATAGCCGCCTTAACAATGTTAAATTACATGGGCTACCCGATCTAAACCCGCGAGAAACAGCCGAAGAAACACTTGGAAAGGTTATTGAGTTTTTAAATGATAAAAAAATCTACAACCTTAAACCATACGAAGTAGAGTATGCTCATAGACTGCCTAGCAGGAAAAGCCAGTGTAGAGACATAATTGTTAAATTCGTCTCAAGGTATACAAAAACTTC
This sequence comes from Mya arenaria, assembly GCF_026914265.1. NCBI lineage: Eukaryota > Metazoa > Mollusca > Bivalvia > Myida > Myidae > Mya > Mya arenaria. The sequence continues at coordinate 27,835,593 of NC_069125.1, forward strand.
TATTTTGAAAAACAGAAGAGCATTAAAAGGCAGTGGCGTATTCATAAATGAAGACTTAACACAATTAAATCTTCAAGTCTTAATGTGTGTTAAGAAGAAACTGCCAAATATAGTACAGGACGCATGGGCCATCGGGGGAAAGATTCTCTTCCGGAATGATACTGGGCGAATTCAGGTCGTGAGATATGACAACTATGCGTATTGGCTCGACATGCCGTGGCCAGTCGTCGCACGAACAAGCCGCACCGGAAGTACAGACAGCACTCACTAACATTTTGTACGTTAAAGACTTACTCCAGGGCAGTTTCTTTTTTATGCAGTGTATTGAATGTCCACTATACTATACTCCTATTGATCATTTACATGTATAAAGCTTTAACAGTGTGGTAGTATATACTGATAATCTGGACTACCTGTGAAGGTTTATTGAATTGATACTTAGGCTAAACCAATAATACCTTAAGTTTCCTGTACTACATTGTATACACATTTAAATAGGTGTATTTTTTTTTTATCTTTCTACATAAACACTTATTTGATATCATTAATATATAGCACACACATTATGTTTACACACACCTTCAATCTAGTGAGGGGTATAGTTATAATAGCTCTCATTTGAAAACATTTAGCATTTCTGTCTCAGAAGTTTTGTCTAAGATATTATATTTATTTGGCTGTGTATTGTGCTTAGTTTTTCATGCTGTAGTGTTATACTTCATACTGTACCTAGAAACTATAATATACAGCATACTTTGCCTTTGATATACAGTACATATGCACTACCAATAATTGTTTAATACAATATGTATTAAGTATTAAATGTCAATGAAAAATGCATGCACTTATGTCAAACAAACATAGTTATAATGTTGTTTTTATGTACATTTAGAAGTTGGTATTATAATACACATACTTTTTATAACTCCTAAAAATTGTTTAAAAATACATTATCCTTACATTACACTATTTTCAAACAAACATAGTTACAATGTGTTTTTTTATGTACATTTAGAAGTTGGTATTATAATACACATACATTTTAAAACTCATATACATTGTTTAAAGACATGTATTTTTGATAGCCTTACATTATTTAAAAATATCATAAGTGACCGACACAAACATATAAAATTTCAGTATTTTATTCTTGAAATTTAAGAATAATTACAATGCTGGACAACAATTTTAAGGCTTAACCCAGACTTTTAAGTTAAAGTACAATATATCTCCCTACATGCAGTTTTGGTGTTTTTCGAGCATGCATTCATGTTTTTCGACCAAAATATGCGTACCTAGGGGAGTAATTATTAAATAAGCCTCAATGTTTTGAAACATGTATAATGTTTGATAAAAAGATATATTACTAAATGCATTGTTATGATGCGATAAAACATTCAATATATAAAAATATTTGTAGTTACAAGTGAAACATTTTTCTTTCTTTTTCCTTTGTACAATATATGTTTTAGTACTACACTGCCCTCTTAAGATGTCAAACTAGTAATTAAATACGTGTAATTCTCTTTATGTTTGTATGCATGTTGTTCATTGTAATTTTGGCTAGCATACGTTAAGCGTTTATAAATAATACATGCACTAAATGTAAAATATTCATATATAAGGTGTGCATATTCAAGAAGAATGATAATGACAATTCATTTCACCACACTTCCTATCTACATAAGTACATTTTCTGTGCTTGTGCTTTTGTTTTTCACTTAATATGATTTTTAGTTATCACAGTATTTTTGGTAGTACTAAGTGGCTTTCATTCGTTTGCAATCTACGTCTAAAGGAGTGTGTTTTGTACTTGACTTTCTATATAGGTAGCATTAATACTTTTTGGTCTTCACTTTTTAAATATTATAATCAGCACAGTTTATTTTGTATTGTTAAGTGGGTTTCATTCGTAAGTATACTTCGTATAAAAGAAAAAATTGTGAACATGAATACCAGTTATAACAACCATGCCTGTAGATGTATGTACTTTTAATGTTAATGGCATAGGTTCTCGATCTAAGCGCGAAGAAGTTCTAAGCTGGTTAAAAACAAATAACTTTTCAATATGCTTGCTACAAGAAATACATTTTTCACATACAGTAAATAATGTTGATGACTGGAAGAAACCTTGGGCAGGCCCATGCTTTCTTAGTGGAGACAGTACAAATAGTAAGGGCGTGGGAATTTTCTTAAATACAAACATCAATTACACAGTTGAAGAATATAAAGAAATAATACCAGGCCGACTACAGCTTCTAAATATCAAAATAAATGATATGAGTATAATAGTTATTAATGTTTATGGTCCGAATTCAGATGATTTAGAATTTATACAAACTTTAGAAGAACATATTGACCTCTACAAGGATAAAACTCTTTTAATAGGTGGTGATTTTAATACTGTTTTAGACCCTAAAGTAGATAAACTTAACGGTAACATAACAACGCATAAAAATTGCAGGAGACAGCTTAACATGATACTAGAAAGTTATGATATGTGTGATATATGGCGCGTCAAAAATAAAGACAAACGGAGGTACACATGGCACTCTAATAGCAAACCAACAATTTTTTGTAGACTTGACTACTTTTTGGCATCAAATGAACTCTTAAATAAAGTTATCGCATGCAAAATAAAACCCGGTTTTAAATCTGACCACTCACTAGTAAGCATACAAATTAATTTAATTGAAAATAACCGAGGTCCAGGATATTTTAAATTTAATAACTCGATCCTTGCAGATAACAATTTTCAAAATCAAATCAAGCGATGTATAACAGAGATCGTAGAATTAAATAGAGAATCAAACCCAAATACCCTATGGGAAATAATTAAAGGCCGCATCCGTGATGAATCTATAAAGTATTCAAGCAATAAAAAGAAAACAACAATAGAACATGAAAAAGAAATTTTGAAAAACATTACTAAAATTGAACAAGAACTTCTGGAATCGAACAACGCCGAAATACTGGATAAACTTAATCAAGAAAAAGAAAAACTCGATAAAATTAATGAAGAAAAAATAAAAGGTATATTACTACGGTCTAAAGCAGAATGGATAGAAGGTTTTGAAAAGAACACAAAATATTTCGCTAATTTAGAAAAGAAGCGTGCACAGCATAAAACAATCACACAATTAAATATTGATGAAAATATTGAAACTGATAAACGTAAAATATTAGAGTATGTAAAGTCGTATTATGAATCTTTATACAGACAGGACGAAAATATAGAAGACTCTATTAATTCACGATTTCTGACAAACATTACAAACACTATTACTGAAGAAAACATGCACCCCGAACATTTATCAGAAACTGAATGCTATAATGCTCTTAAAGATATGAAACTTGATAAAAGCCCAGGGTCTGACGGTTTGACTGCAGAATTTTACAAAATGTTTTGGAATGAAATAAAAACTTATCTAAAAGCCTCCCTCAATTTTTCATTAGACAACGACAATCTTACTCAGCTACAAAAACAAAGCGTCATAACACTTCTTCCAAAAAAAGACAAGGACACAAGTAACATCAGTAACTGGAGACCTATTTCCTTATTAAACATTGACTATAAAATCGCTTCAAAAGCAATTGCTAATAGGATAAAACCCCTGCTAAATAATATAATCGGTACTGAACAAACAGGATTTATAAAAGGAAGATATATTGGGGAAAATGTTCGTATTTTACAAGAAGCTATTAACTTTGTAAATGAAAATGATATAAATGGCCTCATATTTTTTTCAGACTTTAACAAAGCATTCGACAGCTTAGATCACAAATTTATGTTTGAATGTCTTAGAAAATTTAATTTCAGTGAAAATATAATTAAATGGGTTCGATTATTTTATAAAAATGCAATGGCTTGTGTTACCAACAACGGTTATCTTTCTGACTTTTTCAACATTAAAAAAGGTGTACGCCAAGGATGCCCGTTATCTCCGTACTTATTCCTTATCTGTATAGAAGCGCTTGCTGTTGAAATCAATACAAACAAAAATATTAAAGGTATAAATGTATATAATACAGAACTGAAACAAACCTTATTTGCTGATGATGCCAGTTTCCTTATGGATGGAACACAAAAATCTTTCGAAGAGCTTATGATTAGTCTAAACGATTTTGGAAAAGTTTCAGGGTTAACATTAAATAAAGCTAAATGTGCAGTTTTACGATTAGGTCCACTTAAATACGCTGACATACCGTTTTGTAAGAAATATAATTGGCAAATCACCAAAACATCTGCGCTAGGCATTACATTTACCAACGGCACAGTTGAGATGGAAAAAGTAAACTTCACTGATAAGATTTTAGAATTTGAGGCATGTCTTGAAAAATGGAAAAAATGGAATCTTTCGTTACTTGGCAAAATCACTGTAATCAAAACGTTTGCGTTCCCAAAACTTCTGTTCCCACTAACTGTCTTGGAAACACCATCTGAGACATGTTTAAAAATGATACAAAACAAAATGTACAAATTCTTATGGAATGGAAAACCCGATAAAATATCAAGAAATCAAATAATTCAAGAATATGAAAATGGTGGTTTAAAAATGCTCAATATATCTATTTTTGTCAAAGCAATTAAAGCAAGCTGGGTAAAAAGAATTGTTTTAAACAAACAATCTATATGGGTTAAATTATATATGCAAATGACCAAACAGTTTGGAGAAGATCTAATTTTTAAAAGTTGTATGGATCCGAAAAGCACTCAAAATCTTAAATTAAAATCTGTTTTTCTCACAGAAGTCATACAATCATGGGCATCGTTTACATATAAGACGGATACTGCGATCGTAGCAAAAGAAATTATATGGAACAACAGCAAAATAAAACTCCCTAATAATAAAACATTTTTTTACAAAGAATGGCATAATAGGGGTCTAAAATATGTCGAACATTTGTATGACTACAGAAAAAAAACTTTTTATGACTTTAACGACTTATCGAGACTATACGATCTTGGTACACACGATTTTTTGAAATACCATGCTTTAATCAGCAGTATTCCTGATGACTGGAAATTCCGGTTGAAAAATGAAGGCATATCATATGACACACCAACTTACTTTGTAGATAAAATGGAGGAAAATACAAAAATTAGTAAACTAGTCTACAAGAATCTTATTATACAACTTAAACCTGAAAATAGAACTCGAGAAGAAAACTGGGAATCTCAATTTGATCTTAACTCTATACAATGGAAAAATGTGTACACACAGGCGCTCAAACTAACAATAGATACGAAACTTCGGGAATTCCAATATAAATACATAATGAATATCCTTCCAAACAATGATAAGCTGTACACGTACAATATTGTTGCATCAAGGTTATGTGATTTTTGTGTAATGAACATCGACTCAAACATCCATATGTTTTGGGAATGTCATATTTCGCAGACGTTTTGGGGTGAATTTAGAACATTCATAACAAACTCTTTCAATGAAGTGAGCTTTAGAGAACTATCATATAAAACCATTAGCTTTTGTGATTTAATGCCAAACAATGAAAAATTTGGTTATCAAGTAAATTTTATGATACTTCTAGGAAAATATTTCATTTTTAAATCAAAATGTGAAGGAAAAATACCAACATGTGCCATGTTTGTCCAATATCTCAATAAACGACTAAAAATAGAGAAAACAATAGCAACAATGAAGAATAAAATCAACACCTATAATAGACGATGGCAACAATTAGAACACTTATTATCTTAGTAAAACAGCTCCAGTATATAGTAGTATTGTAAAAGCGCATTTGAATGAAATATCCACCAAAGAACTGTACTTTATAAGATCCATTCTTTTAAAGCAAGTAGGTTTTTTAAAGTTAGTAGGTGTTTTTTTTCATTTTTAAATTTAACATTTATATTAGGAACACTATTCCGAAACATCAAATACACACCACCTCTCCCATTTTTTTTATTTTTTTTTGTCTACCTTTTTTATTTGAAAACAAGTCCCAAACGCTAATAGGAATTTTCAAACAAAGAGTTATATCAATATTTATTTGTTCACATTGATATTATTTAGTATAACGGTTTGTATTAAATGGTATGCATATATAATTATGTCATTTATAAATGTTTGTATGAATGAACATTTGGGCAATAAAAAAACAGAAACCCAAAAAATATTTAGAACGCTAATTAATTATTTCTCGCTTCAAATGTCACCATAAAACAGTTTTCAAGCACCATTCAAGAAATAATGCTTCACTCTTCTTAGAACTATTTTAAGACCGATCAGACCATTTACATTAACTGGATCATTGCGCGCATATCCATGACAACCACGTGCTATCGCATATCCATACGCAATTATTTTCACTAAGCACAAAAGAGTTCCAGCAACAAATACATTTTTACTTAATTTTGTTTAACTGAGGTGGGAGAAAAAAGTATCTACCATAGCCGCTCGTGTAAGATAGGTTCATTCCGACCCACGCGCAGGGTGTTTTGCGGAAACTCGGTAAACCTCGTTTCCGCAAAACACCCTACGCTCGGGTCGGAATGAACCTATCTTACACTCTCGGCCATGGAAGATACTTATATTCTCCCACCTCAGATAAGTAGATCCATTAATTTAACCATGCTAGAAATTCTTATCTTGCCCACGGGCGAAGATAAAATGCCCGTATGGAACTCCTTTTAGTGGTCACCACATTGTAATTGCATCCCTTGTTGTAGACTGTCGTCTGTAGCGCATCATGGAAACCTTGTCTGGTGGCAATATTTAGAACGCGAGTTAATTATTTCTCGCTTCAAATGTCACCATAAAACAGTTTTCACGCACCTTTCAAGAAATAATGCTTCACTCTTCTTAGAACAATTTTAAGACCGATCAGACCATTTACATACTCTGAATCACTGCGCAAATATCCATGACAACCACGAATTATTGCATATCCGTACGCAATTATTTTCACTAAGCACAAAAGAGTTCCAGCAAAAAATACATTTTTACTGAATTTTGTTTAACTGAGGTGGGAGAAAAAGCATCTACCATAGCCGCTCGTGTAAGATAGGTTCATCTCGACCCTCGCGTAGGGTGTTTCGCGGAAACTCGGTAAACCTCGTTTCCGCGAAACACCCTACGCTCGGGTCGGAATGAACCTATCTTACACTCTCGGCCATGGAAGATACTTATAATTATTGTCGTTTCAAATCAGACGCGAAACTTTTTTCATTTTAAGTACATTATCTGTATGCGTATATTATGCATATCGGAACTCCTCGGCCATTTTCCATCGAAAACAACATCGTGTGTATGCCGGTGCATCATTACAAGCAGTTCATATAAGTATTGATAATTATTGGTTAGTGATCACCATGCCGGACAGGTGGGTTTTCTCCGGGTACTCCGGTTTCCCCCACAACACAAGACCACACTCTCGCGCAACATCGTGCCAACGAGGGACTGACTTAGTATAAGCTATCACAGCTTTCTTCAAAATCGTTGTAAAATATATAACGTTTAAACTAATAATAATATAGATTAATTGTATTGTTTGCACGTGTATTGTATATTACTTAGCTAGAATCGATTCATAGTAATCAAAAGGTTTATTGCAAAAATAATTAAGATTCATAAGAGTTTGTCCTAACGCTAAGGTTAATTGAAATTTCTACGCGATCTACTCGCTACGTAGTTTGATGTTAAAAAAATCTGACATTGAAAACTGTCCATAAACATCCGAGGTAGTTTTCGATGGAAAATGGTCGAGGTGTTCCGATTAATATAATGCAGCATCGAGGCTGGAACAAATACATACAGATATACCATAAACCTGTAAAGACGCTTTGTGTCTTCTGGTTTCTGACAAGTATAGTTTTGTGCTCAGATCAAGTTATGACACATAATTACTAAACGTGCATTGTTGCAGTGTATGGAATTCATCAGTGCCAATGTTTTTTGTTGATTTTTAAACAAAAAGCACACGTTTACACGACGACTTTCAGTTTCCGTTGGTTCGACGAGTTGTCGTATTATTGGGCCATGTTTCAGTCCCACCCGCATTTGCCAAAGGTGCCACTCTGTTGAATGCCGCAAAGCGTTGGAATAGACTACCCACGAATGCCTTCCATTCCTGCTTGAAAAGCGACCCACTCACAAAATAGAGGAAAAAGTTGAATGCGTAGTTAGAGTAGAGAAGATTTTCAAAAAACGCGTCAAGAAGATGACGCCTAGCCAGTGCATGGGGTGTTGATTCGTCGAGTTGCAGCCAAAGTATTTGGAAAATCGTAAAAGGGATAGTGGTAATGACGAAAACGGTGCTAATGATGAAAAGCATTTTGCTCATTGGTTTAATGTTCTTGTTGCCACCATGGACGTTGGTTGTCTGTGGTAGTGGATTGACCCTCTGGAGCTGCTGTTTTTGTTTGATAACGTTTCTTATAATTCCTATGTTACCGGCTATTATTAATACCATTGGGATTATATTGAGAACTACTAGCACGATAACTGGCCAGATATCGCCGTAGAAATCGCCAAAATGTTCGTTCCACTCACAAGCAAGCACACTCTGTACCTCGTAGCCGACGAAATAGTGCAGAGGAAAGAGAAAGCATATCACAAATAAAACACTCGAACATATAACAGCGTTCTTGACAGTCAATTTGGTTCTTGCAAGGAGGATGTTTTTGGTCATCAGCATTCTTTCTACCGACATAACAGCAAGCAGCCAGACTGAATAGCTACCGGACACGTGATTTATCCAAGGTATAGTCTGACAAAACACTCTAGGATACATGTTACTCAGATCAATGTCATGGACGTTCTCCAAGGTTCGTGGTAGCACAGTCGTCCAGAGAAAAACTAGATCGGATATCGCAAGGGCAAATAAGTAGACACTGGTTGTATGTTTTCGCATTCTTGGTCGCACTAAGATGATTAGGTTAAGAAGGTTGCCACATGTTCCAACTGCCAAAAAGAAGATCGGAATGGTCCTCCAAATCCAATAAGCGGCATAACATTCACCAAACTCAAAAAAGTCACAATCAGACATCTTAAAGTAGTTTTTAAACAATACCATATACTATATGTTTTAAATACTGAACATTATCTTTGCATGTACCGATACCAACGAGTTGATTGTAAAAAAATGTAGAACGATATAATTACATGTACAACTAAGTAGTAAGTATGTTTCAGTCTTCCGTGGATTTCCGATATGGAAATCTCTCCTCTCCGCAAGAAAATAATCTTTAGGCCGTGTGCAATGTGATTTATATACGAAGGATCAGCAGTAAGAGTCACAGAGTCAAATCATCGCACGGCTTTGATCGTCTTCGGATAGGATGATTTATCATTATCGAAGTCGAGGCTCTGGTGCCTCCCATATCATATGAGTGACACATTGCAACCGAACAAATATGACGCGCACATCTTGGCCTCTCTTTCTTTTCTACACTCGGCGGTGTATCGATTAAGTGTATTAAACATCGTTGTACCCCCCCCCCCCCCCCCACACACACACGCACAACACTTGTTTCCGTTTGGGGGGGGGGGTCTGAATTAATATGTTTGGCTTTCATACCTTGTTCATTAATGAGGGTGATTTTCCTCCTTTTGGAAAAAGGAATTTCTAAATTCCCATTTTAATAGAACGGCGTTCGGCTAGTATGGTCGGTCAATCATATGAAATGCAGCAACAAGGTGCGGGCAGCAACCTCCTCTTCACAAAGGGCAGCATTAATAGAAGGACTTAATACGATATGTTTCTGATAGTACTAGTATTCATGGTAAAATCAATCAGAATGAAGGCATGGAATTTAGATTTGTTTTCCAACTTTGTTTTTAATGGGGTCATTGTAAATTATTCCTCACATATTCTGAAGATAGTAGCTTTCTAAGGTTAAATCACAATGACCATGTATGTATTTTTATTTATTTCTTTATTTACAAATCACATGGAGGTCATAAGGTGACAAGAGATGTCGTACCAATACAGACTCGCACCAAGTGCTACGAAGTCGAACCATATACGGAGAAGCTGTTCCACATATGGATTATATAGGTGATAGCCTAGGTATGCTTTGATCTCTGCCGTTCCGTATTTTCATTTCTTTGCATGTTCATAGCTTCGTAGTTTCGCGCCGAAAATACGAAATGACAGAAATACGCCATTGTAACGGTTATGTACAATATTTTAATTGGCATGTTTTAATCTTAAAAAGTGATTTTTTACTTGTATACCAGTATAGATGATATAATTGGAATTATACAATATTATCAATATCACGATAGTTCCACTTTGATACTTAATAAAGATCTTGGGCTCATGAGACTTAATTTGATAGCAGTAAATATCAGAAAATGAACCTAGTCGCCAGCACCGGAATTTGATATGGATATCGGTTCGTTTTAAATAGGCATACAGGGGACCGGCTTGTAACATTTCAGAAAGCGCCTGACAGACACTGATGAGAAATTTGGCACTTTTTAGAAAATGAAAATGTTGGCGTTATTTTAATTGAATTTTACGAAATTATTGGTATATTTAAGTTTCTTTAAGGACGATTTTTAAGATGGCATCATTTGTTGCAGAAGTTCTGACGTCAACAGGTATTTAAAGTAGACGCACTATAATATTGTCGTTTCGCACCCAATGTGTATCGTACCAAATTACCAATAATTTTGGTATCACTATCATGATAATCAAAATCCGTGTGCAGTACTCATTGTATTCACTACTTTACCATAAGATTTTCTTTATTGGCATTGTTTAACTTGGTATTTTTTTTATTGGTACACATCATTTTACTTCTCTCCACACAAGGGCATGGGACATTTTTGACAACCCCCCTTTGACCCTCTTTTACTATATTGATAACTTGCTGCCAAGCTCCCGAAATGTAAGCCAAAGCCCCATACTCAAATATATAATGTAATTTATTTGTTTATCTTTCTCAGGTCAATTGGAGACCCAAGAGGCATCATCAAAACTTCAGCAGCTTTCGAAAAGAATTGATAACCTTAAACTTCAGGTTTGTTAGTCTTAAAGCTGCACTTTCATAGATTGACAGTTTTGACTTTTTCTTTTAATTTTTGTCTCAGAATCAGGTGATTTTGGCACAATGCCTACAATTCAGTCATATATTTTACTCAAAATAGAACAGTTCTCAAATGCTTGGAAAACTGCCGAAAAAAAAAGATGTTTATAGTGTAGCAAATTTGGGCCGAGCGATACGTTGTTAAACTGTTGTCTGCACTTAATGCTTAACTTTTAATATGGGGTATGAAATTAGTGTAGAGAGTGAATTTCTCAATAAAAACAACAGTTAATGATACAACATGAATGTAAATTAAAATAAGATGATTGAATAATAATAATCATGATGCGAACAGCGATTTATAATAATAATGTTGTTTTCTGAAAATATGAAAATATAAGGCGAAACCCCTACGGAAAAAGACTTAACGTTGAAAATGGACTATTCCAACCGGTTAGGACCTTCCAATCTGGTCACGTGATATCGTGAGTATAAATACAGCAAACCAGCGGATTTTATTCATTCTTGTGCTGGCTTCTGCGAGAGCAACAACTTGCTAAGACAAGGTGTACTATATTTATTGTCTCTAATAGGGGTTAAACACTATTTGTCCTAGCGGCAAATATACATGTTAATTCCCTAGGGGTTTATACCGAACTATCTATATTAATATAGATATAAGTATGGTATAAACTGTGAACCAGAGAGTATTAAATAGAAAAGCGCCTCCTTAACAATAGAAGTAATGAAAGTAAACTCAAAAGTCCTTACCATACATTGACATAATACTATTAAGTACAGTTTTTAAGTGAAAAGCTAGGGATATAGGAAAAGTTAGATAATTTAATATGTGCGTCTATCAAAACTGTAAATATTCCAATCTTTGTTGATTTATCATTGATTGAACGATAATTATTTTCACGATCCAATCATTTTAAATAATCATTAGTGCAAATTATTTTGGCAAAGTAGCCAAAGAGGAAAATCTTATATATAACCATTTGAAAGTAAGCCCCGGCACGTTACAATAGATAAATAAATTCAAATTCCATCTCAACGAAATAATGATAATAAACCTTTTTTTGTTTGAGGAATCAGAATTTTGACACAAATAGAGAAAATATTCATATCATTTTCTTGACAATTGACAACTGGTCACCTGAGACCTTAAAGAATCACCCTTTATTCAGCAGCAAGACAGAAGCCATACAATTTAAAAAGTATATATAAAAAAACTGCAATTGGTGCAAGGTGTTCAATTCGGAACCTTCATTATTCTGTCATTGTCCATTCAATGGGAGTTGACAGACTGAAAACATGTATACATTTTATAATATTCTCATATTGATAACATTATATCCTAATAATACTTCATAGTACACAGAGCAATTGTTAAATGTTTAGATGATGTATTATGTGTGATTGATACTGTTTTATAATAACTATTGAGTTGTTTGTCAATTGATTATTTTATGTTAAAACTTATACCAACCAAAATCATGCCGTATTTTCTTTGAATGTAATATTGTCCTATTAGTTTTAACTTATTTATTTATTTTTACATCAATTGTGAAACAAGCTATTGCAACTTATGATAATCTCTCGTTGGCACAATGAAGCAAGTGCACTAACCACTGCGCTAATATGAAAACCTATTTTCATGTTACATGTAACATTATTATTGTTACTTATATACCAGAAATGGGCATAGGGCCATGATTGGTTAAATTTTTTTTTTAAACTTCCAGGTATATGATGTAACCACCAGCAAATACAGCAAGTTCCAGGCAGAGTTGGTCACCACAGAACAGCTGGTCAGTGATGTGGAGGGAATCAAAACCGAGATGGCCACTGTCAGTGATAGGATTGAAAACCAGGTACTGTGTAATTGTAGAATTACTCTGATATGATCACTTCCAAGATGGCCACTGTCAGCGATAGGATTGAAAACCAGGTACTGTGTAATTGTAGAAAATACTTTGATATGATCAAAACCCAGATGGCCACTATCAGCGATAGGATTGAAAACCAGGTACTGTGTAATTGTAGAATATACTCTGATATCATCAAAACCCAGATGGCCACTATCAGTGATAGTATTGAAAACCAGGTACTGTGTAATTGTAGAATATACTCTGATATCATCACTACCGAAATGGCCACTGTCAGCGATCAGATTGAAAACCAGGTACTGTGTAATTGTAGAATATACTCTGATATGATCAAAACTGCGATGGCCACTATCAGCGATAGTATTGAAAACCAGGTACTGTGTAATTGTAGAATATACTCTGATATGATCAAAACCGCGATGGCCACTATCAGCGATAGTATTGAAAACCAGGTACTGTGTAATTGTAGAATATACTCTGATATCATCACTACCGAGATGGCCACTGTCAGCGATCGGATTGAAAACCAGGTACTGTGTAATTGTAGAATATACTCTGATATCAAAACCGCGATGGGCACTATCAGCGATAGTATTGAAAACCAGGTACTGTGTAATTGTAGAATATACTCTGATATCATCACTACCGAGATGGCCACTGTCAGCGATCGGATTGAAAACCAGGTACTGTGTAATTGTAGAATATACTCTGATATCAAAACCGCGATGGGCACTATCAGCGATAGTATTGAAAACCAGGTACTTTGTAATTGTAGAATATACTCTGATATGATCAAAACCGCGATGGCCACTGTCAGCGATAGTATTGAAAACCCGGTACTGTGTAATTGTAGAATATACTCTGATATCATCACTAACCAGATGGCCACTGTCAGCGATCGGATTGAAAACCAGGTACTGTGTAATTGTAGAATATACTCTGATATGATCAAAACCGCGATGGCCACTATCAGCGATAGTATTGAAAACCCGGTACTGTGTAATTGTAGAATATACTCTGATATCATCACTAACCAGATGGCCACTGTCAGCGATCGGATTGAAAACCAGGTACTGTGTAATTGTAGAATATACTCTGATATGATCAAAACCGCGATGGCCACTATCAGCGATAGTATTGAAAACCAGGTACTGTGTAATTGTAGAATATACTCTGATATCATCACTACCGAGATGGCCACTATCAGCGATAGTATTGAAAACCAGGTACTGTGTAATTGTAGAATATACTCTGATATCATCACTACCGAGATGGCCACTGTCAGCGATAGTATTGAAAACCCGGTACTGTGTAATTGTAGAATATACTCTGATATCATCACTAACCAGATGGCCACTATCAGCGATAGTATTGAAAACCATGTACTGTGTAATTGTAGAATATACTCTGATATCATCACTACCGAGATGGCCACTATCAGCGATAGTATTGAAAACCAGGTACTGTGTAATTGTAGAATATACTCTGATATCATCACTAACCAGATGGCCACTATCAGCGATAGTACTGAAAACCATGTACTGTGTAATTGTAGAATATACTCTGATATCATCACTACCGAGATGGCCACTATCAGCGATAGTATTGAAAACCAGGTACTGTGTAATTGTAGAATATACTCTGATATCATCACTACCGAGATGGCCACTGTCAGCGATAGTATTGAAAACCAGGTACTGTGTAATTGTAGAATATACTCTGATATCATCACTACCGAGATGGCCACTATCAGCGATAGTATTGAAAACCAGGTACTGTGTAATTGTAGAATATACTCTGATATCATCACTACCGAGATGGCCACTGTCAGCGATAGTATTGAAAACCAGGTACTGTGTAATTGTAGAATATACTCTGATATCATCACTACCGAGATGGGCACTATCAGCGATAGTATTGAAAACCAGGTACTGTGTAATTGTAGAATATACTCTGATATCATCACTACCCAGATGGCCACTGTCAGCGATCGGATTGAAAACCAGGTACTGTGTAATTGTAGAATATACTCTGATATGATCAAAACCGCGATGGCCACTATCAGCGATAGTATTGAAAACCCGGTACTGTGTAATTGTAGAATATACTCTGATATCATCACTAACCAGATGGCCACTGTCAGCGATCGGATTGAAAACCAGGTACTGTGTAATTGTAGAATATACTCTGATATGATCAAAACCGCGATGGCCACTATCAGCGATAGTATTGAAAACCAGGTACTGTGTAATTGTAGAATATACTCTGATATCATCACTACCGAGATGGCCACTATCAGCGATAGTATTGAAAACCAGGTACTGTGTAATTGTAGAATATACTCTGATATCATCACTACCGAGATGGCCACTGTCAGCGATAGTATTGAAAACCCGGTACTGTGTAATTGTAGAATATACTCTGATATCATCACTAACCAGATGGCCACTATCAGCGATAGTATTGAAAACCATGTACTGTGTAATTGTAGAATATACTCTGATATCATCACTACCGAGATGGCCACTATCAGCGATAGTATTGAAAACCAGGTACTGTGTAATTGTAGAATATACTCTGATATCATCACTAACCAGATGGCCACTATCAGCGATAGTACTGAAAACCATGTACTGTGTAATTGTAGAATATACTCTGATATCATCACTACCGAGATGGCCACTATCAGCGATAGTATTGAAAACCAGGTACTGTGTAATTGTAGAATATACTCTGATATCATCACTACCGAGATGGCCACTGTCAGCGATAGTATTGAAAACCAGGTACTGTGTAATTGTAGAATATACTCTGATATCATCACTACCGAGATGGCCACTATCAGCGATAGTATTGAAAACCAGGTACTGTGTAATTGTAGAATATACTCTGATATCATCACTACCGAGATGGCCACTGTCAGCGATAGTATTGAAAACCAGGTACTGTGTAATTGTAGAATATACTCTGATATCATCACTACCGAGATGGCCACTGTCAGCGATCGGATTGAAAACCAGGTACTGTATAATTTGGGAATATACTCTGATATGATCAAAACCGCGATGGCCACTATCAGCGATAGTATTGAAAACCAGGTACTGTGTAATTGTAGAATATACTCTGATATCATCACTACCGCGATGGGCACTATCAGCGATAGTATTGAAAACCAGGTACTGTGTAATTGTAGAATATACTCTGATATCATCACTACCCAGATAGCCACTATCAGTGATCCGATTGAAAACCAGGTACTGTGTAATTGTAGAATATACTCTGATATCATCACTACCGAAATGGCCACTGTCAGCGATCGGATTGAAAACCAGGTACTGTGTAATTGTAGAATATACTCTGATATCATCACTAACCAGATGGCCACTGTCAGCGATCGGATTGAAAACCAGGTACTGTGTAATTGTAGAATATACTCTGATATGATCAAAACCGCGATGGCCACTATCAGCCATAGTATTGAAAACCAGGTACTGTGTAATTGTAGAATATACTCTGATATCATCACTACCGAGATGGCCACTATCAGCGATAGTATTGAAAACCAGGTACTGTGTAATTGTAGAATATACTCTGATATCATCACTACCGAGATGGCCACTGTCAGCGATAGGATTGAAAACCAGGTACTGTGTAATTGTAGAATATACTCTGATATCATCACTACCGAGATGGCCACTGTCAGCGATAGGATTGAAAACCAGGTACTGTGTAATTGTAGAATATACTCTGATATCATCACTACCGAGATGGCCACTGTCAGCGATAGGATTGAAAACCAGTTACTGTGTAATTGTAGAATATACTCTGATATGATCAAAACCGCGATGGCCACTGTCAGCGATAGTATTGAAAACCAGGTACTGTGTAATTGTAGAATATACTCTGATATCATCACTACCGAGATGGCCACTATCAGCGATAGTATTGAAAACCACGTACTGTGTAATTGTAGAATATACTCCGATATCATCACTACAGAGATGGCCACTGTCAGCGATTGGATTGAAAACCAGGTACTGTGTAATTGTAGAATATACTCTGATATCATCACTACCGAGATGGCCACTGTCAGCGCTAGTATTGAAAACCCGGTACTGTGTAATTGTAGCATATACTCTGATATCATCACTACCGAGATGGCCACTGTCAGCGATCGGATTGAAAACCAGGTACTGTGTAATTTGGGAATATGCTCATGAAAACATTCAGAACAATAGTGGAGGATCCTTGGTCTAGTGGTTACATGGTTGACTGTCACTCCAGGGATCACAGTTCGATTCCCCGTCACACCAATAAACAAACACTAATTGTCTTCCGGGACTGATGTTAAATAGGGGCTCTGTGTGACAGTGCTATACACTGGTGCACATTAAAGAACCAGGTTAGCTCTAACCAGGGTTCGATTCTGTCTGTGAACTATGCCCCAAAATACATAAAATGACTGACAATATCATAGGAGCAATCGCCAAATAGGCAAGGCCCTAGCGAGTCAAAAGTATAAATAAGCTTACACACCACTAACATCTTAAGTATATTTTGGATACTAAATTTGATGGATTGAATGGATGAATAAAACAGCATAATATTGCATGCACAATCAAATTCATGTACTGTTACGTACATCTACATGTATATATAAGATACAATAGGGTTATTAATACTGTGTTTTAATGCTGGAATCTGGAGGATGTATTCAATACAAGTGGCTTTTAGCAGAAACTCACCAAAAAACAAGAGTGAAATAAAACCTTCCAGATCAAAACACATTAATAACATTTTTATTATATGCATTACTGCTTAAAATCATCTAGATGACATTTTATAAAATTATAAATAACATTTTAATGACACAGTATTTTGTTTATTGACAGCATTTTAAGATCAAGAAATATTATTAGTTTGACATATGTATTCAAATATTGTCTACCAATTTATAAATCAAGAGTTTTTCAAGAAGAAAGTCATGTTCCCAAGAATAATATTTGAAAGGATCAAAGCTAATAAGAATCAAATGAACCTATTTTCACCCACTGGTTTCATTATAAAAAGTGATATCTTTGTCACGTAACCGTCGTTACGTATCAACTTTAAAGTGTTACGTAACATAAAAGTTACGTATGAAACACTTTAAAGTAATTACCAAAAATCAATAATAGAATTCAAAATTTATTTGTATCAAAAAGTAAATACTCCATATTTGTATCAAAAAGCAAATACTCCATCATGGGATCAAATGTAGATACACTTAGATGCTGACAGTTCGTGATAGCCGCTGGCTATTAGACCAATTAGCGTGACAGTTCATGACTATAGAATACATCCCTTCGTCTGTAATAAGATATTAGATATGCATACCTGTCACAAACTGGACGAGATCAGCAGTATATATGAACGCATGTTACTCATGTTAGTGAGATTAGATTTTGGGCGTGGACTGGACATATGGCCCGTATGATACTTTATTATATACTGATTATTATACTTAGAAAGAACGGTGAACAATAAAGACTTAGAACACTTGAACAGTTGTTGGTTGGTTACTGAACGAACTATCACGAAAGTTAAGTGAACAGTAGCGTTACGTGACACGTAAAAGTTTGGCGCCTGCTGACCAAGGATTCGAACAGGGTTGACGTGGAACACAACGGCGAAGTACTAGACCACCTGAAACGAAAAAGGGGTGAGTGACAATTTCGGTTTATTGGATAACATAGAGAAATGGCAGAACCAGATATTAGTAGAATTTTTCAAAATTTAGGGGAACAATTACAAAATGTATCGGCTGTAGTAGGCACTCAGAGTATAGCACAAGTAGTACCATATTTTGACGGGGATACGAAACAATTCAAATATTGGATAAAAAATATTGAAAAATACGGCGTTCTTACGGGTCTAGATAGCGAAAGGTTAAAAATGGTAGCTTATCAGTCTAGCAAAAATGCAGTTAGTGATTTTATACAAAGATATCTAAAAAGTCACCCTGATGATGACTGGGATACACTGAAAGGGGAATTAAAATCAAGATTTTCGGAAGTACAAGATCCACAACATGCTTTCTGTCTATTAAGGGCAATAAAACAGACACCAGGGGAAAATGTTCAAATATATGCAGAACGACTTTTAACGATGGCGGAAGAAGCTTTTGTAGGTCATAACGGCGACCTAATAGTTATTGAAAGGCAACTAATAGGGTTCTTTATTGATGGTTTGGCACATGATTTCCTAAAAATGAAAGTAATGCGAGAAAATCCAGATACTCTTCAAGCCGCGGTGCGTAGTGCAACAAATGAACAAAATCTTAGAACTAGATTTAATCTTCGAATAGGTAATGCGCCGAGTCAAAATAGCAGGCATGATATTAGCATCAATGATAGGCATGAACCTATGGAAATTGATCATTTAAGACCAAATAAATACTGCATATACTGTAAACGGCCCGGTCATAACATAAAAGATTGTAAATCAAGAAAACGCGAAATAAATGCCATAGGTCAAGAATTTCAAGTTCAAAATAACCAAATTAGTGATAGGCCAAATAACGATTGGAAATCAAAGATTGAATGTTGGAATTGTGGGAAAATGGGTCATTTTCAAAGGGAATGTCGAAATGGCAGGAGACCATATTACGCCTCACGTAATCAAAAAAACTAGGAGTCTCTTATCATAAAGAAGTCGGTGATAGGAGAAAACATATGTCAACATTCACTATAGCAATTTGTGGGAATCCAAATTCATGTCTGATAAAAATAGGAAACATTTCTTTTAGAAGTTTAGTAGACACAGGTGCTGAAGTTAGTTTAATTAGTCGAAAGGCCCTTAGGTTATTACAAAACAAACCTAAACTCTCAAATAAACGCGCCCATTTACAATCAGTTAACGGCAATTCGCTACAAGTTGATGGCTCAGTACAATTAAAATTTAAAATCGGCCGAGTTCACAAAGTGCACGAATTTTATGTTGTCCCAAACATAAATAGAAATATCATTTTAGGCAGGGATTTTTTATCAAAAAATGGGGTAAGACTCTATTTTGATTTAGAATGTATGCGCATAGATGACAGTTATGTACCTTTGGAAGAAGATTTACATATTGCATCAATTGTGAGACTTCAAAAATGTACTGTCTTGAAACCACAAACAAAGTACTTATTAAATGGTAAGGTAAAATCAAATCCCAATATAGATACAAAAAAATGTTATGAGATTAAAAACATAAACAATTCATTTTTAGATTCTGAACCAGGCCTTGTAATTGTTAATTCCGTGGTTAAATTTCAAAGCAAACGTACATTTCCAATTGCAATTATAAATAACACTCATAAAACAATTAAGTTAAGGAAAGGCAGTGCTATAGGCAAAATTGAAAAATTAGAGGCTCAAGAAATTGCTTCTGTTCAAAATACTTCGGTTAAAGGTAATCCAATGACTGATGATGAAATTTTGACAGACTTACGAGTACCCAAAGATCATGCTGAAACGATCTTACCAATTATAATGCAAAATCGAAAACGTTTCGCTAAAAACGACTCCGATCTTACTCAAACTGACACCGTTACCATGACAATCGAGACAGGAGATCACCCCCCAATTAAATTACGACCATACCGCACACCTTTGAATAATAGGAAAATCATTGACAATGCAATTGACGAAATGCTTGAGGCAAATGTAATTAGGAAGTCACATAGTCCTTGGAGTTTTCCCATTGTAATAGTAGATAAAAAAGATGGCACTAAACGATTTTGCGTAGATTTCAGACAATTAAACAAAATTACAAAACCCACATCTTATCCTTTACCTCTCATAGATGACATATTGGCTATTTTAGGTAAAAGTTCATGGTTTAGTTCGCTTGATCTTAAATCAGGGTATTTCCAAATGAAACTTGCAGAACAAGATAAAGAAAAGACTGCTTTTACGACCGGATTCCGAGGTCTTTATGAGTTTAATTCTTGTCCTTTCGGACTCTGTGGAACTCCTGGACGATTCCAAGAATTACTTAACCAAGTATTAGAAGGCTGTGAAAGTTTTGCCATTGCATATTTAGACGATATCTTAATATTTTCAAAAACAAAGGAAGAACATTTGGTACATCTCCAAAAAGTATTCAAACAACTTGAAAAACATAAACTCAAATTAAAACTGAAAAAATGTCAATTCATGCAAGAAGAAACACAGTACTTAGGTTTTGTTATTGATAAATTAGGAATCAGACCAGACCCTAAGAAAGTAGAAGCAATTAGACAAATTCCAACTCCTAAATGTGTAAGAGATGTTAGGTCAGTCTTGGGAGCTGCCGGCTTTTACCGCCGATTTTGTCCAAAGTATTCCGAAATGGTTGAGCCATTGATTAACTTAACTAGGAAAACAGTCAAATTCTTTTGGTCACCAGACTGTGAACGAAGTTTTCAACTACTTAAAGACAATCTGACGAAAATTCCCTACTTATCTTATCCGGACATAAACAAGCCTTACATTTTATATACAGACGCTTCAGATAAAAATATCGGAGCATGCCTCACACAAAAATGTGAAGAAAATGAGATTGGGGATTATGCTAATGAAAAACCAATTTATCTGCTTTCACATAAATTGTCCGATACACAAACGCGGTGGAGTACCGTGGAAAAGGAAGCATTTGCCATACATTACGCATTACAAAAATTAGACCATTATTTGCACAATGCTGAGTTTGTTATTAGGACCGATCATAAACCCTTAAAATATCTTTTAGAGTCTCCCATGCAAAACAAGAAAATTCAACTTTGGGCGTTAGGCATAGCTGGTTATAATTGTAAAATCGAATATATACCCGGAAAAACTAATATCATAGCAGATTTCTTGAGTCGCCCCCCATCGTCCGATACTATCCAAATTGACCCACCCACGGATTACGAACCGGATATAAGTGATAACACCTTTCAAATTTCCGAAAATTATGTTCCAGAGAATATTAAGCAAGTCAACGCCATCAATTCCCATTATCTAAATAAAAAACAGGTTGTTGATAAAGAATATGAGGAACAAGATTCTTTCGTAGAACCAGTGAAACAATTTGAAAGTATGTCAATGGCTAATGAACAAGATCTTGATGCCAATATTTTACAATTAAAGATGAAACTGCGACATGGTCAGCCTAGCAAAACGGAGCAGAATAAATATATTGAAATAGACCGCATTCTGTATTACTTATCAAACGCCGATGAGGAGCCAAATTTGAGATTAGTAATTCCCAGCCATTTAACACCTTTAGTCATTACGCAATATCATGATAATAACGGGCACCCGGGTAGCCAAAGGTTATTTTCAACCATTAAACAAAAATACTTTTGGCCTGGACTGTTTAAAGAATTACACGCATATGTTGAAAAATGCGTTACCTGTCAAAGTCGGAATTTAACCAAAATAAAAGCACCCATGCAAGACCGTCTCAACATGGCACCATACCCATTCTCAGTAGTGTCTGTAGATGTCCAGGGACCATTACCCATGACCAGTTCGAGGAATTGTTTTATTATTTGCTTCTTAGATATGTATTCCGGCTTTGTAGAGGCTTTTCCAGCACCTGACAAAAGTTCAGATACCTTAATACACTTACTGGTAGAAGAAATCTGTTGTAGATACTCAACTCCCCTTCGTTTAATCTCCGACAATGGTAGCGAAGTAACTAGCGGTGCTTTCCAGGCCGTTCTGAAAGAATTAAACATAGATCATGTAAAAACTTCCACCTACCACCCTCAGGCGAACGGTCAAAATGAAAGATCTCATGCAACTATCAATAACATTTTATCAAAACTAGTAGAGGGTAATGTCCGACAATGGGATGTACATCTTAACATGACCTTGGCCGCAATGCGATTTTCAACATCAGAGAGTTCTAAACATTCACCCTATTTCCTTCTTTTTAATCGAGACCCGGTTCTTCCAATCGATAATCTACTTAAGCCCAGAATGAAATACCATGGCGAACAGTACTATCAAATTATGCTTAATGCGCAACATAAAGCATTTGTAGAAGTCCGCAGACAGCTTAAAAAATCTAAACGAAAACGAGCAGAGTATGCAAATAGGAATGCCAAAGACATACGCTTTAATTTAAATGACCCTGTCTATTATAAGAACTTTCAAAGACATAATAAATTGGATGCTAAATGGAAACCGTATTATCGGATAATCGAACAGAAATCACCACTAACCTACCTAATAAAAAACCAACTTGATAACTCTATTGTTAAAGTGCACGCTGAACAAATACGACATGCAAAAATTGACGAATGGCCAATTCCCAAAACAACTAATAAACGACCTATACGAAGAGCAAACTATGTTGTCCCACCAAGTGATTTATCAAGTTCTGATTCAAATGATTCTGAGCCCATTGATTCAGAACCCCATCAAGTTAATTTACCTCCTATAACAAAAAGAGTTAAGCAAGAACTTGGCACCGATTCTGATAGTGAAAATGAAATACCCCTCGCAGAACTCCAAAAGATTCTACGAAATAAATCTAAAGTCACAGAGATGCCAACAGAGGTGACAAATGATACTCTAAGCAGTTCTGATTCTGAATCTCTTATGAGCGGCATCAATCTATATAACCCACCCGCAGATACAAATCATATTGATTCTGATAATCTGATAACCCCTGAGTCTAGCGACGATGAAGCAATGAATATTGAGGCTGTTTCAGCTCCCCCACTTAACGTCAAAAAACATAAGAAGGATTCGAGGCATAAAAAGAACGCGATAAAAACAATGTTAAAATGTTTGTCCGTTATGCTGTAATCACAATACCTTTCTTATGAATACGATGTGCTAAACATCAGCCACCTACACCTTGCGACTACGAGTTGCTTTAAGAATGTTGACATATGTAGAAGACTTCACACTATATAAGTGCATTGTGTGAAAATACAGTAATCGTGTGAAAATACTGTAATTGTGCGAAAATACCGTAATTGTGTGAAAATACTGTAATTGTTTGTAAATACTGTAAATACCTACACAACGATTATTAATGATTGATTGTTATCAATTATATTAATCATCTATTTTCAAAAACAAGGATGAATTACCTTAATTACCTTGTACTCTGGTACGCGATTGGCATGAGTGAACTTAAAGATATTTCGATTACTAAATCACACTGGCTATTAGCACTTGTATTTGACACTAAGGTGTTTGCAAACTTTCTTGATCAAGTTGATCAGAGATTAATAAATTCTACGCGAATGATTACTAATAAAAAACGAACTCAATTTTCCATCCTAACTGAATTTGAATTACAATCTTGTGTACAAAGCATTAGTCCATTCTGCGAAGTTCGCTTGGCGCTTTATCAAATGAGTTTATCCCAGTTCTGTATTACAGCCTTATTTATGAAACAAGACAATAAAGTCAAAAGTCAATGCTCTACCATAACAAGACCAAATAAACGCCTACCAGCCGCGGAATATCTATATGATGGTATTTGGATGATCGCTTCCAAAACGGACTTAACATTTGTAATCATATGCCAAAACTCCATTCAAACTCATAGCAAAAAGACAGTAGAAGCTCCTTTAAGTTTGCTATCGTTGCAAATGAACTGCAAAGCGTATAATGAACATTTTACACTGGGATCATGGTTTACAAATAGTTCAAGACTACTATTAAATAATTATGAACATTATCAAGTACTTCCCAATTTCACATCACTTCAAATCTGGGAACCTCTCCATAAGATTCTTACTAACGTCTCAAAAATTGAAATGCCTGATGAATTGAAACAGATACACGAACTTCCCTTAAGAGCTTTAATGAATAAATTAATTTACTTACCCAATTCTGTCCTTGACGTATCCTCTGGGTGGCCACTATGGAAAATAATTACAATCATAGCAGCTGGTGTTCTGCTTGTCAGTGTGACCGTTCTCATTCTTTGTAAATATCATTCTGCCTTCCTCAAATGTATTCCTAACCGATCGCGTCCCAAACCACACCCACAATACAGTCAGGTGGTCTACAAGGCCAGTGAGGAATCTACTCTCGCCCAATCAGAGGCGGGGCCTGAAAAACCGGGTATCTGCAACCAATCAACGTCGTCTGCGAACCCGATGTCCGAAGCCATCCAACGACTTTATCCTTGCTTGGATCGGATGGATTTAAACCCTGAGGGCCACAATTAAAATTGTTGACAGCCACCGGGACTTCTGATATGTCACTAAAAAGATCGTCAGCCGACGATACCACAATAGTGATGGACATCATTAATGGACTTGTACATAAGAATCGTTTATCTATTTATGGACTTATTCACTGAAGTACATGAGAAAATTCACCGTGTAGCAGCCCAACGCCAACTCCATGTCTGCATCTGTTGCTGCGAGGCCACGGTTTCTCGCAGGTCGGTGAGAGCCCTCACCAGGAGGTCGGCCGTGTTCCAAAGCGTTTGGACACGTGCCACAGCGCATCTAGAGCTGCCGCCTCAAGGACCAGCCGCGTCACCCCTCCTCCCGATGTTGCCACTTACATGGACGTGCTCCAGCTGCTCGAGTGACCGCCCACGGTCACCAACCACGAACAATAACCTAGACGTCAATAGTGTCGACTAGAGACATCTTCAGTGACTTTTCAGAAGTGTTTAAATATTATTATTTTAGTTTAGTGTATTGTGTTTGTTTCTGTTGATTATTTTTTTTTTTCTTATTTGGTTTCGGGTATAATTTATGTGCATGTATTCTTGTTTTCTTCATATTTCATATAAAAACCAAAACAAAACCGTACCTTCATATTCACCATCTCCTTTTAAATTTTTGTTACCAATCATCTACTTTATCATTAATCGATTATAGTTGACAGAGTTTTTCTCAAGTTTAAATACCGCAGAGTATTTCTCTCAGATTCAAAGTCTACATTAACACCATTCCTGTTGACACCTCATCATTAGCAAGTGTCATCATCCTCGCGAGCAATTCACTTTGACACCAATTAACCCTGCGGGTTTAAGTAATGATAGTTTCTCCGATCTTTACCGAAATAATTATCACCTCTTTATGACACTTCCTAAAAATAAGATTAGGGCGGAAACGCGTTGCTTGCGCCGCTTGAAATTGATAAAAATTATTGGAAAAAAATTATTGGGATAAAAGGTATAACGCAAGGATTATTGGTGGCAAAACGAAACATTAATTTTTTTTCTCTGGTTTCAGATATCGAAACGAAATTAAATTAAAATATATATTAAGTAAGATGAAATAATTCCCATGATGAAATATTTCTTTTAAGAAAAATCGGACGAATGTCACGTAACCGTCGTTACGTATCAACTTTAAAGTGTTACGTAACATAAAAGTTACGTATGAAACACTTTAAAGTAATTACCAAAAATCAATAATAGAATTCAAAATTTATTTGTATCAAAAAGTAAATACTCCATATTTGTATCAAAAAGCAAATACTCCATCATGGGATCAAATGTAGATACACTTAGATGCTGACAGTTCGTGATAGCCGCTGGCTATTAGACCAATTAGCGTGACAGTTCATGACTATAGAATACATCCCTTCGTCTGTAATAAGATATTAGATATGCATACCTGTCACAAACTGGACGAGATCAGCAGTATATATGAACGCATGTTACTCATGTTAGTGAGATTAGATTTTGGGCGTGGACTGGACATATGGCCCGTATGATACTTTATTATATACTGATTATTATACTTAGAAAGAACGGTGAACAATAAAGACTTAGAACACTTGAACAGTTGTTGGTTGGTTACTGAACGAACTATCACGAAAGTTAAGTGAACAGTAGCGTTACGTGACATCTTAGCTTAATTATAAATATCTATGACCTTTTTTCATCATACCATGTGGGAGCTTTGCATTGAGAATGTAAATGGGGTATAATGATATATAATGATATAGAAATATAAGATGTCTGATGGGGTCTTTATTTGCTGGTTTCAGATCA
This sequence comes from Mya arenaria, assembly GCF_026914265.1. Taxonomy (NCBI): domain Eukaryota; kingdom Metazoa; phylum Mollusca; class Bivalvia; order Myida; family Myidae; genus Mya; species Mya arenaria. The sequence continues at coordinate 27,862,461 of NC_069125.1, forward strand.
AGAGCCAACTACACAAGTCGACAGTGGATTTCGAGAATTTGACAGGAAAGCTGGAGGAGGTGAACACCTTGATGGTTGTGCTGGAGAAACTTGTGAATCTTCAGGTGAAAACCAATCATTGTCGGTCTATGGTTGTAAATCCTTTTCTTTTTATATACAGTTGAAACCCGTTGGCTTTATATCACTTGATTTGATTTCCTCGTCTGGCTCAAACTGGATGTATTAGGCCTAAAAAAAAATTGTTTGGTTAGGGTTACATCCTTTTAAAAAATAGGTAGGGTAGGTAGGCTTTTTTTTTTTTTTTATTAGGCTTTATATTAGAATGTCATTTTCATCATTGGATAATGGTGTTAAAGTTATCTTCTGTAAATGCATTTAAGGTTTTCAACTACAAAGTGAAAAACAATTAAAAAAAAATATTTTTTTTTTTTTTTAGTTTTTCATTTTTTTTTCCAATTGACTATAAAAATGGTAGGGTCGGCGCCTATTTCGTAGGTAGGGTCGGGTAACCCGAACCAAATGTATTTTTTTTTTAAGCCTAAGCATTCCTGCTTGGCTCGATATTTTAGAGGCTCCAGGTATTTTGGACGCTCCCTAGGATATTAAGCCAACAGGTTTCAACTGTTAATATATGGTAGTTTTAAAATCTATGGTCTGCTCCTAAACCGTGCCTTATTTCAAATACATGGCCAATTTATCCCAAACCGTGCTAAATTCCTAAAACATCCCAACAGCGGTTCCAACCGCCAAATATGTAACGTTTGTATGTATTTATACAAATATTTGACACTCTTAAGCATAAAATTATATAAAGGCAGGAGGATGCACATGCTGATCTCCATGAGAGCAGAAGGGTTCTACCAAAATAGGACATGTTGCAGGACCCTTCCATAACTCTTAAGCTAAAACCTTATCTGTTTTGAAATTATTGCCTTTTTTAAGGACGGGCTTGAAGCTATGGAGGAAGCTGTGCAACATCACGACTACTCAAAGGCAGCGGACAATCTCCATATGGTGAAAGCTTTGCTGGGCCAGAAAGTGTTTAGGCACGAAGATGAGCTTAGTATATTGACCGCCATTCAGCAAGAAGCAGCCATACAAACAGAAAGGGTTATTAGCGAGATGTTTGAAAAATGGAAGACTCTGATTCAATGGAAAATCCCCAGCGAGAAAAACAGGGAGGAGAAGGAGGTTAGAGTCGTTGAACTAAAGATAAATTCCAAAGGCGATAATGTTGATTTGTTGGAAAAAGTTGTTTTTGGAATGGAGAAAGTGAATGTTTTGGAAGAAAAGATGAAGAAGTTTGGGGAGTGGCTGTTTACGCATATGATTAAGTCAATTGTCACGGAAAATCGATGTGAAGTGTCGACGTCAGAAAATGCGGCAGGATTTGTGCTGACCTTGGAAATAAGGCCCGTTGAAGATACAGGAGTTCCAGTTTTACCCCAGCAGGTTTTTGCCTTGATGGATAAAATTCTGCGGTTCTTGAATCAGAACGTTCTCCATGTCGTTATCGGCAGTGCTGCTTCTGAAAATGAAAATCCAACAACGCTAATGTCGATATTAGGAGGTCATTTAGCAAACAAAACTTTAGACTTGATCGTCAAGGAGTGCCTTATCAAAGCAATACCAGGCAGTAACAAAAATATTGAAGAATTGGACAAAGTTATAATCATTACAAATGAGGTGCAAAAGAAATTGATAGAAATGAATTTCATTGAAAGCGATAATGCCATACTACCTGATTTTGTTCAAAATGTGAACACCCTCTTCGCAAACAAGAAATGTCAAGAACTGCTAGAGATGGCAAGAAAATTGATGACGACTGAAGTTCACAACACCGTGCGCGTGAGTCACGAGAAGCCACTTGGTGTGTTGCCTCCCTTGGTTGATGGTGCTGGCGGGAAAAAAGCGCGAAAAGAAGAGCTTGCTGCGGAATCACCGCTTAGTGTGAACACTTTCCGACTGCCAGCTTGCCATATCAGGTACCTTGTGTTTTTCACAGTAAAGTAAAAGTACCCTAGTAAGTTAGTTGATAAATGTTTGCATAAAGTCATAGCTTTTGTGTAAGTATGCGCAGATATATAGCAAGTCCAATAACTCTATTTAAATCTTTTTATTAACTGAGAAAATTAAAAAAATGGGACATCTACTTGAGATGTTTTTTGTAATGTTTAAATTCATGGATAATAAAATTCAGGATTATTCCTGAAATCACAATAGGGAACTTTCAATTTCAGACTATTGTCCGGTTGTAGTTTGTTGTGGTTTGTTTTATGCTGGACTATATCACTATAAATAGTAAGAAGTACCTTGAAATGGATATAAATGGCTTTTTAAACAAGTTGAAGAGGGGTCTTAGCCCCTTAACCCTGCTTTGGACATGAAAACCTCATACACATTAAATTTTGTCAGAATTTTCAAGATTTGGTTTATGTTCTTATATAATCGCCGCATTATATATCAAGACTGAGCTGGATTTTTTTATCCCTTTTCTCCTATGAAAAGTAAAAACATTTTACCTTCACGTGTACATTTTGCAAAAATTTGTAACATCTGTTGTTCCTTTTTTAAGCACCTCGATCCAAGAGTTGATGACGATGGCATACGAGACCCTGCAAGAAGCCAGCTCGAGCTCTAAACAATGTGCTGTTCAGCTGTTCTGTGCCGTGCGCAGCATGTTTGAGATGTTCTGCAGCGTGTTTCCCATCTATCACAAGCGCAGCCTCGACACGCTGCCACAGTTTACAGGTAATGTTTGTGTTATGATATAGCATTGTACTGTTCAGCTGTTCTGTGCTGTTTACAGCACGTTAGAGTCTTTCTACAGCAGGTTTCCCCATCGACCACAAGGTTAAAGAATAGGTTAGCTGAGTGATGTTTCAATGATCGATTATAATGGAAAATTGATTGCTTAGGCCTGAAATCGGTGACAATCAATTGTATTTGGTCAAAACTGATCATCAAATCAACCTGTGAGTTGTTTTTCTTCTTTCCTTTTGTTTTATGCATTTGGTTTGTTTTTGCCAATTTGCTCCTTTGTGTTCATTTATTAATTCGAAAGTGTTGAGTAGTTATTGGTAACAATATGGCCAAAAAGAGCAACACATACACATAACAAAAGCATAGTTAATGGCATAGTTAAGGATAATGAGTGACCAATTTTTTATTATAATTGATCGTTGGAACATCACAACATATTACTTAATTTCAAATACATTTAATTATTCTTTCTTGGATCATGTCACATGTGAGTTTGGTTGGTGGTCGCCAACATCAAGCCTACAAATATGACTTAGTCGATATAACTTTCTTCACAATCGTTGTAAAATAATTAACGTTTAAACCAATTATCCTTTCTACGGCAGCCCTACACTACAACAACTGCATGTACATCGCCCACCACCTGATGACGTTGGGTCATCAATTTAGCAAACGCCTCCCAGAAACCATCAACTCAACGTTTGTGGATCTTGTGCCCCAGATTCGCAGGCTCGGCTCAGAAAGTTTCATACAACAGCTGGTGAAACAGAAAGCTCAGATGTCGGAGTATCTCTCCTCAGCTAATGGTAATATGAAAGTATTTAGTAAAATTACAGATTACCTATTCAGTTGATGATATCGGGCTTTATTACTTGTATATCAACAGCCCTATTGTAGTTCAAGTTAATATGTTTATTCTTTTTTTCGAAAAAAGTTGGAAGTGCTGCAATAACCTTTATGAAGTTCGCCTCAGTGTCTGAGATAAAGGCATTGAAAACCTCTTTAAGGTGTTAATATGATTTTAACTGACTAAACAAGATGAAATAAATGAGGTAATGTGATAGTCTAGGTATTGTCACCAGTGTTGTCGTGCAAAATCTTTTACTTGCCAATAACAAAAAAAAAAATTGTTCAGTATATTATCATGAAAATAAGTACACATGTTGCCAAATTCATTATGTACATGATTAGTACACATGTTGCCAAAGACATTATGTACATGATTAGTACACATGTTGCCAAAGACATTATGTACATGATTAGTACACATGTTGCCAAATTCATTATGTACATGATTAGTACACATGTTGCCAAAGACATTATGTACATGATTAGTACACATGTTGCCAAAGACATTATGTACATGATTAGTACACATGTTGCCAAATTCATTATGTACATGATTAGTACACATGTTGCCAAATTCATTATGTACATGATTAGTACACATGTTGCCAAAGACATTATGTACATGATTAGTACACATGTTGCCAGAGATAATACATGATAGCAAGGCCCATAATCGGTCTTTAATAATTCTGGAGTTATGCCCCTTATCAACTGAAAAATAAAAGCAGATCAGCATTCATTATTGTCATCTACTTGCCATGCTGTAGATATACACTTGTTACCAAGTTCTTAACACACCTGAAGTCATTTGTATTGAATTGGTTAATTCTTTGGTTTGGTCAAGATTAATCATAGTGTTTATTGATTGGTCTATATTTATCCAAATAATAACTGTTAGCCAATCAGATCATTTAAAGGTGAAAACTTGCCAAACGTTAACCTGTGGACAACTTATATATGTTTTTAAACAATTGGATTCTGTAGAAAACTTCAAATCAGTGATACTTAAGTGTAAATAGTAATAATAATTATTGTTAACCCCTTTTTTCCATGCTTATTTCTGGCCAGGTTTTCTGAACGTGTCTGAGCAAGCTACCTTCCTGGCCTCCGAGAAGGCCATTAAGCAGGTCTTACATCAGCTGACTCACCTACAGAACGTCTGGATGGAAGTACTGCCCCCCTCCAACTACAGAAAGGCTATCGGTGAGATATTTATTTCATTTGCTTGTGCAACAGTAAAAGCAAATATGTCAATGAAATATGTACTGTCATAACCTATCATAGTTATTGACAGCATTTTAATGAAAAAACTTACTTATTGCTATAACTTGATAATTATGTGAAACTTACAACAGTGATCTGCCAAATTATTTTTTATATACATTTATATATGCACTTAACACATATATCATGTTCGGGCTATGCCAGTAAAACATAACCTACGGGGGGAAGGCAATTATTTAAATAGCATATGGGCGGGTGTCTTTTTTCGCTAATTTGGACCCTGAAAGGGTAAATTTGCTTCAGTAGGATGGTGGTATATTTTAAAAGTGCATCCTCCCATGGGTTATATGTTTAAATGGAATAGACCTTAGAAAGGAAATGATACGTTGTTGTTTTTTGTCTTATAAAATATGGGTAACTTTACTTTAGAGGTTAAAAGACCTCATTGTTTAATTCTTATGTTCCAGATATCTGTGTATTTGTTACATTAGACAACAAAACTTGGTTTACTCTTCTATGATTTCATAAATGATGTTTCCACAGGAGGTCTGCTAAATGGTGTAGTCATGGAGCTAGTTGACAGCGTTGTTGAGCTGGAGGACATTTCTGCCGACGATGCTGTCCAGTTGTCGCGCCTGATTAATAGCATTGTGGAGCGTGCACCAGAGTTGTTTAAGGTAGGTCTTGGTCTTCACCATTACGGTATTTGTGTAAATCTTTTGCCCATAGTATTTTGTAGCTTAATTGTGTAGGGCTATGTTTGTTTATTTTTAGCCTTGGAAGACATGTAATGCATCATGGCATTAACCATGGTAACCAAGAAAACCAAAATGACTGCCATTTTTTTTTAGCTCCAGACAAGACTATTTGACTTATTATAACTGGTAAATACAAATTGATATTGTCTTTAGTGTAGTAAGGAATATAGGAATATAAAGATAAAAAGCTTTCTGTTAAACTGACCATGAAGGTCAATGGTTATTTCACGGTCCAAATACAAAGATTACTGAAGAATTAAGATTTCATGTGTTTCATTGGTTATGTTCAGTTTGGGTACAAAAGTACTATAAAAATCTTTTAAAAGAAAGCACTTGGAAACTACTTCATGGAATTCAATGAAACTTTGAACATTGGTATCTTGCAAAATGAGGCCATGCACCATGCAAGAAATATTACACTGGGGCACTTTGCTGCAAAATCGTCTCCTCTTGCCTGTTGGTTCCCGAGTGCCTTGTTTCTAGAGGTTACTGTGAGGTCATGTGCCTTGCAAGAAGAATTACACTAGGGCACTTTGCTGCAAAATCGTCTCCTCTTGCCTGTTGGTTCCCGAGTGCCTTGTTTCTAGGGGTTACCGTGAGGTCATGCACCTTGCACGAAATATTACACTAGGGCACTTTGCTGCAAAATCGTCTCCTCTTGCCTGTTGGTTCCCGAGTGCCTTGTTTCTAGGGGTTACTGTGAGGTCATGCACCTTGCAAGAAGAATTACACTAGAGCACTTTGCTGCAAAATCGTCTCCTCTTGCCTGTTGGTTCCCGAGTGCCTTGTTTCTAGGGGTTACCGTGAGGTCATGCACCTTGCAAGAAATATTACACTAGGGCACTTTGCTGCAAAATCGTCTCCTCTTGCCTGTTGGTTCCCGAGTGCCTTGTTTCTAGGGGTTACCGTGAGGTCATGCACCTTGCACGAAATATTACTCTAGGGCACTTTGCTGCAAAATCATCTCCTCTTGCCTGTTGGTTCCCGAGTGCCTTGTTTCTAGGGGTTATTGTGAGGTCATGCACCTTGCAAGAAGAATTACACTAGGGCACTTTGCTGCAAAATCATCTCCTCTTGCCTGTTGGTTCCCGAGTGCCTTGTTTCTAGGGTTTACTGTGAGGTCATGCACCTTTCAAGATAAATTACACTAGGGCGCATTGCTGCAAAATCGTCTCCTCTGGCCTGTTGGTTCCCGAGTGCCTTGTTTCTAGGGGTTACTGTGAGGTCATGCACCTTGCAAGAAATATTACACTAGGGCACTTTGCTGCAAAATCGTCTCCTCTTGCCTGTTGGTTCCCGAGTGCCTTGTTTCTAGGGGTTACCGTGAGGTCATGCACCTTGCACGAAATATTACTCTAGGGCACTTTGCTGCAAAATCGTCTCCTCTTGCCTGTTGGTTCCCGAGTGCCTTGTTTCTAGGGGTTACTGTGAGGTCATGCACCTTGCAAGAAGAATAACACTAGGGCACTTTGCTGCAAAATCGTCTCCTCTTGCCTGTTGGTTCCCGAGTGCCTTGTTTCTAGGGGTTACTGTGAGGTCATGCACCTTTCAAGATAAATTACACTAGGGCGCATTGCTGCAAAATCGTCTCCTCTTGCCTGTTGGTTCCTGAGTGCCTTGTTTCTAGGGGATACCGTGAGGTCATGCACCTTGCAAGAAATATTACACTAGGGCATTTTGCTGCAAAATCGTCTCCTCTTGCCTGTTGGTTCCCGAGTGCCTTGTTTCTAGGGGATACCGTGAGGTCATGCACCTTGCAAGAAATATTACACTAGGGCACTTTGCTGCAAAATCGTCTCCTCTTACCTGTTGGTTCCCGAGTGCCTTGTTTCTAGGGGTTACTGTGAGGTCATGCACCTTGCAAGAAGAATTACACTAGGGCACTTTGCTGCAAAATCATCTCCTCTTGCCTGTTGGTTCCCGAGTGCCTTGTTTCTAGCGGTTACTATGAGGTCATGCACCTTGCAAGAAATATTACACTAGGGCACTTTGCTGCAAAATCGCCTCCTCTTGCCTGTTGGTTCCCGAGTGCCTTGTTTCTAGCGGTTTCTATGAGGTCATGCACCTTGCAAGAAGAATTACACTAGGGCACTTTGCTGCAAAATCGTCTCCTCTTGCCTGTTGGTTCCCGAGTGCCTTGTTTCTAGCGGTTACTGTGAGGTCATGCACCTTGCAAGAAGAATTACACTAGGGCACTTTGCTGCAAAATCGTCTCCTCTTACCTGTTGGTTCCCGAGTGCCTTGTTTCTAGCAGTTACTGTGAGGTCATGCACCTTGCAAGAAATATTACACTAGGGCACATTGCTGCAAAATCGTCTCCTCTTGCCTGTTGGTTCCCGAGTGCCTTGTTTCTAGGGGTTACTGTGAGGTCATGCACCTTGCAAGAAGAATTACACTAGGGCACTTTGCTGCAAAATCGTCTCCTCTTGCCTGTTGATTTCTGAGTTATTTTTTCCTTGGGGTTACATGTATTGCTAGTTTGTCCAAATGCGGGTGATGGTGAAGGGTTTTTTTGGAGCCGACTGCAGACAATCTGGAATTATAAAAAAACATACATGGCAGCATCTTTTCAGTATAAAATCATAAGGCATAATAACATGTATATAAAGTGCAAAAAACTGTACGTTTTATTTTGTAATCAATTTCGAGAAATACTTTTTCAGGTGTGGTATGTAGGGTGATTTTTTCTGTGTTAAGTTCAACCATGTGCGTCTTAGAAAATATCTGGCATAAAAAGACAATTCCAGGCTAGTCATGTGGTTTATATTATTCTAAAAGCATTCCATATGCTAAAATCTATGCTACCATGTACAGGTAGCATCGGACTATTTGGAATCATACAAATTTATTTAATTGTGATAAATAAAACTATTTGCGTTTGAAATTAAGTTTTATTTAATTTATTAAATAGAGATACAAAACACACCCAAGTTCCTTTTGAATGTATATCTTCAATCTTAATGGTGTAATTTAATTTTAATTAGAGCTATAAATGATTGTATGTTTAAATATTATGATGCCATTTTAATGTTAAAAGCAATTTTCAAGCAGTTACCGTACGAGACAAATTTGAAGACAATTGCTTTAAAACATAAAGGAAAAGATATAAAAAAAGCCTTGAAATGTCTCCACAAATAAATGGAGAGGAATATGAAAATTTAAGTACAGGTAATCCTTTGAAATGCTTTTAGATAATGGTTTTGGCAGTAGTAATGAAATTAAAACATTGTAATTGTAATTAGTACAACACCTAATGCTTGATTCATTATCCTTTGATCACATTGACCTTAAAGCTGCACTTGCACAGATTGTCAGTTTTGAAACTTCAAAACATTTGTCCAATAATCAGCTGATTATGGCATCAATGCCTTTGATTCAGTCATATTATATAACTCACAATAGAACAGACCTCAATTGTTTGGTAAACTGGAGAAACTTTCATTTTCTTTAAGGGTTAGTAAAAGTTTAAGCCAAAAAATATGAATTTTCGAACGTAAATATGAAAAACTGCGATCAAATCTTTTGTCAGCTGTCTTGTATCAATGGTTTTCACACATCAATGCAAAAATGGCTCATTCCAAAACAAAACTAAAAAAGCTGTCAAAACTGTCAATCTGTGAGAGTGCAACTTTAAGTGACTATTAAAAGTTTAATTAGATTTTAACTACGTTTCCATCCAATAAAATCACCAATCTGCCTCGTAACTCCTACGTACTAAGATTTGGAGCAACGTAGACATGATGTCATGATTTGGTTGCCTGCCTGCTGATAACAGATTACAATCTAAGATATTTAGAACATACTAGGTAAAACTCAATGACTGTTTGTTTTACTCAAAATTATTTATGTTCTTATATTCTAAACAATCATATTTTCTTTGAAAATGTAGAATAAATTTTAATTCATGTGTCTCATGCGTTTATGCAGTATGAAAGCTTCGGCGCAATGTTGCAATTTTCCGAAAAACAATTAGGGCTGGAGTGTTCATAATGCATGAATGCACAAAAAAAAATCCCCGTTTGATGCATGAAAGGCACACAATATAAGATGATGCAAAAAAATTTTTTTTTCATATTAAAGGGACTAAATATCGGATTGGCACCAAAAAAAAGTTTTTTTCTGTAACGAATCTCAGGACAACTCTTTAATAAAATGTTTTACTCTTTGATATCATAATTGTAAAAAAAATACCAAAAAAAAAAAAAAAAAAATTAAGTTGGAGACAGGGTTCGAACCGGTGTGGCCAAAATTGCAGCCCAGTGTTGTATCCACTGTGCTACAAAGGCATACCATTAACGGTTGGATTATTTAAGCTATGTACCTAACTTGGTTATATCATGTGATAACATCAACTAGCCAATCATGCATAAGGAATGAATTCTACTAGGTAGACATACCTAGTAATCTTTTTTAATGGAAAAAAACTGGGAAAAAATAAATCAATTGTAAACTATTTGGTACTTCAGTTAGTAAGTGTCAATGCATTGTACACATCGATACCAAGTTTATGTCAGTTTTCGACAATTTTCTTCTTTTTTTTGCTATTTCATCATACTGAGTATAGCCCCTTTAATGCTTTATCATGTTCAACTCATTTGTCTTTAATGATCAAAAGAAAAATAGGCATATGATTTAGGTACATAAAAAAATATTAGCAATATTTTGGGGCATTTTTTACTGGGGAATTTGTGGCTACATGGCTATAAATCAAATGAAAACACTTATATTATAAAGGTTAATATTTTTTAATCTGTACCAAAATCATACGCTTATTCATTTAAGTCAAATGAGTTACCAAGAAAATGCATGAAATTAAAAAAAATAATTGTTTTTGCATCAACCTAAATTTGTGTGCCGTAAATATTTATTAATCCCATAATTCACAGGTACCAAGTGAGGAGAGTTCAAACACCACAGTGGAACTGCAGAGAAACGTGGCCAAATGGCAGAGGTTCAGGGAGCTAGATATGGTCCTGAACGCCAGCATGATCGACATCTCAGAGCGATGGGCTGAGGGCAAGGGGCCGTTAGCGATCGCGTTTACTGCTAATGAGATTAAGCAACTGATTCGAGCGTTATTTCAAAACACTGATAGAAGAGCTGCCATGTTGAATAAGATTAAGTGATTGATCGATTGTGAATGATTGAATTAGTTAAAGGGACTGGACACCAAATGGTCTCTAAATCGACATATTTTCTCAAAACTAGCCTAGATTTATGAATACAAACTGGTATGAGGCTGATAATACATCATTTTACATGATTAAAAGAATATAACATCGCTGTCTCAGCTGAGTTTTAATGGTTATCCACTTAATATGTGTATATATTTAGCATTTAATAGTCATGTGATTAATATTATATATACTAACGCTATATTTAAGTTTACCGGGATTTACATTGTAAACAAACCCAGTAAATTTTAAAACAGAAAAATACACAAAATCTGCGAAAGATACATGCATCGTAAGCCATGTGGTACATCAGAATGGAAGACTCCATGCATTGTACACAATGCTATCAACTTTATTTAAGTTTTTGACAATTTTTTTTTTTCCTTGCAATTGTATCATCTGGTGGTATGTCCCTTTAACTAAAGTGCTTTACTGTTTAGTAACTGCCGAAAAACAGCAGAAAAATATGTCATTTATAAAAACATACATAAAAAGTTATAGGTCTGTGGTAGCATTAGTGAAATATATGGAACACTGCATTAGGAGCTGCTGACGAGTTTGAAACATGTCAAAATTAATAAAAAGAATGTGGCATTACATGTACATGTAGGTGCGAACCTCTGGAAAAGAAATATTAAACACGAAATTCAGACAAGCATTATTTTCCTAATGTGAAAGAAATGTTTATGCAAAACAGTTCATGTATTTCTTTGATATGTAATTATTTTTTCTTTATTTTATTTTCTTTAAAATTGTATAAGAAAGCAGTCTTTCTGTTGAGCATAGTTTCAGGTTTAAGCATATTATGATATTGAGCATTGTAAGAAAAGGTGCTGTATTTTATTAAAGAAATATTTACGTTGATTAAATACAGGATAATTGTTTGTTGTAGATCATAATATATTTCACTGAGTGAGCACCAAAAGTGATATTTCACTGGTGATGTTCATTTGGTGGTGTATATTGTTTGTTTGGTGTTTGAAAAAGATAAATATCATTTTTATTTCACTGATAAATTTTCTATTATAATGATAATATCTTTATCTATAATACCCCCCCCCCATATATTTCTGTCTATGAAATATATATTATGATTAAAAATACTTATTTGTGTTTACTATATTTACTTAAGGAATATATATAATGATTAAATATACCTATTTCTGTTTACCACATCCTTATGAAATATATATTATGATTAAAAATATATTTCCTTATGAAATATATATTATGATTAAAAATATTTATTTTCTTTGACTAATACAAACAATCTTTATGGTGTCGGTTCTTTGAATGTTTACCTACATGTATCTACATTGTCAATATTACAGAGGATATGTGCATGAAGTTGATTTTTTCGTAAATTTTGGTAATTAAAATGCTATACATCTTGTTGAATGTTGAAGTATTTTAATGACTGCTACCAACATGTCAACATGTTCATTTCTCGTTTCCGTGACCAGATTTATTTGATCAGGCAAAAATTTAGTCTAGATTGCTCTGGGTATTGGGCTGATATACAACACCTACCAAAAGGGCAACTGACATCTGGAGTTAAATGTATTTCATGTCGCCTTGTGTTAAAAGTTTTAAATACAGTATGTCAACTTGTTAAATGGTTGTTTAGGAGTACTTGAGCAGTCACCCATGAAGTGGCGCAGGATTTGGAGATGTTGTCCCATGTAAATTCTATTGTTTAGGATGCTAAGTATTTTTACTGGCAATGAGGTTCAAGGAAATGTTTCATATTTCCGAACTTTAATGTACTGAAAAACTCAAAAAGAAAAAAATACGAAACTAAAGATATCTTTATATAAGGTAATACTGTAAGCACTTAAATTGTTAAACGTGATGAAGATTTTCCTAATAGATGTACAATGTTATATATGTAGAATGTTGCTTGTATATGTTATTTGGATGCTATTTGTGACAGATGTTGTAGAGATCGAATCACATTACTTATTGTTTGGAATTGATGGTTTTGTTGATTTATGATATTGTTAAAAGCATCACAACTGTGTTCAGAGAGTTGTATATTAAGGAATACATGATTTAGTTATTGATGCTGATAATTCGTTTTTCTGACTAAAATATTTAAGCTATTGTGTTGCATGTGCTGAACATAAGTGCTGAATAAAAATTTGAAAACAAACCTTGTTTTGTGTTTGTGAATTTAAAATCAGTTGAAGCATTTTTATAATTATTAAAAAGCAATGACATACACTTATGGAGTAACAATATAACATTGCTTATGTTACCCTGTTGAATAGTAATAGTATAATGATTTTAACTTGAACTGGGCTATTCATAGCTAATGTTTTCTCTGTTATGTCATACCGACTGAAAATAAAATTTGATTTGATTTGATTTGATTTGGCTAGGTGACTTGAAGAATTCCCTTTTCCCGAGTTCACTCCTGAAAATCTTCCCAATAATATACAGTGTTCACGTGGAAAATTATGCATTTTAGAGAATTGTCGCAGATATGCTATTCAGTATACTGCCTTCAAAATAACATATTACTCATTTACAAATTGGCATGGTTGGATTTTTTTGGGTCCTACCTAAATCTTTTGCCATGGCTGGAATATGTATAACTGTAATAATAATTCTAATTTAATGTCGAAATTTGCTTTCCCCCTAACTTTTGCAGTTAACTTTTGCTTTTCACCCTAACTTTTGCAGTAAACTTTGTTTTAATTTCGAATTTACCAATTTTGATGCACACATTATTTGTCAGTTAGGTTAGCTAATTTATTCAGTTATCACGGTAGAAAAATAGAAACCAGAAATATCGTTTTAGTAGTGTGTAGCCTGACCCGGGTTTTACACAACGAAAAATACAAGCGTCTCCAGACACTGATGATATTAGCGGAATTTTCAAAACAATTCTTTTGACATTGATTTTAAATCAGAATGAACAATACAAATGACATTAGCAGGTAAATGATAAACTTATTTTCAAACAGTAAAGGTATGGTAGTGGAACCCCCTTCCGCTTGACTAAATGTATTGGATAAGCGGTACTGGTACAGTTTAACAGTTTAAAGACGAGTAAAGGCAATCGTAACAACTCGGCCATCTCCGGCAAGCTTCGAGATAGAAAGAAAAAGTTGCATTGTAAGCTCAGTAGGTTGATGTGCCATGATTGTGTTCCAGCAGCTATTTGCGTTATCTGTGTTTAATAGTTATACCAGCCCACCTCTCTAGGCATTTTAGAATGACTACCCACCTCTCCGGCTTACTTTACTGGTGTCAGAAGTAGAATGCAAGAGTTCCTGAATCGGCCTAAAGATTTAACGGGGGGAGTAGTGTATAGTGTGTGCATAAGAACCAGCTGCCAGGTTAACTCAGTTGGTTACTGTTATAGTGCTGTTCCAGACGTCCACGGTTTGAGCCCCACTGCCTGCACACTCTTCCTCCTAGGATTACTTTGCTTATTTGCCTCTTCTTTGCACATAAGCATTATAAGGTGTCCTCACTGGTAATTTAAATATATCCTTAGGTACTCATTTTGAAGTTACAGCGACTAGATAGATGCACAAAAGAAACATATTAATTTTATTGAATTATTATGTTAGACTCATTTGACTTTGAATTTCGAAACAAAAAAGCATCATGCATATTCATTAAAACAAGAATTAAAAGGAATTTTTCTACAGTTTGTATGAAGTGTAACAGAAGAAAGTTCCACGGTTGCAGACAATGATAATATGTATGTATGCGTTTGTTCTGATATATCTTTTATTTTCAGGTTGCTGGAAGATTTGAAGCACAAGTGTTACTGTGACCTGAACCAGGTCATTGAAAATGAGAAGGACAAGCATGTTCTTCAAGAAGTAAACATGACTTTAAATGATTATATAAACAACAATGACAGGCAATTGAATCAATTCATGTAAAGGGACTTTTTTACATTATTGTGTGATTGGTATAGCTCACTGGCATCGGATTTTCAAACTCAATCATTTTTTTTAAAATAAAAAAAAATCTTATAATTCCGAACTAAAGATTATAATACCGAAAATGTGAAAATAGATTGAAAAATATTATTTTTATAAATATATGCACTTTGTACTGTATGATATACTAATGTTAGTATATTATACAGTACAAAGTGCATAATTATTATTTATAAAAAAATATTTTTCAATATTTTTTCACATTTTCGGTATTATTATATTTAGTTTGGAATTATAAGATTTTTTTTGATTTTTTTTATTTGAGTTTGAAAATCCGGTGCCAAGATGTAGTTGATTCAATCTTTATCAGGGGTACTCTTTAATGACATCAATAGTTATACTAGTTATCATTGGAACAATTATGAGGTCAGTTATCTATTGACATACTAGGGTAAAATTAATAAATTCTTGTTAGTTGTAGAATGATTAAAATCTAACATATCATGTAATTTGTGTTGGGGAGAAGTATTTGCTAACTTGTGTACTTCTTTAATATTCTATCTCTATCATAATGATATTACATAGAATTATCAATGAAATACAAGTCCTTGAGCAACAAGTGTCATAATTTGTTTCACAGGAGCGGTGTGATGCAAAGCAAGTCTACTTCTCCACTTTAGCCAAGAAACTCTACCTGCAGTATTTGGCACATGACAAGTCCACCTGGCCCAGTGTTCAGGAAGGAGGTATTCACAATTTATTATTATAATATCCATGTCAGCTGTGAAAATATTCCAATTAGGCTACTTATAGTTTGTTAGGAGATTACCAATGTACTCACAGAATAAATTTATGACCTGATTAAAAAAAAATTGTCAGTCTGGTGGTCTTTTTACTTATTTTTTTATAACGTAAAAAAACAAACCTACCTACCATACCCACACCTAAAGTACTTGTAGGAAAACAGCAAACTATTTATTGATCGTGGTAAGATGGCCAATAGAGCCTATGCTGGTTAGAAGTAAAATTTACCATCCATCAAGCCCTGCATTGGTAGTATGTTTCTTGGCTTGCTCAATGTTTTAAAAGTCACCAATTTGTGAAGGAATTCCCACTTGTTTATCCAAAAGTTTGATTTCAATGATTGCTATGTTTCAGAACAAGAACTTAAGCAAGTTGAGAATGAGGTGCGAGCTGTTAAAAAAACACTGTCAGAAGAGAATGATAAAGTCTACAATATCCTGGAGTCTGCCACCGAAGGTATAACATGAATATAGACACACCATGCAAAACAACCCATGATGATTATTCATTTGTTCTACAAAGTAGTTTAAGCGCAAAATGTCTTTTAATAGGTCTTTTCAAACAATTGAACTCAAAATAAAAATAATTTGAATTCTTTTTTCTTTCCAAGTTTTATTAGAAGCAGTATTGTTAAAATAGAATAAGAAAATCAAGAAAAAGTATGATTTAAGCATTACAAGTAATAGAATGAGTTTTTATATCCACCTCATAATTATGATCATTCAGGGATGTAATTGACCAAGCAGCTGAAGGGCTGAAACCATTTTAGTGAGAGTTTGGGGACTGCGATAGTCCTCCAATGGGATGAAGCATTCTGCCCAGAGGCAAAACTGGCTCCTTTGAGGGCTCTCCTTACTTTAAGAAAGTTTGGTGCAAAATTGATTGTCAATACTAACAAAAACAAAGTAACACCCAGAAGCTTGTTCATTTTTTTTTAATCAGTTGAAATGGAAAAAAATGGTGTGGGTAGTCCATTTTGGTAGGGCCCATCAGAACTGCGGAAGTCTGTGAATCTGCAGACAATTCACATCTCTGTCTTTCAATGATGAATCTTACACACAATTGGAATTTTGTTTTCACAGATTATACGAAACTAAAGGAAAAGGTTTCCCAGTTGGAGGAGAAACTTCAGGTGTATCAGAAAAAGGTGGGTTTTATTCTCTCATATTTAAGGTAATCCACCCATCTTTTATACAGAAATTAGCTAATGGTACAATTTCATTTTAAAGATGTTAAGTTTGAATACTTTTTAAGTTTTCACTGAGAGTATTTTTTTTATATAGATATTATCTTATGGTGAGATTATGTTATTTATAACTTCTGTGATCTTCACAGCAAATGATGAATTTATTGTCATGTTAAATCTTCAATGTTGGCCTAAATTTATAAATTGTTGATCATATTTGCTACATGTGTTGCAGCCCTGTTATAGTATAACCCTACTCTTGCAGAAGTATTTCGCAAGTTATGGCCCCTGATGTACTATGTTTGGAAACATGTGGTGCATTTTTTTTCCTTTTTAACCATCATTTCACCTTTTTAAGAGGAAAATACAGTTTAGATGTAAAAACAGTATTGTCGTAATGGCTTCTTATTGAGGTTAAAATGAATTTAAATGTTTTGGTCTTGTTTCATGTATAAAAGACAATGGGGGAGAAAGTCAACCTTATTGCCTTTAAAAACACTTGATACTTACATGCTTTTCACAGAAATCACAGTTTGAGGCGCGACACCATTTGGATCCCAGCTTGGCCAGTGCAGCCATTGAAAAATGTGAGCAGGCTATTGCAAGACTGGGTACCGAGCTAGCCAATCTACAGGCCCATTCAAAACAGTTGGGAACCAGTCTAGCCAAAAACCAGGACAAGCTCATTTCTGTCTCCAGGGATGGCAGGCTTGCCAGGGACAAACAGCAAATAAAAAGGTAAGGCAGAGTAGTTATTTGTTTACCCATTTTCCTTTTGATTATTAATATGTTAGTTTAATTGTTCCACTTAGTTGTAGACTATGGAGTAGCTCAGGGTTTTCACTTTTTCACATTTTAGCCCATCTGTTTTTTCGAATAAATGGTCAAGGTACCATACCATAGCCTTACTGTTAGTGCTGTTTGCCATTCATGTCATCATGCAAAAATGTAACCTTTTCCAAAAACCTCAAAAACGTTTCCAGTTATTGATATGAACCTTTTAACACATGTTTAAAAATTTTGCGTATGTATAGCAAGGCCTAAAACTATAGCTTTAACAATAGTGAAGTTATGCCTCGTGTTTGACCGAATCCAATGACAGACAATCAGTCCTTGGACTCACGTTTTTGTGTCATGTTCTTGACATCTAAGGAGGAGGGATTAAATGGGACTTTCTAAACACCCCAGCTTTCTTATATGGTAAACATACAATAAACATGTGTCCCATAATTTCTAATACATAGATGTGTCACTTAATTGAAAGATAGTGTCCAATTTACTTAGACAGCAAGCTGTTTTATTGTGCTCAAGGTTGGAATAGGCTAGATTCAACTGGAACAGCTAGATTCCACATATATATATACAAACAAAAATGTTGGTATTTTGTCACATTGTTACACTTTTTACAAAAATGTAATTCCATGCCTTTCACAGACTTGCAGAAATTGTCCAGTTTCTGGAGAAAGCTAGCCGGTTCCGTGTTCTAGACGTGGGAGAAGACCGGATTCAACTGGAACTTCTTGATTCAGCCCAGCACTCTCATCTGCCCCAGGGAGGGGAGGTAAACCTGCAGATTACACTCGTGTTTGATACCAGCATCAAGGATAGGACTGTTTTGGCAGATATCAAGGTATATGTATGCTCTCTTTGGGTAATTGTCATTATTTCAGCAGACATATTTTGATTGTATTCATTGGTAATTAAATATTTACATTGCCATATACAATTCTATAGAGAAAAACTGACATTCATTTTGCATGAATCGCTCAGTGTTATGACATCACTGTTTATTACAATGCTGCCCTCTGATTGGACAAGCTTCTGCTTGGTGTCATTTAACCAATGGTAAATGGAGTTTCTAATATCCACTGTTCCTTTTTCACATACAATCAATGTATTATATTTTTATATTTTTTATTGTATCATATTTTAAAGTATATTTCGATGCATAATTTTACAGTTGTCATTTTCAGGGTGGATTTGGAGACACTAAATTTGTAAAAATCTTTAGATATGTTTTTTGTGATGTTTTTGAAAATGTTAAGTTTGATATGTTTTTAGCTCGACTATTCAAAGAATAGGTGGGCTATACTACTCGCCCCGGCGTCGGCGTCCGGTTAAAGTTTTAGGGCAAGTTGGGATTTTCACTTATAAGTTCAATACCCTACATTCAATTGACTTAATACTTCACACAGTTGTTCAGGGCCATCACATGATGAGTAAGATAACTCCATATTATTCTTTACACAGATTATGGCCCCTGATTGACTATGGAACTTAGGTTAAAGTTTTAGGGCAAGTTGGAATATTTATAAATAACTTATATCCTTTGTTTAATTGACTTAATACTTCACACAGTTGTTCAGGACGATCACACAATGAGGTTACATAACTCCATATTATCCTAAATACAAGTTGTGGCCCCTGATTGACTTACGTTAAAGTTTTAGGGCAGGTTAATGTTTTAGGGCAGGTTAAAGTTTTAGGGCAAGTTGGGATTTTCACTTAAAACTCCAATACCATTCATTCAATTGACTTAATACTTCACACAGATGTTCAGAGCCATCACATAATGAGGTTAGATAACTCCATATTATCTTTTATACAAATTATGGCCCCTGATTGACTATGGAACTTAGGTTAAAGTTTTAGGGCAGGTTGGGATATTGTTTAATAACTTCTATACCCTTCATTCAATTGACTTAATACTCCACACAGTTGTTCAGGACCATCACATAATGAGGTTACATAACTCCATATTATCCTAAATACAAGTTATGGCCCCTGATTGACTTAGGTTAAAGTTTCAGGGCAAGTAAAAGTTAAGGGCAAGTTGGGATTTTAATAAAAAAAACTTCTATACCGTTCATTAAATGCACTTAATAAAATTCAAATTATTTATGACCATCTTACAACAAGAAATATAACTCCGTTTTAAACCTAAATACAAATTATGGCCCTTGAATTTTTTTTTTTTTTTTTTTTTTTTTTTTTTTTTTTTTGATTTCCTTTGAAAGGCATATTTGTATATTCTTAACCACATTTTCATAGCGGGAAATCAAGTTATTTGAATGACTTGCGTCATTGTTTTGGCAGGCTAGTGGGAGGGCAGCATCAAAGTCACCTTATGTATCGAATAATTTTAGTTACGTTTGACATAAAGAGACCAAACTTGGTATTATTACATCGTTATTGTATTCTAAGTCAAAGCGGCGTAGTCGAGCGCGCTGTCTTACGACGGCTCTTGTTTGTAATGTTGCACGTTTTTCTTGTCTGGAATATGCTGCTTTTTTAAAACTTATTGATATCGATACAATGCGACGTTTTATTTTCTGCAATTTTCTTAGAAAAAAAGTAACTAATTTGACTGGTAATAAAAAATAATAAACTTTACACAAAAAGTCATGTACCTATAAAATAAAAAAATACAACGCGGAAATAGCCGAACAAGCAAGAACTCATACTCGGACTGCAATACAACTAATCTATTTTTATGGTTTCGACGTCATTCTGCTAAACATAGAGCACATTGAGACAAAAAATGGGTAAAAACGACATGAATAGAAGTAGTTCTTTGAAGTTTGCGGTCTTAAGACTACCTGCGCGCATACGCAGATAGTCTAAAAGTGGTTTGATCGAAAAAGCTTTTTGAATAAACAACTGTTTTTTTGAAGTCTTTTGCTTTGCTGTTGTCATGTAGCAGATGTTAATTGCATGAGGCTTTAAAAATATAAAAGTTCAATATTTCAAACAGGCCAATCATAGCCAAGTATTTTGTGCACTCAATTTTAATTATTGGTGTACATGACTTAGTTAACTCATATATTGAGCCGTGATAACACAATGATCTAGTTCCCTGAGCTATAGTTTGTGTATGACAAATTAATCAACTTTTTCCAACTTATTGTTGTTTGATTTGTAATACATAAATTATAATCTATACATTCAACAGAAGAGTTTAACAACATAAAAACTAGATCAAATGTTGCTTTGTCAATTAACTGATTTAAGTCATACTACATGTATATAATAATAATAATAATAATAATAATAATAATAATAATAATAAACATGCCCTATTCTGGTACAAATGTTACTTTATTTCTTCAGATCAATGTGGACCATTTCAACTTGGGTGACATTATAGACTTTGAAGTGGCCAAGACTGACATCCCATACCTTCTACTTACTATACAGGTAGGTATGATGCCAACAATTTAAGATTTATTTCAATGGAAAAAAGGTAACTGAAATTCTTGACTACTTATTTAAAGCTGCACTCTCACAGATTGAACTTTTTTACGACTTTTATATTTTTTGTCATGGAACGAGCTAATTTATGTGATCATGCATGGAAACCAGTCATATAAGACTGCTGACAAAAAATTAGATCGCAGTTTTGTATATTTTAGTTCAAAAATATGTTTTATGCGTTTTTCTTAAACCCTTAGTAATGCTTTTAGCCATAAAACATTAATTTTCAGACAGAAATATGAAAATCTGTGATCTTATCTTTTGTCAGCAGTCTTATATCATTGGTTTGCAGATATTTATGCAAAAAAATGGCATTCCAAGACAAAAAATAAAAAAAATGTTAAATCGTTGAATCTGTGAGAGTGCAGCTTTAACACTTGGCATTTTAATTACTAGATTTTTAATATTGATAAATGTTAATGTCAAATGCATTCAATAAAAGACTATTCTTTCTTGGTCTTTCTAACTGTAGAATTTTTTATTAAAACTATTCTTTTATGTTGTAAAATGACTTGAGACAGAGATTGAGATTTGTGTAATATTATGCACCAGTCAGTTGTAACCACGGCCCCACAAGGTCTGGAGAATAGCGGGGACTTTGACTTTCGGTCCAGTAAACCCCAGGTAAAATCCCCACCATGTGGGGACGAACTGATGGTAAAATCCCTGACAAATGCCCCCGCACTCCAGTGACCCTAGGTAAGACCTGTTCCCTGCTATATTTGGCACGAAGACAAAACTATTGCATTCACCCGGCACTGCTGGGCCACGGGGAAGGTAAAAACACGGCCCATTTACCCTATGCCCGGTATACCCCTGCACCTGGGGGGGGGGGGGGGCGCTGTGGTAAAAATTGACTGGTGCATTATGGCCAGTTGTTTCAGAATGATGAAACAATTGTATAATACACATTAAAAACAATTTTTTAATTTGATTGGTGTTTAAAACATGATTTAAAAAAAATTGTGTGTGTAACTGCTATGTTTTTCAGGACCATTGGGTGCGCTGTTTCCCCCTTTTAGCTGAAATAGACCTGCTCAACAAGACTCATGCCATTGACTGGATACAGGAAGAGTCTAAATTGAGAGTACTTGTAGGGAATTGTGGGAAAGCTATGATCACCCTAAATGTTCCCAGTGGATATCCATCAACAAGAGGAATAACCCTGACAGATAATAGCTGTTTAGAATTGGAAGATGTAAGTTAAATGTACTTAACTTTTTTAAACGCATGAAACCTTTTGTGACATACAGCTTTCAAAATGTACTTATCCAAAATGCATCTGAACTTGCCTGATGCAATTATGGTAAGCAGTTTTTTTATGTACATATATTCATTTTCTGAATTACCGATTTGTTTATACCCTGCTGGTCCCAATCAAATTGCTTGATCATCTCAGTCATATTTTCATTGTTGAAGTTAAAAGTTACATTCTGTTTGGATGATTTACAGCCTGAAATTGTCCCAGAAATGTACATTTCATTGATTTTGCCATGCAGGAAACACATAAATATTGTTGGTAAATCTCATGAAGAAAAAGATTTTTGACACAGCTTGTTTGTTATTTAAAAAATAAGTAGAGGTATTGTCGAAGCCTTTTGATTGCCATCGGGAAAAATCTTAAACTAAGTACACTTGTTTACAAAGTCCAGTTACTCTGACTAAAACATTTGTCAAGTTTTATGCCGCTTGAGCAGGGGAGAAAACAACGATGAGAGCTGGTATATTTGCTTGTATAGTCTGAATGTTATTTTAAAGCTTCACTCTCACAGATTGACCACTTTAACAACTTTTTAATTTTAAGCTCGACTATTCCAAGAATAAGGAGAGCTATCCTAGTCACCCAAGCGTCGGCGTCGGCGTAACCACTTATCTTAAAGTTTGCGTACCACCTCAAATATTTTCAAAGTTCATTGACATATGGCTTTGAAACTTTGCACACTTGTTCACCATCATGCCCCCAACCTGAACACAGGAGGAAGTAACTCTCTCAAGCATTTTGACAAAATTATGCCCCTTTTTCTACTTAGAATTTACGTTAAAGTTTGCGTACCACCTCAAATATTGTAAAAGTCCATTGACATCTGGCTTTGAAACTTAGCACGCTTGTTCACCATCATGCCCCCAACCTGTACACAGGAGGAGGTAAGTCTGTCAAGCATTTTGACAAAATATGCCCCTTTTTCAACTTAAAATTTATGTTAAAGTTTGCATACCACCTCAAATAATTTCAAAGTCCATCGACATATGGCTTTGAAATTTTGCACACTTGTTCACCATCATGATCTCAACTGAAAATAGTCAAGCGGGCTGTCTCTGTGATAGCTCTTGTTTGTCTTGGAAAGAGAACATTTTTGCTTAAATATCTGCAAACCAATGATATAAGATTGCTGACAATGAATCAGATTGTAGAATTTCATATTTCCGTTTGAAAATTAATGTTTTATGGCTTAAACCATTACTAATGGTTTAAGAAAAATGCAGAAAACATCAATTTTTGAACTTAAATATTAAAATCTGCTATCTATTTTTTTTGTCAGCAGTCTTATATATTTGGTTTCCATGGATTTGCAAAAATTGGCTTGTTCCAAGACAAAAAAAAAAGTTGTCAAAACGTTTAAACTGTGAGAGTGCAGCTTTAAGATATGAAAATATATTATCATTTAAATGTATAACACATTTTCTTCACATTTTCAGACCCCCGGGGACAATGCCACACTTCTTGATTGGGTGGAATTTCTGGAAAGAAAGTTTGAAAATATGGACAGTTGATAAAATAACATTTTCATTGATGTCAATTTTTTATGAGCAGTTTTGTTGTGTTTAAAGAACTATTTACAAGCAAACATTTTAACTGTAAACAAAAAAGTAAATAATTTTGTTTGCATTTTTTCTGTATGTTTTATGAAGTTTGCTGGAAAAAAAATCATATTGCTTCATAATGCACCATTTTCCAAAATATCAACATAAATGTGTGTTTATATAAAAATAAAAATAATAAATTATAAAAATAAAAATAAAATATTTATCAATCGGTTTTATGCTGTTTTGCACAATGACCTGACAGAATTTTAACTACTGGAGAAAGCATCTGGGACTCAGTGTTTTGAACCTATGTTTAGAAATGAACCTTCCGATTTTGGGGTCATTATATCTAATGGCAAGATTGTAATTAACACTATGATGGTATAGTGCAGAGATGAAGGTCAATAACATCCTTTCAAAAACAGTCGGCAAAAAAACTAGGACACTGACCAATGCTGATGAAATTTCTTGCATAGTTTGGCTTTTACCTTTTGTAGAATAAAGGGGCAAAGGTCAAGGTAAAAATAACTGGTATGGTATGATGCAGGTTTATAAAGTAATGTACTTATCAGTAGATGGCTCTTATTGAATTTTAGGGCAGTAGGTCAAAACTCAGATATCATCTTTGGATTTTCTTGGTGTTAACTACAGAATAGTTGACTGCTTGCCATGAAATTTTAGTTGCCATTGATAACCATATCAACTAGAGATTGCTTTTTTGAAAAAGCGCTTGTCTCCCCTATTGTGTGGTCGTAGCTGAGAAAAAATAAATGATGGACATGAAATTTGTAACTTTGGACAGGAGACAAACCAACAGTGAAGTTTGGTTTATTCGATTATATTAAATAGTGAAGAGAAGAAAGTGTTGTTGATTAATCATGGAAAATGTAAACGAAGTTTGCATTGTATGAAGTTCCTGGGCGCAAGCGTTATTCAATTATTGATCGGAAACCATTTTTCAGAGCTCTCACAGTCATCGTGACCATGACTACATCAATAGGGATCATCTACATAACCAACTTGCATACCAAGTATTAAGTTCTTGGGTGCAAGTGTTCTTTAGTTACTGAGCGGTAACCATTTCTTCAACTCAAGGTCATGGCAACCTTGACCTTTGACCTACTGATCTCAAAATCAATAGGGGTCATCTACTAGTCATGACCGACTAGCGTACCAAGAATGAAGTTCCTGGGTACAAGCGTTCTTAAGTTATTGAGCAGAAACCATTTTTAAGCTTAAGGTCACCGCCAACATATCATTTTTTACCTGAAGGTAACCTTGACCTTTGACCTTTTGATCTGAAAATCAATAGGGGTCATCTTCTAGTCATGAACAACTAGCTTACCAAGTATGAAGTTCCTGAAACCAAAGGATCTTTAGTTATTGAGCGGAAACTTTTTCTTCACTTCAAGGTCATGGCAACCTTGACCTTTGACCTAGTGATCTCAAAATCAATATGGGTCATCTTCTAGTCATGACCAACTAGCATACCAAGTATGAAATTCCTGGTTGCAAGCGTTCTCTAGTTATTGAGCGGAAACAGTTTCTTCACCTCAAGGTCACGGTGACCTTGACCATTGACCTACTGATCTCAAAATCAATAGGAGTCATCTACTAGTCATGAACAACTATGAAGTTCCTGGGTACAAGCTTTCTTTAGTTATTGAGCAGAAACCATTTTTAAGCTTAAGGTCACTGCCAACATAACATTTTTTACCTGAAGGTAACCTTGACCTTTGACCTTTTGATCTCAAAATCAATAGGAGTCATCTAATAGTCATGAACAACTAGCATACCAAGTATGAAGTTCCTGGACCCAAAGGATCTTTAGTTATTGAGTGGAAACCGTTTCTTCACCTCAAGGTCACGTTGACCCTGATCTTTGACCTAGTGACCCCAAATTCAATAGGGGTCATCTACTAGTCATGACCAACTAGCATACCAAGTATGAAGTTCCTGGGTCTAAGAGTTCTATAGTTATTGGGCGGAAACGAAGTGTGACGTACTGACTGACTGACTGACAGACTGATGGACTGACTGACGGACAGGGCAAAAACAATATGTCTCCCCATGAATGGGGGAGACATAAAGATATTACACGCAAATGATTTTTACATGGAAGGTCACCACGACCTTGACTATTGACCTTGTTACCCCCAAAACAATTGGGATCATCTAGACATCATGACCAACCTCACTTCAAAGTTTGGTGAACCTAGATCAAAGCATTCTCCTGATATTGCACGGAAATATTTTTTTACATTAGAGGTCACAGCGACATTGACCTTTAACCTTGTGACCCCCCAAAATATAGGAGTTTTCTAAACCTCATGATCAACCTCCCTACCAAGTTTGGTGAACCTAGGTCAAACCATTCTCAAGATATTGAGCGGAAATGTTTTTTACATTGGGGGTCGCCGCGACCTTGACCTTTGACCTAGTGACCCCAAAAACAATAGGGATCTTCTACACCTCATGACCAACCTCCCTACCAAGTTTGGTGAACCTAGGTCAAACCGTTCTAAAGATTTTGAGCAGAAATGTTTTTTATATTGGGGGTCGCCGCGACCTTGACCTTTGACCTAGTGACCCCAAAAACAATAGGGATCCTCTACACCTCACGACCAACCTCCCTACCAAGTTTGGTGATCCTAGGTCATGCGGTTTTCCAGTTATCGATCGGAAACGAAGTGTGACGTACGGACGGACTGACGGACTACCGGACTGACGGACAGGGCAAAAACAATATGTCTCCCCCAGAGAGGGGGAGACATAATTATTTGGGTCAGTAGATTTGAGGTCAAGGTCACATTTTAGGTCAAAGGTCAAGGTCACATTTTAGGGAAAACTTCATTTTTTGACTGTCACACAACCTTTCCACATTGCCCAACAATGTGGGTGGACACACTGTGCTCTAATGGTGAGCATTTGTACCAAGTTGTTTCAAAACCAGCATAAGCATGGCTAAGTTACGGGCCCAACATCTGAGAGATGGACACATATACTTACATACACATGAATGCTATTGTGGTCTGCTTACCAAAATGGCGACATGCACACAACTGGACTTGTTATGGTGGATATAGGTGCCAAGGGATGAGGGTGTTACACCTGACATATCGTCTTTATGTACTGAACACATGTGCAGATTAGTTTTAAAATATCTCTGTGCATGATCAAGTTACAGCTCAGACACGATCAACTAGACAATGTGTATATATGTAGTATTTTATCACGAGTGTGACCTTAACTTTGAGGTAGGGATGTGGGTCTTGCACGGAACACATCTGTTTATGTACCTAACACATGTATCCAGTAATCTTACCTGCCTACCTCTGTGGATGACAAAGATACAGCCCAGACACAACCAACTGTAGTCTGTGAATATACATAGCATTCCATGTTTGACCTTTAGAGGAAGGGTTATGGGTCTTGAACATGACACATCGCCTTATATGTACCACACCATGTGCCAATTTATTTCAAAATCCCTCTGTGCATGGCAGTTATAGCCTGGAAGCTATGAACTACCAGGTAAAATGTATATGCAAAAAAGCAACATTGAATAACCTTTTAAGTGTGACCTTGACCTTTCAGGAAGGGACATGGGTCTTGCATGAGAACATGGAAAACTGGACGGTGATTTAAATATGCCCTCACTCGGGGCATAACAATGAATTATCCGAGTCAAAGTTGTGGCAAGCCAAAGCCAGAATGCATAGAATTTAACATATAGTCTTCAGTTTGACCTTTGATCTAGACATTGGTATTGCTGTTATTACCCTCATCCATTATGCAGTTAATGTATACCCCTCATATTCATGCCCATCAGTGTGTCTTTGACTAATAACACGTGGATCATGCATGCCTAATGCTGTTTTATCATTATTTCGCACCCATTTACTTTCAAATCTCATATTGCATGGCTAAGCTACAGCCTGGACATGCCAACATCAGTCAAATGAACAATATATCGATAATCAAACCACTATTGTGACAACCATGTAAAGCTACCAAACGCGGGCAGTTATGACAACAAAACACTTCATTTCATTAGTATCTCTTTAATAAATCCATTGACTACATAAAATCTACAAAACATACTTCTATAAATATACAATCATTAACAAAACACAGCACAGTAAAAAAATGACAAAACACTGAAAACAAAATACAAAACACTGAACACCTTGAGGCAAAAATTAGAACAAAGTATTCAATGAATTTACTACATCATACAATATTTATAAAGGATTGCCACACATTAGTTCTCACTTAAAAAGTTGAAGGCCAATATCAATGCACAGTACTTGGCAATGGAAAATACATGTTGGTCTTTTATCCAGAATTTTTGCCTTGACCTCTCCTCGAATATAATAATTATTAAGTGTCTATGAAAATAAAAGCCATAAACTCTTCCCCTGTATAATTTTGTTTAAATAAGGATTCAGAAACGCAGTATTAATTCAACAAAATTGATAAATGTCAAAATTTTGATACAGAACAACTTGCTTCCGACAAAAGGCTGCCAAAAGGTTGCTCACAGAAATCTTGAGAAAAACATCAATGTCATAAGGGGTATAAGTGAGAATTTAAATTAAATCTGAAAAGTACCAATAAGCGTGTTGTTGTAATAAGTGAAAGTTAATAAATTTTGTTGAGAACATATTTCAAATGTCAACAGTACCCTTAATAACCTTTTAAAAATATTTTTTTATTCAAAATCCAATTAAAATCTCTAACCATTTTATTTATTAATAACTCAAACTGTCTAATTCTAACAAAACAAGTTTTAGCACAAAACCAAAATGTATAAATCTCTAAAAAATATTTCAATAACACATCTTCTCTCAAAAACGCAATTAACAAATAAATAATAATATAATGAAATAAGACTGATCTACAACAAGTCTAACCACAAACAATAAATCTTAACAAAAACTTTCTACAGAATTCTACAGGGATGTGATTGACCTGGCAGCTGGAGGGCTGAAACGTTTTCGGCTGAGGGTTTATGGGGCGCTCTTGGGGTCAAAAGCGAAAAAATGGCTATTTAGAAGCTCATTTGAGGGCTCTCCTGGCTTTAAATTTGAAGCAAACTTGAATATTAACAACTGAAAGCAACCAAATATTTTTTACAGGTAAAAAAAATAATAATATATATATATATTTTTTTTTTTTTTTTTTTTTTTTGGGGGGGGGGGGGGGGGGGGGGGGGGGATCTCTGGGGCCACTAGGTCCGCGGACAAATCACATCCCTGATTCTACCATACAAGTCACAGAAACATTATAATTGTACAATATTTATGGTTATTTTAAAGGGACACAATACAGGTCGATGCATAATTATTGTATTTTTTATTTAAATGCATAATCATGTTTTACTCATTTGACATTAAAGATAAACGAGCTGTCGTATGACAGCGCACTCGACTATGCCGCTTTGACTTAGAAGTGAATACAATAACAAAGGGTATAGAAGTTATTAATAAATATCCCAACCTGCCCTAAAACTTTAACCCAAGTTCCATAGCCATAATCTGTATAAAGGATAATGTGGAGTTATCTAACCTCATCATGTGATGGCCCTGAACAATTGTGTGGAGTATTAAGTCAATTGAATGAAGGGTATTGGACTTATAAGTGAAAATCCCAACTTGCCCCAAAACTTAAACCAGACACGGACACCGGGGCGAGTAGTAATAAGTATAGCCTTCCTTATTCTTCGAAAAGTCGAGCTAAAAACACCATATGATTTGTGTACAGGTAAAAAGAATATTAGCTATATGTTGGCGCTTTTTCAACGGGGAAATTTGTGGCCATGTAGCTTATAATTGAAAAATCCCATTTTTAAAGGCTAATATTTTTTTTACCTGTACACTTATCATACAGCTTTTTTTGTTTTTACCCTTAAAGTCAAATGACTTAAACATAGTAATTCATTAAAATTGAAATGATTTTTTTATAAATGATCCTATATTTTTCCCCTTAAAATGGAACATCAGACATGGCTATTATACCAAGGCAATAACATTGTGATAAAAATTTAGACATTGGACAAAAAATAAATATTTAAGTATAAATTTTTACAGAACACAAAAATAAGTGAAACACTACATAATCATTGTGAAACCACAATGTATTAGATTATTAGTATGAATACAATAAATTAATACTTTTTTGAAGGTGTAGAACCTTGGAATTAACATTTACAATCTTGTACACAGTGCCGAGTGGACAAAGAAAATAATAATAATAATAAAAAATTGAAACAAACCACCCCAATCAAAATTATTTGCTTAGAATTACTTTTATGAAAAAAGAAATCTGAATGTTCTTGCATCTAGTACAATACCACAGTGGTCAATGTTCGCACAAGCCCGTAAGCCATACACTGCTAAAATTCGAGATTTTATAGAGCTGGGCTAGAGAGGTCTGATTTATTTTTACTACATTTTGTTTGTTTTTTAGATACATGTATATTACATCAATTTGCATTAAAATGTTTTTTGCATTGTCAACTTGCAAAAATGGCCCTCCCACTTCATTCCCCTTCCTCAGGGCCCTGGCCTTATACCCAATATGCACAGCCCTGCAAATAAATTATTTGAACAAGGCAAATGATATAACACTTCTGGGTAATGATATGGAAATTGCAGCATTGAACTACAAACTAAGCAGTGTTAATAAAAATTTACATCAGATTAATCTTAATAACTCAAATCATAGCACATATCACACACCAGTTGAATATTTGGTAAATATTACCATAACACATCACAACATCATGTTTTAACTAGTGTCACATTTAACATTCAAATACACTGATCACCTGTTCTATGCTTAATGTTGCATCCTCATTTAGTGTGTACAATAACTAAACCTTCACTTAGTTCAATAAAAAGTGCACAATAACATTCTCGCTTGGTCAATCACTTTGTGTTCTACAGAAGTGCACATTCTCAATCCCAAAATGAGTGCGCTAAATGGTCAACCACTAAGTGTACTACAAAAGTGCAAATTCTCAATCCCTCAATCAAACGCTAAATGTGAATCCTTCATCAAGCATCCAAGAAATGTGTACAAAGTGGAAATCGCGTAATTTATGAGTTTTTGAACACAATATGCCAAATCCTTTCTATTGAGCACAAAAATCATCTAGTACATTACACAAATACACACAGGTGATTGCAATTCCATTGTAGAAATGTATCCACCATGTTTATCTTCTAAAGTTATAGGAAGATCTTCCCATGTTGGACCATAACATGGTCAACGCCACTTTACCATCTATAACTGTAGAGACCGAGGCTTGAGGACACGAGCAATATTCCTTGCCAGTTCGGTCATATGCTGTTGATCTGACGTCATACCGCAAGCAACTTTCTCATAATGAACATTGAGCTGAAAAAAAGAAAAGATTTCTCATACAGATCATTCCTTCCTTGTTATTATAACATTGTGATTCAAATTCATTCTGAATATTGCTTTGCCAGGTTTGTTTTAAGACACTACTTTGACAGTGTCCAAAGCTTTTTTACAGGTGCATACATGCAGTTTTCTCAGCATTTTTTGTCAAAACATTAAGGTTTTTAAAAAACATAACACAATTTGTTTTCTATACTGGCCTTGAAAAACACCATTTAGTAATAGTTAGATGATATGAAGTAAAATCTTAATAATTAAGAATGGGCTGAGTGAGTGTAGGCAACAAGCCATTCTTATATCATTTTGATATTACGTCAGGTCATCTAACTAATTTAGAATACAACCTCATTGGCTGATACAGCTTCAACACAAAATCTCACACAGGGATTGTGTATCGGATAAGTGACAGTAGATGGACCTTTTAACACCAGCGAAAAGTTGAAATTCTTAATGATTAAGCCTGGTTCTTAATGATTGCCTGTCTGCATTTTCATTGGATAAAAATGTAGGTTGTTTTCTAAATCAAGATAAAATAAAAGCCTTAGCATTGAAATATTTAATTACCTTAGGTCTAGGTTTCTTTGGCATATCCTCATCATCAGAAAACTGTATTTTCTTAATGGATTTCTTGGAAGGCTTTGGCTGAAACGTATAATAAGGATTTGTAATCTCAATGTCCTTACAATATTCCATGACCAGTTCTGATTTAATGTTCAAATTTTGTGGACATGTTTTTTTCGTAACGTATTTCAAATAATCATATTCAAACTACAACAAAATAAACATGTAATTCATGACCAGATTTCATGCCTGTCAGTTTTTTTGCCGCCGGTTTGATTGCTGGCAGATCTTTTAGAATCAGATTTAAAGCAAACTTTATACCTTGAAAGGAAATAGCCAAAATTGATTTTTTTAAATCAATTTCATAAGCCTGAACGGAAAATCTTAAGGCCCATAGGGTTTGTACTGTAACATGTCATAAAAGCACAAACCCATAGAGCATGTAGCGCAAAAACTTCCTATATGCCCACAAAATATTTTACCATCATTAGATCTTCGGGTTTGTATACTCTCGCACAGTCTGGGAAGACAACTTACAATGTTTTGTGTTTTTCTTGTGTTTGAACCACAAGTCTGGTCAAACTCACTGTCCGGCAGTGTTTCCTTGATAATTGATGGTGGAGAAAACACAATACTTGTGTCGCCAATCAGCGACTTGCTCTGAAGAAATAAAATACATATATAAATACAGCATATGCGAAAACCATTACTTATAAAAATTAATTTATTCTGCCATGTATTTTACTCAAGTTAATGCTATTTTAAAGCTCAAATAATTTTAAGTGACCTTTTTTCTAAACAAACATAAGCATTACAATGAGAATACCACAAAATAAAATCAATTTACTTTTATCTTATTTTTTAACACCATAACACAAAAATGCATTTACTACATATGGAATAATTCAGCGCTCCAGCCAGGATTTGAAAAGGGCAGGGTGCTAGGTCAGAAAGGGCACTTTTGATGCACATTGAATAAGCCTTAATGGGGCACTTGCAAGGGCCAATGTTCAATTCTTATTGTGTATGTGATGTTACTACTTTCAATTCTAATAGTTAACTCATATCTTTAAAAGTCTTAAAATTATGTATGTTTATCATTATTATACTTATTTCTGAATATTGACTCTGTCAAAAAAAGGGCACAGTAGGTTGTAGTAAAAAGGCAGCAGGTTGCTGAAAAAGGAAAGCAGTGTGCCCCACCCTGCTTTTAGGCCTAGCTGGAGCACTGTGGCATAAGGCACAAACCGGTGTTTCTGGGGAAAGAAGCATAGTATCCTGACTAGGGTAGACTGTCTGTATTGAAGGTCTCGGCCATTTCTGGTTCAAGCTCTGTCGAGCTCTCTTGGACGGCACACCATGCTAATGACAACAACAAAATACATGATACATAAGCAGCAAAATACAGTGTTATAGTTGATGGCAATTCAGGGTTTTAGCCAGAATTTAAAAAGGACAAGGCGTGCAGAAGAGGGACTGAGGGCTTTAAAGTGCAAAGAATTTAAAAACTTTAAATCAAAACAAAAATATTTGAAAGTCTCAACCCTTAAAGTAACACTCTTATTCAAAATCAATACATACACATGCATAACAAACAAATTACTAGAAATGTGTCCATAGGACACGGATGCCCCCACTTTGATTTTTTGTCACAGAAAATAAGCCATAATGATTATTCAGGATAATCTGCACATATAGGATAAGTTGAGTTGAGTTGGGTTTTACGGCATCGCAAGACTGTATAGGTTATATGGCGCCATTCAGGCAGGAAAAAACTTGTTGGATCCACATCTCATTTACATCGAGATGATATTTTTTAAGTATTGTTGGGAAATAAAGGGCCCTAACTCCTAAATGATTAAAGCGATTTCCATGGCTATCGAACTTGATCAAGATATTATGGTCACAATCATGT
This sequence comes from Mya arenaria, assembly GCF_026914265.1. NCBI lineage: Eukaryota > Metazoa > Mollusca > Bivalvia > Myida > Myidae > Mya > Mya arenaria. The sequence continues at coordinate 27,896,084 of NC_069125.1, forward strand.
ATGTAAAGTTTGGTGAGGATTGGACACATACTTTTCAAGAATTAGATTGGAAACATATATTTTTGAAGTATTTTTGGCAAAAAAGGGCCGTAACTCCTAAATGACTATAGCGATTTCCATGACTATCGAACTTGATCAAGATATTATGGTCACAAACATTTGTTTAAAGTTTGGTGAGGATTGGACAAACGGTTTTCAAGAATTAGATCGGAAACAATCTTCGGGACGTACGTACGTACAGACAGACAGACGTACGTACGGACAAGGGCAACCCTATATGCCGCCACTTTGTGGGGGCATAATTAGAGATAAACCGTTAACTACTTACTAAATAATGCATTTATGGAAAATATTTATTTCTGATAACAAGATTTTAACCCTGTATTTAATAGCTTAAAACCTAAAAATATTAAGTAATGGTGAGTGCTAAAAGATTGGCTGTGATCTATTAACTTCTCATAAGGTAGAAATACCGTTTTATCTGCACCTTTCTTTCAAATTTAACTTGGTATCTTTCATAAGAACCATTGTTTTCGATATTTATTAAGCCTTTTAGTATAATACAGCATTTTTTTTTTAATTCTGGGGGATTGTTATTTGGGATATGGATCGAAATTCTGGGGATTTTTCCCCCTGCTGGGGGATATGGCATGTATAAAACTGACTTTAAACAACTTGATTGAGGACATTTAAGTCAAAGTTTAAACTGCATGTACTTACCCGCTTGTTTGCCTTGGAGACGGTAACCTCTGCAGTCTCTGCATTGGACATGTCTGCTTCGTATCCGGTATCTTCCCTTATCATTGCCTCAACATCATCCAACTGCACTGGGCTCTATAAGGAATCACCAATGTATGCAGATTTTGGTAGAAATTTCAACATGATCACAAACTCATTTGGTGCATGAACAGGGCTTAAATAACAAACATGAAGCTGGGGAAAAGATTAATCAATACAGGGTCATTGTTTTGGCAGAATTTTGGGAAAATGATCCTCGAGATCGGGAATTTTCATATATATCTTTTTCACAAAATTGGAAATTTCTTTTTACCACTTCTGTAGGTTGGCTATGCCAAATACCTTATAAATCATTTTGTGGGCCCAGATGGTTTATCTATTAAAAGAATTCCTTCATTTTTTTTATTCAAAATTCTTATCTAACATTTTAGAAAAAAACCTTTTTTTTTGCATTGTGAATATAGCCGATTACCAGATTCACGTAAAATGGCCAAAACATCAACACACTGCAATACATTTCAATAAGTCTTAAGGTATTAGCCATGTAATAAAACTCGGGAAACATCGACATATATCGCCACTCGCCGTAACAGATCGCGACGAACATCGGGCGTATTCCGCCTGTACTGGATGTTGCTATTTTTTAGAAACAGAAGGTATTTCCCCGATATTCATAGGCCAATAATGGAATTTCTACATTGTAGTATTTGGAAACTCTGTGATGTATTTCTCATGAATACACATTTAAAATAAATAAACACTTAAAGTGCACGCTGGCAGTTGATTATGATACATCTAACAACTCGAGTCATTACAGTAAAACATGGATTATAAGTGAATTATACGAGTAAGAAAAGATTTTCTGTCGAAAAAACAAACTGTCACCAATCAGCATGGAACTGGGATATTCAGATATTCGTATCAAAGGGCTATGAATGTAAGTATCCTTGAGCAGTTTTGTACGTTGATGTGTTTAAAAATGTTTTTTTTTTAATTTATCTTTGGAATTCTTACATCATTTTTGTTAGCTAAATGTTTAAACAGCGTGTTCATATTTTTACATGTACTCATGTACATGTTACATATTTTAAATGTACTTATGTACATTATTTATGTATATGATATGAGTATGTAATCTTTAATTTGATTGTTATATCTTAGAAAAATATAAGACTTAAAATTTTGTTTAACTAGAAATGTGTCCATAGGACACGGATGCCCCCACTTCGATTTTTTGTCACAGAAAATAAGCCATAATGATTATTCAGGATAATCTGCACATATAGAATAAGTTGAGTTGAGTTGGGTTTTATGGCATCGCAAGACTGTATAGGTTATATGGCGCCATTCAGGCAGGAAAAAACTTGTTGGATCCACATTGGACACATACTTTTCAAGAATTAGATTGGAAACATATATTTTTGAAGTATTGTTGGCAAAAAAGGGCCGTAACTCCTAAATGACTAAAGCGATTTCCATGACTATCGAACTTGATCAAGATATTATGGTCACAAACATGTGTTTAAAGTTTGGTGAGGATTGGACAAACAGTTTTCAAGAATTAGATTGGAAACATATATTTTTGAAGTATTGTTGGCAAAAAAGGGCCGTAACTCCTAAATGACTAAAGCGATTTCCATGACTATCGAACTTGATCAAGATATTATGGTCACAAACATGTGTTTAAAGTTTGGTGAGGATTGCACAAACGGTTTTCAAGAATTAGATCGGAAACAATCTTCGGGACGTACCTACGTACAGACAGACAGACGTACGTACGGACAAGGGCAACCCTATATGCCGCCACTTTGTGGGGGCATAAAAATGATGTGTTTTGGTACGTGACCTATTTCTAACATACCATAATACATGTACAACCCGTTATTTGTTTACAAAATGCATATTTTCAAAATTAATTTGTGAGAACAAGTTGTGCGTTGTTTGGGGCTTGAAGCCACAACTGCTTGGACACCAGCAACATTCATTTGCTTGGTGTAGGTCTCGTTAAAACCCCAGACTGTTGTGAATCATTATCAACCATACGCACAACAACTACATATTAGTACCTACCAACCATTACTCTTGGCTAAACTTGAGACAGATTTGACAGCCATGTCTATCCACAAGGCAATCACATCTGATAGAGATGATGTGAGTATTTCATATAAAACATATATGACTTGGTTTTTGTTTTTATAAACCTACTGTATTCAATAATCAAGTGGTGGTGGTGGTTGTGGTGGTGGTGATGATGATGGTGGTGATAATGATGATGATGATCATGATGATGAATTTTATTGATAAATTTAATAATTTTCTTTATATATATACATGTATGTATCAGCTTGCTTTTGTGTGTTTTTTTCAAAATAATGTCGAGAAATATTAAACTCTTTATATTTTATTGTGTATTTGTATGGCAGTATAGTTATCTATTCTAATTACTTAGAAAGGCTTTAAAGTACACCTTTTTTCCTTTACAGCACTAAACATTCTGGATGGGTAAAGTACCTGAAGGGGCATGAAAACCAAATCAGCATTGAGGAATTATCATTTATGCACACACTACAAGTACAAACGCATGGGAACAGACCAAACTTCAAATGTTTAAGAGTGAAGAATTATTGTGAAAAAATCTAAATGTTAGAATACCAATGACAAAATAAGACAGATAGACACCAAATTACCCACAGGGATTGTTTACATGTTATAATATTAAAAAGACATTAGTTGAGAACTTTCACTATGACATTTTTGGAGGGGGAATTACCGCCCACTTAGTGTTCTTGTTTCTTTACATATTTTAGTTTAAAAGTACACTCATTGTTTTAAACTCTGTATTCTGAGTAAGTATCATAATTAAATTCAATAATTTGAAAAAGTACATTTTATGAAATAGTCCATTTAAGCTTTATAAATTTTTACAAGAAAAAGGTTGATTTTTAAGCATTTTATAAGCTATAAAAATGTATGGTTACATGACATTATGTATATTTTCTTCAAAACTGGACGGTAAACTATCATAAATTGTTTTCTAAATTGTTTAATAGACATTATAGATAATATTTAAAATGATTTCAGCAACTTGCCTTAAAATTAACTATTTTTTATGAATTTTGTAAAACTGCTGTATATTTTCAAACATCAAAATACTGCTCTGTTCCGAAGACTCACAAGATCAAACAAAATGATTTTTTTTCCATGTGTATCAATATTTTGCTCGTTTCAACTTTAGTTTTCTGTTAACTGAAGTATTATTTTACCATGAGCTGTTGTGTTTATTTCATTATCTCTGATAATGCGAAAAAAATAATCAATTATAGACAAAATATTTACTTGTCGCTCTTTGTAGCCCTTGGAGTTTGGGGGTGGGTGTAATGAAACATAAATAACTTTTTTAATTCACGGTAAAAAATCTTCAAAATTTGGATAAAAGTCCCATAGTGTACCATGATAATAACTATGTTGTTGGTGAAAGCTTTTATAAAAGTGTGTATTACGCGGCTAATACCTTAATTCAGCTTGTTTTACATCTTCAAGATAAACATGAGGAACCTCCACACATATTTTTTAATAGGATTTAGCCTTTGGTGCCATGAAACATTGGATTCAGTCAGAGGAGATACCTCTTCATGTATTTTCCTAGCTGTTTTAGCCTTCGGTGTCGTTAAACATTTGAAACATTTAGCTGAAATACCACTCCATGTATTTTCAATCTGATTTACCCTTCCGTGTTGTGAAACATTGGATAAAACACCAGAGATACCTCTACATGAATTTTTCAAGATGATTTACCTTTCGCTAAGTCGCTACTGTGAAAATTAGTTACAATAAGCAGAGATACCTGTACATGTTTTTTCAAGATGATTTATCCTTGGTAGCTGGTAGCTGTAAAACATTGCATACAATCAGCAACTTATTTCAATAAGCTTTTCAATTGCTACATTTTTGTACTAACTTACACTGTGTTTGTTGGAGTGTGACCGTTTCATCTGTTCAAGGGCGTTCTTGAACGGTGTTGGTGTTCTTGGTGTGGCCTGAAGCAGCGACTTCGACACTAGAGGGGTCTTGGTGACACTGAAACTACACACAGATGGTAATATAATGTATTGGGGATAAACATCAAAAATTATTCAAACCATATTTGTAAACATAATTATGTACCAAGAAACATGTTAATATCTAATAGTTTTTATGTCATTACAAGAAAGAGTCTGCAGAACATCAACATCACAAACGGCTGCTATCTTAAATGGCTGCTATCATTTTCTTACAGACTGAAAATAAATTCCCATAATTTTGTTTGCTTTAAAATCATAAACCGTTTAACCAGAAACACTCAGATTTTACAAGACTGGACTGGAATTAAATTGAATTTTGCAAAAAACAGTATGCTATGGCAATACCTCAAAATTATATTTTGGATCTTTTCTTATCCCTAAAAATTAACATGCTTGAATTGAGAATGGAAAATCCAGGGGTAACATATCAAAATTGGAAATTCAACATGAATTTTAAGAATTTTCACATTCTGGAAATAGGAGACATTTGACTTTTGGGGTGCATAGTATTAAAAAAGGTCTGACTGTATACCTGTTATCCCTGACTTTCACATCGGGTGTGTTAAGTATTGAGCCATGACCGGAGGAGGAGGAGTGAGTTTTATTGCACACAGGAGTTGACGTCATCTTGCCATACGGGACCTCAGGTGAGTTCAGAAACTGAAAGGCAAGAACAGCTTAATGAAAAAAGAACTTATAAACTACCATTCCAGCCAATGAAATCCCTTATCCGACTCCAACTTAATTAAGTACCACGCTTAATCATTAAGACTTGCATATTTACAACTTTTCAACCACAGTTTGATTCCCTGCTTGCAGCAAAAATGTTCTAATCCTAGACAGTGTGAACATATTGAGTAAAATCTTGAGGCCGAAATAGAACATGCTTGCTACAATTTTACAATATATTCTTTTATTCCATAATGAAAGAAACTGCAGTTCAAACTTATTGAACAAGAAAAACCAAAACTTAATGGCATTTAAAATATCTAGTAAACAATATTATTTGAAATTTCACAAATGGGTTGGTAGTTAATTTACCTGTGAAGGAGAAAAGGGAAGATTTTTGATGGGGGTCCCTTTTGGAGTAACAGAGCCAGCCTTATGCCCGGCGTCACTTTCCTCATCACTAAACATGTTTATTCCAGCGCTCTTTGCTGTGTTTGACACACCAAGCCCACTGTCAATGTTAAGCACAAGTTCTTCTATGTCGGAATCATCTGTCAGGAAACTATGGTTTCTTTTCACTATATTGTCACCTTTACTGCATGTCTTCTTGCCATCCACATTTTCACTCAAATACTGAATGTCCAGACACTGTTTTTCTTTACCATTGTCCCCACAATTTGTCAAATCCCTAAACTGGAAACCAAACGATTGTTTTCTCTCCAATCGAGGTTGCTGGGACCCAGTTTTGGACTGATATTGCTGGAAAAGGTTCAATACTGGTTCCTGGTTCTCCTTATTTTCATTTCTTTCCATTCCAGCAAGCTGTTTTCTATCCAGCTCGTCAACAATGTTCTGCCATTTAAGTTTCTGTGCCACCTTCACAGACACCCTTCTTTTAGATTTTTCCCTCCTTGAATGTTTCTGGAAAAAAACACATTTTTATTCCTCAAAAAGTACATCAATGGAACATGAACTGACAACTACCTATAAGCAACATTGCATTTTGACTAATTTCAGGGCTTCCGTTAAAGGAAGTTTGGAAGTATATTACTTCCTAGAAATGGGTTAAAACTTCCAAAACTGATTGCTTAGATGTGCAAAAACTTCCATAATTTTAAAGAAAAATTCCAATGTTGTATGTAAGCTTGGAAGTTTCAAATATCAAGAAATGAATTATTATAATATGAGTAGTGAATTTGGTAAGTTAAATTTGCAAATAATTTGATTTTTAATATACTAGTTGAAAAATAGTGGAATAAGATATAGTGTTCGGGAGACTTAAACTTCCACATTTCAGTGAAAAACTTTCAAAATTGATGGACAGGAAGTTTATACTTCCAGTTTCAAATTCTTAATGGAAGCCCTGTAATTTGAAAGGTAGTACCATACTAATACTCAAACGCAAAAAATATGAGGGCTGTTTTTTAAAACTGCTCAGACTGAAAGTACCTTGCACTTTTTCATACTCCGTATATATTCTTCACAGAAATGCATAAAAGGAAGAATTCATTTGCATCAGCATAGAAGTTACAATTGGTGTATAAATATTTTTCACACACAGTCAAATATATTGCCCATTTTACCATACAACATCAGTGAAAATATTTGGCCCGATTCACAAGCCCTAAAGTATAAGTCCCACTTATTTAACAAAACATATAAAAAAATGGATTTTTTCCATGTATGCTTAAATGCATTGTTATTTACTAAACAAATCTTAAAACTTAGGATCTTTAAGGGGGCTTTGCTTTTTTCTTTGTTTAAAACATACGAAAGTAAATCTACAATTTTAAGCATTTTGTCGCTATTTTTATAATTCTTAAGACCCAAGACCATGGCCTGCACATTTGCTTGAGACGAACAGATCAATACATACAGTCTTCCTCTTAGTTCCCCGTAGTATAGCGGGCTCACTCAGCTTGGCTGTGACTGGAGAGCCCATCTCTATCAGTCGCTCGGGACTTCTCAGCTGGTTAATGGCATGACCATCAAATCTGTACTTCTCTGATGAATGAAATACATACAAGACAATTTAAAGCTTCAGAAGAATACCAGCTCTATTTGCATGTGTATATTCAGAAATAGTTCAGTTTAAATTTATGTATTTTTAATAATTGTGAAACAAGTACTACAACATGATATTTGTCAGTCTCATTGGCATGATGTTACACAAGTATGATTTTTTTTAAATTTGGGGGGGGGGGGGGGGGGGGGGGGGAACCAGAGGAAACACACTTGTACAGCTTGGTGATCACAAACGCATAATCAGTAGAACAGAAATGATCTACGGACAAAAATCCTTAAAATCGTTCTCCCATGGCCTTAATTTCAATCTTTGGTTCCTGATTTTGTCACTCAAATATTGTACCCTGAACTGTGAACATCACAGGTTCCAATGGCATGCATAAAACAATAAGTCAATAATCTATGTCCTTTGTACCCTGAACTGTGAACATCACATGTTCCAATGGCATGCATAAAACAATAAGTTAATAATCTATGTCCTCAAGAATACACGTCCTACGGACCTAACTCAAATTGAAATCATTACAAATAGATTTACACCCAAGGTAAATTTACATACTTTTGTCCCCTAGGACAGTAAACTTGATCGGTGTTACACCTGTCTCGGAACCCGTTCCACTGACCAGGTCCAAGGTGGATAGGCCGCTGAACCCTCCCATCCGTGTCACTTCAGGCATCTTTGTACTGTGGTGTTAAAGATTCAATATGTTACATGTCACAGTTAACATTCTAAGTCATATAAGGAAGATATTTGTACATTATTTTATTTTTACTTTTGTCAAAACTAAAGTTAATAGGGTAAATTTGGGCTGCAGGAACTCTCATACAATTTCCCCTCAATGAATAAAGTCTTGATTCTAACAGGAAAGGTATCCTTTGAACATATTTTTTCTGCTCAAAATATGGTTGTTTGCCAAAACAGGCAATATTGATATTCAATTGTCAGACGAAAAAAAGCTAAAAATGCCACATGTACATTAGTTAATAAACAAGAGCTCCTTATCAAACTTGTCCGAGATATATTAACTACACCAATTCTAATCAAATTTGGTGATGATAAGACAAAGGCTTCTGTAGTTATTGATCGACACCGCATGTGACACTATGATACCACTTGTTCTTTTTCAACAGGCGTATAAAAATCACCAAAGATACAACTTAACTAACCTTTTTAACCCACCATCACTGACCACAAGATCGGCTTTATTTCCAGACATTGGTGCCGATTTGATTTCATTAAAACCACTTTCCAGCCCAGAGTCCGAGGACTGTGTCTCTCGTCCAGCCATCAAAGGATTAATTTTCAACATTTCTATAGCTTTATCCGTTTCGTTCTCCAAAGGTATTTCAGTGGTTGGGGTATTGTCTATTGTTTCATCCGATGTTTCATTCTCAAAACGTTTTCTCATAGTAGAATTCCAATGGTTCTTTATGGCATTGTCCGTCCTGAAATGAAACATGGCATTCAACATCTACAAACATTTACAGCTGTGGTCAAAATCAGCACAAGTCTGCAAGCCCTGTTACTGTACCAGTCAAATGCTTTCTGGGCTTGCTCAAATTCTAGATTTCATCAAGCAGGGCTTGTCGAAAGATTATGATGCCAGCTTGGCCCAATGCATTAATGTAAGAATTTGGGCTTGTTTATGTTTAAGTTCAATTTTAAAGACAGATACAGGAGTATTCACACACATGGTCACTGCAATCGCTTTTTGCACACAAAAAAACTCAAGTTTGGAGGTACAACATGTGCCGAATCTCACAATTGAGGAAATTAAAATGCCCTTAACAAAAAATAAAACAATAGTTAAAGCAATTAACTCTTCACCAAAAAGGCAAAAAACAAGAGCACTCCAAACAGGACGTCAAAGCTTTATCTTTTTCTTAGTTGATAAAAGGGCATGACTAAACAATCCACTGTCAAGCCAAATAAAATACCAGCACTTTTTTTTTGCTGATAATAATGCATACCTTCCAGGAAGAAACTTTGCAATTTCAGCCCATCTATTTCCAAGGGTTTTGTGCAGGTGGAAGATGAGCCTGTCTTCGTCTTCACTCCAAGCACACTTCTTAATGGCCGGGTTCAAATGGTTGTGCCACCTTAATTAAACAGAACTTTGTGGCTACTTGATCAAAGACATAAATACAAAATTAACTTTTATGTATGTCAAAACAACTTTAATTCATTTACAACCGCAGTTTGTATAACTTAATTGCAACTTGCTACTTATCAGAAAACAAATCTACCAATAATTATAATCTGCTTAAATTAACACCACCCATTTATTCCTTTTCATATTAATTATACTGTTTTATTCATTGTGAGCTGCATTTGAAATTAGACTTTTCCAGTTTTAACACAATAGCTGTATATTTTAGGAATATTATACTACCTTTCCCTGCACTGTTTCCCAGTTCGGCCAACCAGGTATTTAGAGATAGCAGTCCACTTCTTTGGCCCAAACTGTCTCACCAGAGCAACAACCTGGTCGTCTTCCTGTGAATGAATATAAATACTTTTCAATATCTGAACATTAATTTGTAATCTTTTACACAATGCTCAAAATAATATTAAGGACACTACCATTCTATTCACTTTTGAGTAAAGTATTTAGTACAAATCTTCATTTTTCAGTATCATCTGGGGAGATTTCATTTTGATTTTTAATGAAAGCTATTTCAACATAGTAGTCTGAGAATGAAACTCTTTCAAAGACAAAAAAACAAAATCAGCCCCACAAAATGAATGATATAGGGAAATATCATTTTCTTTTTGGTCGAGAGATCATGTTTCTAGGATTCAACTCATTAAATAACTTGGTGGAATTCTGACTGTACCTGAGAAAAAAACCTGCTTTAAAATGACAATTTTTCACCTCTTTTGTCCAAGCACCTTTGATGAGATCTGGATTAAGAACTTTGTACCAGCGATGCTGACACTGGAGATCAGAGCGGTCAGGGAAGTAACGAGAAACCAGCGTCCAGTCCTGAGACCCAACCAGCTCAACAACTTGCTTTAGTTTGTCATCCTGTTAATAAAACATGATTCTTTTTTGTATTGCGTGCCAAACATATTCATTTTCCGGTATTAAAGCTGTTTTACTACGTGTATCCACTTATTTTTTTTATTTACTGTGGTCATCAAAAGATAATGATAGATGTTAATCATGGCAAGATTTACAGTAAATGTGACATGTGAGTCTGTTATAACATTTATTGTTCTTTATACAAACTTAATATTTTCGAGCATAAAGCCATATGCATATAATATCAGTAAGATAATCGTCAGTAGCTTTATTTCATTGTCACAATCAAGTAAATAATCACTGGTGATTTATTATTATCATTCATCAAGTTAGTCAACCTGTCTATAAGAATACCTCTTCTTTTAACCAGCGTCCTTTGTTTGCAAGCTTTTTGCCAGGTTTAATACTGAAGTGTGAAGTCTGCTGACAGGCAACAAAGAAAGACTCTACAGGGTCATCAGTCTCGTCATCACTGCTATAGAGTATCTGACCCTGCAAGCTGGAAATGTTTCTAAATTAATTGCTGACACGTTTATATAATTAAATATGTGATTGTATGTTCACAAAGGAAGATCTCATAAACCAACCCTTCAATACATGTCTATTACTACAAAAATATGATGGCTTGTTGATATCAAATCTTAGTTGGACCTAGTCACAATGACCAAACTTTGTGAATATTTATGTTTTAACTCAAGTTATCCATGATATTTGAAAAAGAGGCTACAAGTTACATCAAACTTTCTGCTTAAGTTAATCCATGGCCAAGGTGTAAAAACCTGAAACTATTTGTTTCAAGCAGGATTTGCCTAAATAACTTGTTTCACCTTAATCCAAGTTATCATAATATGCCTCAGTGACAATCTATTTTTTGTCTGATTGTAAGAAAATACTGACATATTTGTACTTTATCTGCAACACTGACAGATTTATGAAATTCCTCTGAAATCACTAAGAGCTAGGGTGAAACTTATATAAAACAGTGCCCTCCCGATGTGCTGTAGTTAATTACAAGAGAAGTCGTACCAACACAAACTCACACTACTAAAAAGCCACGCCAAACATGAAGAAGTCGCCCCACATATGGATTATATAGTAGACATTATTTCTGTCAAACTTCACAATGTATATTGGACATCTTTTTTTAAAGTATTTTATTGATTAAGAAATTATGTTGGTAAATTAAAATAAGGTATATATGACATTACCCTCAATTAAGTTTTCTATTGTGTTCCTGCCGATAACTATGTTACACCTTACCGCCTATGATACTCTTTATGTGGGGTGACTTCTCCGTATATGGCGCGACTTCTTACTAGTGCAAGTTTATGTTAGTACGACTTCTCCTGTTATGCACCAGTCAATTGTACCCCCCCCCCAGGTCTATACCGGTATACCGGGGATAGCCGGGAAAAATGGCCGTCTTTTTACCTTCCAGGTGGTCCCGCAGTGCTAGGTGAATTCGGTGGTCTTCGAGCCAAATATAGTGGGGAAAGGTCTTTACCTAGGGTCCCTGGAGTGCGGGAGCATTTGGCAGGGTTTTACCAGCAGTTAGTCCCCGCCCTGCCAGGGCTTGGCTGGACCAAGAGTCAAAGTCCACGCTATAACCCGGACCTGTGGGACCGTGGTTACAATTGACTGGTGCATTACCCTGTAGAGTATTATATTTTATTGAAAATCCTACCTTTTGTAAGTTGTGACATTCAAGTGGCTAACTAAATTACTAAAACATATTAATGACATTATCACTTATAAATTGGAAAAAATGACATTAATAATGTAAACAAAACCACGTGCACGAATTCAGCGTAACATGAACGTAAATGACGTCACAAATTCGCTAATTGTCATGTATTTTCGCGATTTTTGATAAAAAAAAAAAGTCAAATATTTATCACCAACCAAACATGAATATAGTTTTGCTGGTATTTGAGCGATTTCAATTAAGATCCCTTTTCAGCGCAGGTTATGGGACAAAGTACAAAATATATTATAGAATCTTGCAAATGACAGGTGCTAGATTGGCAAACAATGGGGCTAAATATTTTTTTCAGATTACCTATCCACAGACGATCCAGACATTTTCAAACGAAATTACATGTTTTCCAAACATCTCAGTATCTGTTCGTTGATTTTTTTAAATGACAACAACTTTTATTTTGGCATACGGACGGAAAACTTGCTGGTCCAAATGTCAACAATAATGGCGGAAGACCGAATTGCGCGCTGTGGGAAATATCACGTTTTCATTGGTCAGAGCGTAAAATAGCGGCAAGATAATGGTCACATTATACTATTAAGTAGCTCACACATTTACTAACGTTTTTTATCACACTTTAAATAAAAATATAAAAAAAAACACCTAAGATACCTAGCCAGAAATCGCAATATTTAATTTTGAAATACATCTAAATTAATGACATTTTTCGGTTGTTCATTCGATTTCGATTCAAACACCTGTTGATTGTGTCGTTATATTTTGATATATTCAGTTTATGTCCATATTTGCCCAAATACTGTATTGTTAATTCGTCTTTGAAGACCACAATTTTCATTAGCTAATTGTCGCTTAATTACGGATTTGTTGATGCATGATTGGTTGACTGACATTACCACGTGATGTTATCATTGCATTGTTAAAAGGTAAAAACAATCAACAGCTTATGTTTTTTAAAAAGCCTGGTGGCCTCGTGGTGAAGGCGTCGGTATCTGTGTCTGTATCTGTATGAATACGACGCAGTACCAATTCTGGCATAAGGCGTCGATGGTGAGTCCTGGTCGTTCAGTCACAACTTGTGGGAGCTGCCTAAAAGTTCTCCATTGTATTTGCATGCACGACACTCTCCTCTAAATAGTTCCAGTCCTGCACTGCCTTGATTAAAAATAAATGAATGTTTGTATTGTTCTGTAATGTCCATGGTCCGTAGTGTCCGTGACCCGTTCTGTTTTAGCTGGTTTGATTTGATAAATGTCTAAATGGTTGGTTGCAAACTTTTTTACAATATTTGTTTGAACACTGCTTTTCTATTTTTTCTGGGCTTTACCGGCGTGGGTTTGCACCCCATTAAAATCAAAATACTTTTTTTTACTACCATTGTCAATAATTATTCCTGAAAATTCAAGATTATAGAGTTAATAATAACAATAGGTGTTTTCAGATGCATTATGTGACAGGGAAAGTTTGAATGAAACAGTGTACCTTTTACCTGGGACCAATAATCATACTCCCAGTTTTAACCATAACCAGGGTAACATAAAAAATAACGCACAAATCGTGCTAATAAAAACAATATGATGTCCAGGTATAATTTATCAAGCATTTAATATTATGAATACATATCATTAAAATCATTATGTTGCTAAGGCAAATAATGGTGTAACTTAACCAATGATATTCATTTTTTCTTAGGCCTAATTTTACAAAGTTATTTCCTTTAGCGCTGTTGTTGCAGAAGACGATAAAAAACATTACTGTCAACAGATCATAGAAAGGTTTAATCATTTTCTTATACATATCTTTGATGCGGACTGTATATTGTAATCACAACTTAATCACAGAACGAATTACCCATCGTACATATAATTATAAATGGCGAGAACTGCATCTCGAAAACGAGTGCTTACTTGCCAACAAAAGATGGCGGATGTCAACAAAATTAGTATTCGACAATTTGTCACCGTTAATAATAGCTGTCGTAGTATGTGATACAAATTAGTCACCCAGTGTTACAATTGTCATTTTTAACTTTAAAAACTGATATGTATATTGAATAAAGGCTCTTTATGCTTTAATCAAAATCAAGGTATTTATAATTTTATTTGGCATTGTTCTGCTGCTTGATGTTTATATAAAAGATTTTAATGATTTGTAAAGAACAAAGTTAACTATTCAATGATAAAGACGAGGGGGCCATCTGGCCATTTGTTTCAATATCTTGTGATTCTTGTGAAAAACTACACTGTTATTACCTTTTTCAACCTTATTCACTAGTCATTTGTGTTTTTTTTTCAGATGCCAAGCATTAAGCTGCAGAGCTCCGATGGGGAGATATTTGAGGTGGATGTGGAGATTGCAAAGCAGTCGGTCACAATCAAAACCATGTTAGAAGGTCAGAACATTATACAGATTGTTTGCTTATTATTTTCAAAGTTATATCATTCAGACATGTGAACCTTTGGCAATGATAGAGAGGTAGATTTAGGTCTCAAAAGCGGTAGTTTGTGTTCAAAAGCGGTAGAATTTCTAATTTCTTAAATTTTCAGACAAAAACAATGATGGAAACAATGTAAACAAAAACTTGATATTTTTTACTATTTTTAGATTTTATGGAAAATACGCATAAATACGTCATGGTTGAAACTTGTTAAATGTCAGTGTTTTTGATTGAGAAACAGATGGAATATTACCTCTGATTTGTAAAAACAAGTTTATATTCAGAAGAGCTGCTAAAAAATTAAATCAGACTGCCAAAACAGGTCGGAGTGTAAGTGCAGACGACTGCAGAACTGTATACATGTCAAATTTCCCGCCAAAATGTCGTGAATTGTATACACTAGATAATTAATAACACCTTGGTAATATTGTTTTCTCTGATGTTTTGACAGTTTTATAATGTCTCTGATATTAACAAAAATGCTGATTAGTAGGATGCCAATTAACAAAGAATGCTGATTAGTGGTCTTTTGTACCGTACCGGTAATTTAGCAACGATCTTGGCTGAAGTGTGAATTGATTTGACAAGTTGCTTATTGCACCATGTTCTTTAAAGTGACAGAGTAATATGGTATTTTAGCATGGTTGATTTAATTTTGAGGTTTTTAAAATAAAATTTAAGGCCAATTTGATATAATTTTGGGATTTTTTAGAAGAGCTTTTAATAACGGTAGATATCGACAGAAAAATGGTAGGGTTTAGAAGGGTCTCAGAAGCGGTATATTTTACCTACCGCCGGTTGAGTTCACATGTATGTATCATTGTAATGTTCAGTGTCTTGTCCATATTTCACCGAGATTGTATGAACCAGAAGAAAGAATTATTTAATTTTAAAGCCAATAAATAGTTATTCAAAATAACCATTGATGACCTCAAAAGGGCAAAAGTTTTGTTTCTGTTTGGATATTTAAAACATTGAAAAAATAGTTTAACTGTAAAAATAGTTTTTCTGTAATCTAACCTAGATGTTTTCCCCACACATAGATCTTGGAATGGACGAAGATGAAGAGGAACCAGTTCCTTTGCCAAATGTTAATGCAGCTATCCTTAAAAAGGTAATATTATTAATGAATACATTTGCTTTATTATTTTGATACGTATGGAGCATTATACTGTGAAATCTCATCATTAGGTCATCACTGATTTTTCATTAAGAATTCCATGCACTGTTCATAATTAGGACAAGCCCACTTGTCCGAAGCAAGCCCTGACCTGTAAATAAATCTTGATTTTGTCATATAGTAATATATTCTGAGGAGTTAGTAGTAGGTTATAATCGCCTTATTATTTCAACTTTTAGTACTTGGGCTTTTTCAAGAAAATCTTAATTTCGATGACTACATGTAATGACTTTACCCATATATGTATCATTTATATAATCATTATTATTGATTTGTCCCTAATTAGACCAACATTTCAGCATGATCAATTGTTTTTTTGCAAAACAAAATAGATAGTAACTTTCTTAGTGTTTGGTGTAAATTGCTCTATTCTAGCTAGCAAGCATGGGCAAACGGCAAACTGCTAAAAACCAAATTAATTCAACCAATATAGGCCCTAATGGGTATTTGGCTGTTGTATTTTAAGAGGTTTTTAAATCACTATTTCAGAATCCATCAAATAATCGGGTTCAGATTGTCTGAAGATTAAATATCCTTATGCACTGGACAATTTCATGAAAATGTGTGTATTGTTTCTCAAGCGAAAAAAAAATTGTCATGATTTTCCAAATTTAGAACCCCTTTGTTTTGGATGAGTAAATTTCCTCCACTGATAATTGAGAAAATACTTATACTTGTAACTTATTAAATGTTGACTCTTTAGTTATGTCCTAAAAAGTATTCATTGGGAGTTCAAAACCAGAAGTTTGAGGTTGTAAGTGCAATCTTTGACCATATAGTTGCTACACATACAAATTTTGCCTTTACAGGTAATCCAGTGGTGCACATATCACAAAGACGACCCACCACCGCCAGAGGATGATGAAAACAAAGAGAAACGGACAGACGATATCTGCTCGTGGGATGCTGAATTCCTTAAAGTGGACCAGGGAACACTCTTTGAACTAATCTTGGTGAGGTTAAACATTATTCTGTTTATAATTTCGTATTTAAAATATTATTTTATTGTCCGTCACTAATGTTCAATATTTAAAATGACAAAATGTGAAGAACTGTTGTCATTTATAAAGACAATTAAAAAAAGTTTCAATCAAGTTGCATAGAAATTTCAATTCAATTGCATTAAATATCATTGGAAATATATTTATACCTGTACTGGTATATGTTGGATGAATTTTCATATGCACATTCATAAAACGAGACATATTATAGTTTCTCCTGTGGCTTGCACGTCATCTGTATAACCTGAAGTTTATGATTTTGTGTGAAGAAATTCTTCGTCCATATCAACTAAAGATGTCAGTCCTTACTCCTATAACCTAAGCAAGCGTCCTATTTTGTACATCTGTTAGTTGTATTTTCTTTGTATTTTATTTGTGACTATGATGAAGACTGCATGCAGGTCAAATCGATTTGGTAAAACAAAAAAAAAATATTAAACAGCTAATTGTTTTGTAACTCGCCGTCCAACCGTCTTTAAAGAAATGAAGAAGAACAAATAAAGTATGTTAATTTTTAGATGAAACCCCCAGTGAGTTTTTGCTAGTTTTTACTGACTGTCCTGGGAATTCTAGGCGAACACTTCGCCCAAGTCACCCCCTCGCGAGAGCCCTGGTTTTTACTGACTGTGCCCTGGCAGTACCCCCAACATAGCCTGAGAAACAATATTTTGATAGTTGTCAACTTGTGTAATGTTTGTTTCAGTTACATGTGTCTTTTACTTGGTCTTGATCTGCGTGCCTTTAAACAAGGATCTTTCAACTTTTAGACTGCTAGGTTTGTCCCTGAAATTTCCATTGTTTATTAATGTTTTTTTTGTATTGAATGTCTACAGGCAGCTAACTATTTGGACATCAAGGGCTTGTTAGATGTCACCTGCAAAACTGTCGCCAACATGATCAAAGGGAAATCACCGGAGGAGATTCGCAAGACATTCAATATCAAGAATGACTTCACTCCTGCTGAGGAGGAGCAGGTTAGTAATTGTGTCATGCAAAGCATGGTAGACACATAGGGATTGTGTTGGAGTGTCATTTTTAGCTCCACTGGCCGAAGGCCATGGAGCTTATGTCGTCACAGATTGTCCGTCGTGCGTGCGTGCGTGCGTGCGTAAACTTTTACTTTAAACGACATCTCCTCTGAAACTGATAAGCGGATTTTGACAAAACTTCACAGGAATGTTCCTTTGGTGATCCTTTACCAAAATTGCTCAAATGGTTCCGGTCCATTGCACAATATGGCCGCCAGAGCTAAAAATAGCAAAATCTTTAAACGACATCTCCTCTGAAACGGTTCGGCAGATTTTGATGAAACTTGACAGTAATGTTCCTTGGGTGGTCCTTTATTAAAATTGCTCAAATGGTTCTGGTCCATTGCACAATATGGCCGCCACAGCTAAAAATAGCATAATCTTTAAACGACATCTCCTCTGAAACGGATAGGCAGATTTTGATGAAACTTGACAGAATTGTTCCTTGGGTGGTCCTTAACCAAAATTGCTCAAATGGTTCCGGTCCGCTGCACAACATGGCTGCCAGGGCAAAAAAATAGAAAAACCTTTAAAGAACATCTTCTCAGAAACCGATGATCAGATTTTGATGAAACTTAACAGAAATGTTCCTTGGATGGTCATTAACCAAAATTTGTTAAATGGTTCCAGTCCACTGCACACCATGGCTGCCAGAGCTAAAAAATAAAAAAAACTTTATACGACTTGTCGTCGAAACCGATGACCTTTTTTCGATAAAACTTGACAGAAATGTTTGTTTGGTGCTCCTTTACTCAAATTGCCCAAATCATTTCGGTCCACTGCACAACATGGCAGCCAGAGCTATTAAAGTAAAAATTTTTTTTAAATAACTTCTCCTCAAAAATTGATGATTGTATTTCTATGAAACTTGACGAAAATGTTCGTTAGGTGGTCTTTGCTTGAACCTTTTGGCCAGTGGAGCACAGGCACTGATGTGCCTCTTGTTGTCTTTATCCAATAACTTTTGAACAACTTGAGTCATCAAACTTGGTGTGGACATTGGTCATAATCACTCAGTAGATTTTGGGATAATGGTCTTATTCAGTAGATGACCTTTACTGAGTTCTATGGCCCCGAAGGTGGGCATATTAAAATTGCACCGTCCAACCGTGTGTCCGGCTCAATAGCTCGTGTCCAGGCTATAACTTTCTTTGACATACCAAGACCAATTTCTTGATAGCAAATTGATTCAATGAACATGGTTTAATCATTACCGATATACTTAATTTGTTTCAAGTATTTCAATAAACTAAATTACTATCTGTTCCTTTCAGGTGCGAAAGGAGAACGAGTGGTGTGAGGAGAAGTAAAGCTGTCTGTGATTCCGTCCTGTTCCCGCACATTCTTCAAAGCACTGAACTGTACCTCTGTGTACTGGAGTTGTCTCTGTCTTCAACCTTTTAGTGTCTGACAATGGTCTAGACACTGTCATTCATTGCAATTATCTTTGTTTAGCAGTTTTACAGGGTGCTTAGAGCTACTTTGAAATTGTTGGAACAAATTTTGAAAAGTTGCATTAGTTGTGAACTGCTCTTAATGTTGAACAAAGCTTGTTTATAAAGGAAAAATGTTTACCATTTAATGAATAACTTGGAATTTGAAAGATATTTAAGTGTTCTAAGAATGTGTTCTTTTGCTTGATCCACAGGTTTCATCAGTGTTTAAAAAATAGAAAATTGAAAGATGTTCTGTTAAATAATATTAACACAAATTAAATGTTGATGTGTTAGCGCAAAAAAAATGCAATTCCATTTTATATAGAGTTAAGTTGTCTGAGCCTTCTTATATACAGTGTAGGTGCATGAACCATCGCAGGACTTGGATGTGTTTTTGACTATTGCCAGACGTTGTTTAGGTTGAAGTCATCCATTTATTTTGTGTTTAAAGAAGAGGTGATCTGTTAATTTAATCTTTTGTTAATGCCAGTCACACTGACGGCAAGAAAAGACGATGTTGGAACATCAAGCCCTTAAATGATCATTATGTGACATTTGTGTGCTATTATTTATTGCAAGTTTGTCTTGACATAACAAAATGATCAGTTCTTTTGTCATATTGTCTCTATATATTCAGTGTAAGTGTACGATTTTAAGAACATCTACAAATTGTGAATTTTCTTGTAAACATTGGCAACTGTGAAAAGTTATCTCTTCTGAGATGTTATTTTTTTCGGATTTTAGTGAAACAGCTTTTAGTGAAACTTGTATGTGTTTCATTTTTGTCATTGATTTGATTTTTTTACCTGTGTGCGGACTTAGTAAATATTTATAAGTTTTACCGCGTTTGTTTTGTTCTGATGATTTGGGTAGGTATTCATAAAACTGTTTCATGTTGTAACTTGAGTCAATGTCTTAGGGTAAGTATTTCATTGGTTATAAGTTATAACTTACATTCAATAATAGCCTTATAATATCTGATTTACATATTGTATAGTAACTTTAATGTTAAAAAGACATACTTCTCTTTCAATGGGACTAAATGTCTTGGGGAAAGTTAAAGAAATGACTTGAGAAGTTTGATGAATACTGCCCCAGCGTTAGTAGATGACAACAATGTCAAGATTGTAGTGTCGCTCTGGTGCTTTGCTCTTGAGTGCTCTGAAACCATGCTGATCCTGGTTTCACATTGAAGACTAATAGTGCCTCTTCCTAGTTTAAAAACCATTGCTACTGTCATTAAAATTTACTCAGTTCTGGATTGTGGGTTAACCTACTGACTGATATTTTGTAATACCTTTCATGATTTCAAAATTAAACTTGGGGAATGGAATGAAAGGTGTTGTCATTGATCAAAACTGGTTTATTGCTTTGAACCTAGTAAACGCATGAGAGGTTAGAAAGAGGTCAAATTTGGTGACCCTTTTAATCTTGTTTATAACTGTTGAACGTTTCATTTGATTAACTACTTTGTCGTTCAGTCATATTAGCCTATGCAAAGAGTATGCCACATCTAGACATGCAACAAACATCTATCTCAATGGTCAGCCATACTCTTGGATCTTATGACGTTGAAATTCAATTTTAATTTGATTTGAAAATGGTTCCAAACATGGTATTAAACCCATTATATGGGAGAGTGCTAAACAAAGTTTTTTAGCACAAAGGTCAAGGTCAGTGGTTCAATATGACTACAACTTGGTCATACCGTTCAGGATTATAAAATATGAACAGAACATATTAGAGTGGCACGTTGCAAGCAGCTATATATGTAATTTATAAATGCCATGGTCAAACTAGGTCAATGTGCTCAACACATGGGGAATCCTTTGCCAAAAATCAAACCATATATGGTGTACTTCACATGATGTAAAAGCTTCTACTGGCCAAAGGTCGGATAAGCTTATGCGATGGCATGGTATCTATCGTCCGTGTGTTTGTCGGTAAACAAATGCTTGTGAACAGGTGAAGTCTAAAGTTTTGATTGCATCTCAATCAGATTTATACAGTAGTTTGATATTCATGACAGCTTGGTTCCTTTTGTAAACCAGACAGATCCACCCATGCATGACTGCATTATGGTACTTGAACTTGTCAAAATTGCTATTATTGAAATGATGAACACAAAGGGCCTTCATTTATGATCCAACGTTTACTGAACTTATACAGTAGTTACATATCGACTTTATCACCGTTTCTTTCGATAAACCAGCAAGATCCGCCCATGCAGGACTGGATTATGGCCCTGGAAATGGGTCAAAATTGCTATAATACAGCTTGTGAATTGAAGTAAGCCACCATTTCTTAACCAATTTTCACCAAACTCAGACAGTAGATAGTGACGAGACTTGAGTTCCTTACTAATACCAGCCAGAATTGCCAATGAATGACTGGATAACGTCCCATTTAATAGGCAAAATTGTTATAAATGAGCTTGTCAACACATTTATTATCTGGTGTTTACTAACTAGGTCTCCCATAAAATGGGCCATCTTTGTGTTGTATCATATTCTTGGAAATGAAGAAAAACAAACAATTATGATTTAAATAATGTAATACACTGACACTAATATATCCAAATCAGTTCTGATATATATAATCAGCCAGTAACAATAAGCGACATATTTATTCTATAAAAACAACAACAGATTTATACCAACCTTTGTACCAGCCATCACAATAAAGAAATGATGATTAACTTTGACTGTGTGCTCCAATAACTCGTAAAAATGGATGCGTAAAAAAAAATGCACCAAACTTCCAATAGTGTCAGCAATCTCAGTTTTTGTAGTTATATTTCAATGATTATTTATAATGTAAATGGTCGTCAAAATTTTGAATTTTGTCCAAAAACCTTTGGGGCTCTAATTATCCCTTTCCTGGCTATGAAAATCTAAATCTAGTAATGCCTGCCTTTAATAGAACCAGACATGCAGGCTTGCACTCATTTTAAACACTTGCATTTCTTTATAGTGCTAAGTAATTATATCTTTAATATTATTACAAAAAACCTGTGATATAAATAAAATAATGCTTTAATTTAGAAGCAATTAAAACAAAAGCAACATAAAAGATTTTATAGTTTATGCAATACTGTTTAATTAGGATTTCTCAAGATATTTACTTTTTCTCACCCAAAAATATTTTATGCCAATTCTTTTCCATCCAAAAAAACATATTCAGCATTCTACTAAAAAAAAAAGCCCAAAACCTAATCACACAATATTTTTCAAAATAATAAACTGAAAAAAAAAAATGTTTAATTACACATGAGTTAATCAATTGGCTGATTGTTCAGAACTTTATTTAAGTTAACAACGTGATTAACGACATCGCTGTTAACTTTTAAACGTGAAATATTTTATGCTAACATATTTAAATATAAACAAGTACAGCTGGAACAGTTTTCTCAAATCTTGTCAGAAATACAGCAGATCACAAGTCTATCCATTAAACTGCCAGAGCAGTAACGATTTAAAAGTTAACAACGATGACGTTAACAATGTTGTTAACTTTAACAAAGTTCTGAACAATCGGCCAATGATTAAATCATACAAACTGGAATTAATAATCCGTTACAAAGATATTTTCTATGTTATTTTACTGAATGGCTGACATAGGCTGGTATTTTTCTTTACTCGATGCACAGCTTACTACAATTCCTAGAAACATGTATAACTTTTATAAATAGTATTATTAACAGTAACTGCAAATATGTTTTAATAATTAACAATGCCTAACTATAAACAAACTATACATGTTTGTATAATTTAAAATATTTTGTACATCAGTGATCTCTTGACTATTATATTATATAATAATGAGCAAATGAAATTCAACAGCCAATATTTAGGGATAGTTTCAAAGGAGCTAAAACAGCCAATATTTAGGGATATTTTCAAATGAACTTCAACAGTCGATGTTAAGGGATAATTGCAAAAGCCAACATTTTGGGATAATTTCAAATGAACTTCAACAGTCGATGTTTGGGGATAATTGCAAAAGCCAATATTTAGGGATAATTTCAAATGAGCTTCAACAGTAAATGTTAAGGGATAATTGCAAAAGCCAATATTTTGGGATAATTTCAAATGAACTTTAACAGCAATTACTCAGGGATCATTTCAAATGAACTTCAACAGCCAATATTTAGGGATCATTTTAAATGATCATCAACAGTCAATATTAAGGGATAATTTCAAATAAATTTCAACAGCCATTAAGGGATAATTTCAAATGAATTTCAACAGCCAATATTAAGGGATAATTTCTAATGAATCTCAACAGCCAATATTAAGGGATAATTTCAAGTGAAATTTATGAACAGCCAGTAATAAGGGATAAGTTCAAGTGAAATTTATGAACAGCCAAAACTTAAAAGAATTTAAAAGAGAAATTGATGAACTGTAGATTATATTGGCAAATGTGAATAAATAAACAAACTGAAAATCATCAAAATTTATATAACTACTAAATTTCTTGAATAAATAGTTGAGCCGTCAAATATTTGAAGCAAATTATTTACTGCAGAAAATACCATGGAAATTATGAATTGATACAATAAACAAGATAACTTTTACAAATAGAAGCTGCTGCTTGAGCCAGAGTGGTGGGCCTTGCTATACATATGCATATTGTCATTGTGATCATGGGTACCAAGTTCTATGAGATTATGTTGAATATGTATATCTTGACGGTAGCATGAAAACCTTTATATTCTTGCTTTCTGGGAGGAATACTTTCTGATTTGTAAAATGGCAGAAATATTGCCGCAGCAACAGTCTCTGGTCATTTTGAAAAGTAAATTATGTTTTAGGTTTTTTGTGCGTAACAAGAGAAACATTATACAACATAATGAAAAAAAATGATCTGGCTACTTAAACCCAAAAAACAATGAATCTGAATAGTGTTAATATCCATAACAGATATTTCTTTACTTTATACCACATATATGCAAGTCTCAACATATAGAAGCTTTTCAAAAACAACACAAATTTGCGAGCTGTAGTCTAGAAATTTTTCTCAAAATTGAGTAACATGTTCTAGCTTAAGACATCTATTCATATCACCATGACGATCACTGACCTATTTTTTGACATGGCCTTTTCCCTTTAATCGGCATTTTTTTTTTAAAGTCTTCATTCAGACAACATCAAGTACAATAAACTCTACATTCATAAACTTAAGTTAACAAATCAAATTGCACACAATAAACACTTTACATAAAAGCACTATGACATTATAATACAGGATATTACAGTAGGTATAAAATCTGTGAATTCTATAATAATGGCAATAAACAAAGTCTGCTTCTAGGAATATTATGACAAAATTATACTTAGAACTTAAAACAAGGGCATCATTTTAAGACTAATGTGCATGAATTTTGTAGTTTAAAAGATGGTGTAGTGTAACCTACTAGTCCTACACTAGAGAGCTGGTTCTTATTTTATTTAGGGAAAAAAAAATTCAGGCCTCAAAATCCTTGAAAAATACTCATAAAAAAACATGTTGCAAAATATTCACCTATATATTTCTACAAAATTCAACTTTTTTGTATTTCTTTTAGCTACAATTATTTCCTTAGAATAAATCAGACACTATTTTTTGTATCTACTTTTAAACAAAACCAACCTCAAATTCCCCTTACCGTATTTGTTACAATGTCATAATATTCCATAGAAACACACTTATCATTTTACATATAATAACAAACACACAGTCAACAAAAAAAACTTTGTCAACAAAGCGTGTAATAAATGAACACATGATTTGTGACTATACACACATCTAAGTACTTAAATCACAAAGTTTAATTTCAAAATCTATCATGTTTTTTTCCCATACTAATTTTCGATCATTAATGATAAAACAATGACTATACAATTGATAAGAAAATTAATGATCAAAGTATATGAACAATTATATGATGATATGGATTAGGCCAGTCTTGAAAAGATGCTTGTTTGTAGTGGCTTGACCCAGACTTTATTCAGTGGGCAGATTCAAAAAGAAATATTTTAGACTTTCAAAAAGTGATGTCAAAAATGTTGTTCTGCCCCCATCCTTGGGCACAAGAAAGTGAGCATTTTATTTCCGGTGCCTAAATGGCCCACTGAAAACATACATTTTGTTTTAGGATAACCTTACTACAATGATTTTGTTTTTTATCCATTAAAACCTATATGGTAATGTGAATTTCATCCACTATTCCCTTACATATTTCTACAGATATAAAACTTTTAATAGTAATTTGGATGACCATTGTCATCATTTTTTTTTTCAAAATAACACATTGTGCATGTATAAGTTTAGTTCTTGGCTATTAAATCAATACAATTTATACATTTAAAATAAAAGAAACAATGCCAATAAAAACCATGTGATAAAGAATTTTCTTAAGTATTTTTTTTATACCCGATATTTTATCTGGAATAAAATCAGCAAAAGTGTTATTAATATGAATTTATTGTAATGAACTAGTTTGGTTGAAAAAGATATTCATGTTGTTTAATGTAAACATTACTATTGTTTGCAAATGAACTTATCATTTCAAGGTTTTAAATCATTGTACAATTGCGGCCCAAATCAATGAAGTTAATTTTAAATCAAGCACAACATCTAATGACTTCACCCATCAAAGAAAACCGCTACCACCATCAGCAATTTGACATTTATTTTATGTATTACATGGAACTTACTACTGAAGAGGCAGGGTCCTTCTCAGGCAAAGAATCCATAGATGCAGGTTTCACTTCCACTTACAATAGAAGCTGTTTAGGCAGTACAAATGATCACTCATCTATCTCCTCAGCAAAGACAGGCATTGTGATCAAGGTTTGGTTTAACTGCTTGAAGAGCATGTTTGGCTTAATTTATTTGCAAACCGTAGAATCACATGACTCTAAATACAAGATAGGTGCATACATATAAGTCAATGTACCATCAAGTAACACATATTTATGCAACAATTATTTTTTTAACAAATTTGTAACACTGATTTTTTTGTCTACAACTACATTGAAGCATCTTACAGCTGCACTCTCACAGATATACAGTAAGCTGTGAGAGTGCGGCTTTAAAAATATTTTTTCTTTGTCAAAAAACAAATAATTCCCTATCAATTTGATAACAAATTTTATTTAAATACAAGGCAATATGAACATAACCAGACTTTCTGAGGATATATTTATAATTACATTTTAAGTTTTATTAAATATTTCATTGTTAACAACTGTTGTTAACGAAAACGTAATGGTTAAACTATAAAAGAGCACTTAGCATGAGATTGATATTACACTGACTAGTTTATTTACAGAAAAATATAGAGCAGTCAGCTGTCATACCACCAAATTACATACACTACATAACAAATTACGTAAACTATCATATAACAAATTATGAAAACTATCAATTCACTTTATCAGAATTTTAGACATAGTTTTATGATTATATGTCTTATGATGAAAAATATACAATTAACTGATTGCACTCGATAAGTCATTATAACCCAAAATGGGTCATGAGTACTACTGTGATGTCTCAAAATTCCTGTTCCATTGTAAACGTAATTACAATATAATATATTGTCTATTTTTGGAACATTATTGTCCAGAAACAGAAGAAAGGGATGCACATTTCACCGTCATCTTTTCACCGTGAAGTATGCATGTATTTCACAAACCTTTAATTGATACACAAGATACTCAGAAATTAACTATTTTTGCGAAAGCATAGCAAATGCTAGGCAAGCCACGCAATTTCAATTTCTATAGCTGATTATGCAATCTTATATATGAAGCAGTGACATAACTGAGTCTTCTCAAGTATCAGTGAAACCAAAAATAAAATCTGTTGCAGACCTTGTGTACATAAAATGTGTGAACATACATGAACATGCAGGTCTCTCCTTTGGAATATCCATTTTATTTTTGGCATAAAACAACAGTAAAATGCCCCACAATGAGGCAGACCTCCATTTTGTTTCTATTTTTAGCTCTTTGGAGCTATTTTACCCATAATGCCATAGCATCAGTGGCCATTTTCATGATGCTATTTTTAGCCAGAGAAAACATCACAACTAAATGTTCACATGTATCATATTTCATTCCCACTATGAAAGAAGAAACTACACTGTTCAATTAATGTTTGCAGAATTTCTTCTGGTATTCGTGAGTATTTAGTCATTTTTTCGAACGAATCAAACTCCATTCGAAATAAAGTAGGCCACCAGCAACGAGATAAATTTTTAGAGTCCATGCTGTTATGTTCATTGTTCTGGCTGACTCTGAAAAAAAGAGGAAAATTTTGTTATAAAAAACATTTAAAGACATTTATCTGTATGTAATGATATCCAATAAACAATAACTATATTTTATCATAATAATAATTATTATTATTATTATTATTATTATATGGATGTTGAATACCTGGTAACCGAAGAATATTTTTTTTGTTGCAGAAAAAGAAATTGTAGAATATTTCCCTAAATATGATTGGCCTTTTCAATAAGCAAAAACTGCGAAAGATACATGTGTCATAAGCAATATAATACAACAGTAAGTAAGATTCAATGTGTCGTACACAACGATATAAAGTTTTTGACATTTTTTTTCTTGCAATGTTATCATCTGGTGTTGAGTCCCTTTAAGAAACTAATATTGACTTACTTATTAAGATGAGTGATCAGAAACTTGAGGACTTCAAAGTTGAGCGGATGCATCCGCAGTATGACGCCTTTTAACGCACTGATGCGGTCACTCTTATCCTGGACACCTGCAATACAACAGTGGTCAGTTTATAACGACATATAACAGACACATAAAATCATATTTGTGCAGATCCGATTGAATTTGTGAGGTTTCTTTTTCTCTAATTTTGTTTTTGACGATTTCCATCAGGTTTGGTATTTGCTAAGCCATGAATACATAAATTGATTAAAAATACCAAGTAGCTATTCGTATATCAATCAATAAAGTTTTAAATATGAGACCTAAAGGAACAGGAATGATAGCGAAATTAAAAGCATGGCAAATGTAAGCAATCTACAGAAGAGAGCATCAGTGGTTTCGTGTACGGACAAATAATTAATGGTAGACTGTTCAGAGGTAACAAGAGTGCTTCGGGGAAGATGCCAACACTTGTATGTATTTCTTTCAATCAAACAAAGGGAATAATTTAACAATTATTATAGTAAGAGTTATGGGCCTTGCTATACATATGCGTATTGTCCTTGGAAACATGAGTACCAAGTTTCATTTATCTTGAACATTTTTCAGGTAATGGCCAAAACTAAAATTTTCTCTACGATGACATCAATGTCAAAAAGGCTACCTCATTATGCTGACTATTTTTTATCTGAAAACAGACAATCTAATAACTGGTCAGTTTACATACTAACAGTTTACAACCTGACCACTTTACTTATTGGTCAGTTTACAGATGATAAATGGTCACAATTGTATGAAGCAATTGGTAAGTATACCACTGGTTGATGACCAGATAACAGAACATATGTAAATCTGACTATAAATGATGGAAGATGAAGTTTGCTCTGGTTACTGATAAAAACTGGCAAGTTTCTTGAATGACAGACCATGACATAAATCACATGTATGGGACCAAATTTTGCCCGTGTTGACAAAATTACCCCTTGAGAAAATATGTCCATATAAATGCAAATACCCATTGGGTAAATTTACCCTTGAGTCTGGAGTTACCTTTGCGGTTGAGTTACTTGACAAATGGCCATTTGACACTTAAGGAGCTTTACTGGATACATGTAAAATAACATGGCCACATGTATAAAGTGAACATGGTGAAAAATAAACAAGAAGTAATTAATTTCTGTCATTGGAATAAAAGCACTTTTTTATTTTACCTAGATTTTTAAGTCGGCTATTAACTGATATGAATCTCTCTGATGTCTGTTTCCTGGCTATGAACCAGTTATGCAGTAAATAGTCTTTTCGGAAAGAATGTACCGTTTTAAGCCAGATTTTGCAATGAAATCGCTACAAAAATCATCTATTTCAAGACAGTTCATTTCGTAATTTCAATGTTTTGAATTGGGAGCTATCCATGCTAAACTACACAGTGTAAGATGTGGCAACAGGCAGTATCCTCAAAAAGGCCATCATAAATGAAAGGCCACACGAATAAACCTCAATGGGGATAAAACCCATCACCTCTTCAGCAATATTAATACCTTTACCACAAGGCCAGCTAACCCTGTATCTATAGGACAACCATGATCCAAAGGTTAACAAATATCTACATCATTTTAAGGTGCAGTAACAAAAGTAACAAAATAATAATGAAAACCATCGTCATATTCACTCTGTACGCTATTAGGCTCTGCTTCAACAAGTACCTTGGGACAATTCATTAATAATTAATAAAGTAGTTCTATTGGGACCAAATTGGGACCTCTCCAGAATCTAAGCCAATGAAATTACGTCATGTGTTCTTTTCTATATTTAGTAACAAAACTCCTGTATGGTGTCATGGTTTATTAAATTGTAATACACCATTTCATTGGAGGAAGAGTATTCTCCCCTTTCCCATTCATTTTCATATTAAGATTTTTTCAGTCAACGTTTCCAAGGTACTTATGTAGTGTAAACAGAATAAGGTATCGAGTTCCCGACGACGATGAAAACAAAGACACTATGAAACAACAATGGATTTACATTAAACATGATGCAACGAATGATTAAATGATACATAGTGATTAAATGATACTTAAGATAAAAATATATAAGTAGAATTTTTGACATGCCATTTGTTTACATCCTTTTCCTTGTGTTTTAAGCCTTTTCTCATAAACTTACAACTGTCAGCAAAGAATCATTTAAAGCATTGAATGGTTGTAGCTTTCACTCCGCCCCGATACCCAATATGAATGTCAAATCAAATGTATATGTTTTTGGCCTGTTAATCAACAAAATTGTGATTGTGCTTTGTGGAAATGACATGGAAGTTTCGATATGTTTTATTTGCAAACAGTAGTATTAAATATATACCATGATATACCCTGTCAGGTACCCCAAAATATACTACATGCATGATATACCCTGTCAGGTACCCCACATATATACCATGATATACCCTGTCAGGTACCCCGTTAATATACTACATGTATGATATACCCTGTCAGGTACCCCTCAAATATGCTATAATATACCCTGCCAGGTACCCCACAAAAAATGATTTTATAAAGACCCATTTATAAAATTAACATCCTTGTACATGAGTAAAACTGTTGTAATGTTTATATAATATAGGTCGAAATATATGTGTAGACTGAAGCAAATGTGAAGATTAATATAAGGGTATCTGTATAATGGTTTTAACAGAGTAAGTTGCATGATTGAGAATCAAGCGGAAGTATTCATAAATTATAATGGAGTAGGTGCGTTCTAATTCTAGTAGAATAATGTGCATTTTAAAAGATATTCATTAATTATCTTAACAAATATGCTATGGAATGCGCATAATTAAAACCTTATCAGTCTCTTTTTTTGTTGCTGTGAATTGTGTCATTTAGCTTATAGACTTATGACTTTCTTCACTGTCGGTTTGTGAATTGAACTTTTTGTCAATATCAGGACACCTTTTCCAACCTTCAGCGCCATTCTCACCAACAACAACAAAACTGAGTGAAAGTTTCAATTAATGCACATTCCCTGCACATCATTGTTTAAAAAGGAAAGAAGATATTTTTAAAAATGCACATATTTTTTCCTTGAAGTTAAGCCCTGTTCCAATACATACTACAGCTCGATTCTCCATCACAAAGTGGTATCCAAAATAAAGCTCTGTATTTTTTTTTAACTACTAAAACACTGAAGCACCATAACTTTCCATTTAACACACATTTCAACAATTGAAGAAATGCTGCGCTTGAACAAATCTTAGTTCAATCAACATTTGTTCACTTTTTCCCAATCAAAATTTATTCATTTTTCCAATACAAAATTTGTTGACTATTTTCCAAACAAAATTTGTTCACTATTATCCAATCAAAATTTGTTCACTTTTTCCAAACAAAATTTGTTCACTATTTTTTCAAAGTTAATTCAATAAGAAAAGAATACTTTAAGGACTAAGCAGTTTTTATTTAGTTCTTTTATTCACAAGGACAAATAAGTTTTACAATTGGGTGCATTATACAGGAAAGTTATGGTATTGTATTGAAATAAACTTCTTCCTTCATGCCAATGAAGTTCAAAACACAGTGAATTTTTCACAAATTTTCAGGATTTATTCCAATTTCTCAAGAAAAAATGCTGATTTCTCATCAAAACAAGAAATTCAACGCTTACAGTCGAAAGATATAGACCGATAACGTTATAAAATTAAAGAATAGTTAGTCAATAAATTCACTGGTTATATGAATAGTAAATAAATCATATTAATTTGAGTAATACAGAATTAAGAAGTTTACATGTAAAGCATAAATAATTCGGTGTTTTTTACCTGGGTCTAAACAATCTTTTGTTCGTTCTGTTAAAAATGTAAAGTTGTAAATCATTCTTTTGTATATATGTGGACAAGTTTTTGGTTCATAACAAACAATACAGTACAATTTGCGACATTTGGGCACGAGAAAAACATCAAATATCAATAAATACAACTATGGTAACTATTGAGCCAAACCAATCATAGCGCTGTTATTGTACTTCATTAACATATAGTTTCAAAAATAAATATTATTTATACCAAGACTAGATGATTGTACGATTTTCATTTTAATAATATAGGGCCCAAATGTTTACAATTTTAAACACATCTCAAGCCCTGTACATGATACATGATTTTTGAGGGAAATTCTGACTTAAATTTTTGAAAAGAGAAAATATAAACACTAACTATATCACATATAGAATTATGCTAAGAAATCATACTGATTTTATCTAAACCCTACCAATAACACTCACTATATCACATATAAAATTATGTAGAGGAATCATGATGTTTTTACCTAAACCCTACAATAAACACTCACTATATCACATATAAAATTATGTAGAAGAATCATGAGGTTTTTATCTCAGCTCTACCACATAAAAACTTTAAAATGCATACCTGATGCCTCGTTGAGCTCATCATAGAGGGAGACGGGTATAAGCGGGTCGGTGAGGTCGGCGAAGAATGCCTTGAGCACCGTGGCAACCGCATTCACCTGAATCTCCAGCGTTGATATGTCCACATTAGAGTCTACAATGGTGTAAGTTATAACAACATTATATCATTTTCTTCTTGGCACAATGTTATGCGAAGGGCTGGTCTTAAGCTGGTTGGGAAATGGGAGATCCTTGAGGAAACCAACTTGTCTGTCTTGTTGACCACCATCCAAACTCAAATGTGCCCAGCCAGAAATTGGACCCTGAACACCTTGGTAAAAAGTAAATGCCCAAACTACTGCACCAACCGGATAACAAAACTTAATGAAATGTCATTGATACTTCTTTCAGCACATCACTTCGTGACGACCATCCAAACTCAAATGTGCCGAGCCAGGAATTGAACCCTTTAAGTCAACATATTGGTAAGTAGTGAGTTCCCAAACTACTGCACCAACCGGATAACAAAATTTAATGAAATTTCATTGATACTTCTTTCAGCACATCACTTCGTGACGACCATCCAAACTCAAATGTGCCGAGCCAGGAATTGAACCCTTTAACATATTGGTAAGCAGTGAGTTCCCAAACTACTGCACCAACCGGATAACAAAATTTAATGAAATGTCATTGATACTTCTTTCAGCACGTCTCTTCGTGACGACCATCCAAACTCAAATGTGCAGAGCAAGGAATTGAACCCTTAAGTTAACATATTGGTAAGCAGTGAGTTCCCAAACTACTGCACCAATTGGATAACAAAATTTAATGAAATGTCATTGATACTTCTTTCAGCACATCTCTTCGTGACCAACCGGACAACAAAACAATTGAATGAAATATCATTGATTGAACTTTAAAGGCCTTCTACAGTTTGATTCCCTGCCTTGTCACATGTGGGTAAAGATTGATGGCCACCCAGCCATGTGGCCTTCGTTTACTTTCTCTTTGTCTGGCACATTATGTTTTGTTCCACAACGTAAGATCACATTCGCGCATCAAATGGCATGGGCAAAGCTATATTAAATCAGATTTGTACGCCCATTTTGCAAATGCCCATAGAAACATTTTCCAGCATACTTAAGACTAAAAGAAAACGTTGTTAGACAATAGGGCTGCTGCATGCACACCAACGCCAGTGTGGCCTATTTCTTATCTTTATTCAGTCAAAGAAGAAGCTTTACTTGACACTTATTAAAGCTAAATGTATGGCCCTAGGTATACATTTCCCTGGACTATTGCACTGTAACAACGATGCTGATCCCACAACTGACAACACCAAGGCTTTCAAAGTACCCCAATTTTTTTCTTCAAGGACAGTCCAGTTAAAAATAATGTGCTGGCCTGGGCTAACAGTGCCATGTGGAGCCGAGCCAGTGTAGAAGGAAAACCCAACATGATCAGTATTATGTTGCATATTATACTAAATTAAAAACCATTGTAAGATAAAGACATTAAAAAACCAGGTGTACCTTCATTGTAGCGAGCAGTGAGAGTGTCCCCTTGAGCCTTGTTTCCCGGTATGCGATATATACCCTCTGCATGCAAGCCTGAAACATGACAGAGACAATGTCAAAAAACTTTATCCCCAATAACCCCCCAACTCTCCCCCTAACTGTTGGGGAATGAACATAGTAGATTTAAGGTTATTAACTTGACTCACCTTACCAACGCTAAAGTTGAAATATGCTGCTGTCTGAGTTAAAGCTGCACTCTCACACATTGAACGTTTGGCAACTTTTTTAGATATTTACGCAAAAAATTGCTCTTTCCAAGACAAAAAATAAAAAAGTTGTTAAAATGGTCAATCTGTGAGAGTGCAGTTTTAAGTGGGGGGGAAATTTGGTTGTTTAAGGAACAGTTTAAAAGAGGTTATCTACAATGCTTTCATAATACTTTATAATAGACAAGAATGTGTTTTTTTGCTCTGATTTAACCACATTAAACCCTTGGTACAGATGTTTGCTTTACATGAGCGGCAATTAAAGTAGAGAGAGAATGCATGGACCTCAAGTGTTTTATAAAGGATCAGCGAAAGTGAGTCCAGCTTCTGTACATACCTTCCGCCTCGATAAAGTCGATACATTTCTCAATAAAGTGAGGCACTGAGGGGTTATTTGGTGACATGGCGAAGTCAGTCAGGCTGATACCGCTCTCTGACTGGCCAGTCGCTTTGCTGTCTTTCTTCTTTATTCTCTTCTGTAGCTTCTGCTGCTCCTTTTGCTTCTTTTCCTGGAATTGGGTTAAATTCAACTTTGGATTAATTCATCTTTGGGTTAAAATTTAACATTGGGTTTATTTGAATTGTGTTAAATAAAGAAAACTTTTGACTTTCCCATGTTTGAATTGCTCACTTCTAGATACAAGGGCAATTAATGTTAACTAATCAATTCTCTTAATAGGAACTTAATTATTTTCAACATGTCATTCAATTTAGTTGGCAAAACCTTCCAAAGCTAGCAAAACATATTATTTAGTATAATTTAACCGAAAAAGTAAAGTAATTACAGCGGGTTTTGCCTCATCGTCACTTAAATCACTTGCTCGTCGTTTCATTCGCTCATAAGGTATAGTTTTTACTGTAGCGCATGGAACACTTTTTGACGTACCACATCCCATAATAAGTTCAAATGAAATGCCAACAAAATATCACATCTTAGTTTCCAATATTATTAACATAGTTACTGAATATACTTTCCAATATTAAAAACATAATACACCAGAATTATAGAGTGAAAAATTCCAAAAAGTTTTCTGTAACATTTCCCACAATATAATTCCTTTTCATTATTAACAAATACATTTATCTACAATTTAGAACCCAAATCACAACAATCTTCGTTACTACACAAGTTAAACTTCCTATTCTATAAGGTGAATGCATAATTTAAAATATCCTTTTGTATTGTTCGCCAATAATGACACTGGGAACTGATCCAATATAAATGCCATTTTAAGTCAAAGATTACTATTGAATGTTTGATAAGCATGTTTGTTTTCCCCTGCTTTATCGCTATCAACAAAATGGGCATGATTTAAATATAGCTCTCACTCATGTTAATTGGGGTATACAGATTTGGACATGTTCAAGTATTGACGATAGGTGAAAGACATAAATCACTACTAGGGTTTTAAATGGGAAAGTTTCATTGCATTCATTATTATCTTGGATTTAGGTATTATGTCAATACAGGTCAAAATACTGTTTCCATAAAACGTGACATACAAGACAGTATTGATTACGTTCAAGCATCAGAAAAGTCTTCATGTAAAGTATCTACTGTTGACACAGATTGGCTATTTTTAGAATCCAATAACAATGCATCGACATCCTCAGTGCGAACACAACATTTTATTCTGTATTGGTATTCTATACGGACCTGCGTGTTAGTTCATGCCCAATACACTACAACCAAATCAATAGATTAAATGTTCATTCACAAAAGAAGAGGTGCTGGTTAAGGCAACGTCGTTTATACACTTAAAATGTGAATTTAGGTTAAAACAAACCAATAAAGAAAAATGTCAGTTTAACAATATTATGTGTTTTTAGGTTACAATATACTAGGGAAAGGTTTTTGAACAGTTATTAGCTAAGTTTTACCATCTTATACTTAAAAACCTAATTTGTTAAAGGCAATGTCATTTAAAAGATTTGCTTTTAGGCTAAACTTGACCAATGAAAGTTTATATTACACTCATTTCAAAACCTTTTTAAAGCTCCTATTTTTTAGTTTGTTCTTTTTCTTTTTTCCTTTAAAGAAAAATTATTATTGAATGGTATTGTCAGTTATAAAACTTAAGATGTGCACTGACACTATTAACACAGTATTTTGAGCAATCATGTTGTAAAAAATAAACTTCTCTCAATGGTATTCTATTTACATTGAAAGTTATATACCTTATTCTCTTTATCATAATCTAAAGTGATTTTAAGCTGACAATTCAGGCTTTTCATATATGGCCATTTATACAGTATGTGATATTTCTCTTTTCTATCATTATAAAATTTAAATGATAAACGTTATATTTGTATTGTTTTGTATATCGTATTATGTATTTAAAATCATTAACCCTTGGAAAATAATTCTCGGTGAATTATATTTCTTGATATATTTTTTTATTACAAAAAGTTTATATCTTTCTTTGACATTGTAATTTACATAAAAAGGTTAAATTAAAAAAATGAATAAAACTATTGAATAATATACGTATTTGGACTTTTTGTTATCTTCCCAACCCAGACCATGAATAAAAACATAAAAGTTTATGAAAATAAGTACAAAGGAGAAACTGTTGGCAGTGTCACGGATACTACAGCATCACGGACACTACATCAAGGTTTTGCATCACACTTGTGTCTTTATCAGAAACAGGAACAACTCAATATTTTAGCAAGATGAATATGTCAAGAGGGTCTTCAAACCTAGAAAAAATTATTCATTATGAATTTTTTGATAGTGTAATCTATGGATATGTAGATGATGCGTCACGTACACTATAATTGTTGGTGATGTTTGAACAAGATGGAAAATTTATAGTTATATATAATGTAGAGGCAATTTCTATATTTTTCTTTTACACAACATCTTTAAATGTTAAGTTAAAGGCTAAATTTAACTCATTTAAAAAAAAAAATAACATTGATTTTAAAAAGTTAATATATGAACACAATAGAAAATGTGTAACAAATCTATTCCTCTTGGGTGGAATTCATAAAGCATCTTAAGTCATTTCCTAACTTTAGTCACATTCCTAATTTAAGCATCCCACTTGTCATATGATATCAAAACTTAAACAATTCTGAAATACATCATTTTTATCGACTTTTTTGAAATACATATTTTTATAATTTTATATTATTTTCAAAAATGGCTCTGCATTTCTTTAAATCTGACTATGAAACTTATAAGAAATCAACTTCAGTAAGGAAATCACCTAAGACGCTTTATGAATACCGTTCCTGCTTAATTTCACATATTTCCTGAGCGGCACTCAAACTGAAAATCACAATTTTATTTATGGAATTGTTCACTTTGACTTTTCCGAGATTATTTATGGATATTGTAATATTTTTGGAAAATATTTCCTTTTCTCAATAGCAACAGCATAACGATGAAAATACATTCTTTTCGGGTACTTTCCAAGAAGATTTTAACAAATCATTGATATAAGAGGGCCATATACTATTAGATAAGTTATAACATCACCCATGATTAAAACCAATTTTAACAAGAAATTCACAGAAACTTCTGACATACTAATGTATAACATCGAAAACAATAAACGGCTCAAAATACTATGGAAATGGCGTTAGGATAGATCAATACTTATTCATATTTTTTGAAACATTTTTTTTACCATCTTATTGAGTAATGATAAAAAACAGGATGTTTCAAACCAGGACACCAACACTGAATACACCCAAATACAAAATTATAGTCTTTCAAAAGTTAAATAAATTATTATGTTTTATTAAGAATAATAATTAGATTATCATAAATTATAGAAAACTCTTGAAATACTTTATGTTTTCAAAACAAATTATAAGATAAATGTATACATGACAATATTTTTTTATTAAAAATGGATTTGGCCCAAAAGCATTGAAATACATCAACTCCACAGCATATATACATCACAAATAAAAAAAATAAACATAATCATACCATTTTTTCAAACCTCACATAATATTCCTCCGTTACAAACAAAGACATTTTCACTTTTGGTCAAACAAGGCAACAGCAACAGTATGGAATAAGGAAGATATAAACAACAATGTAATGAGATCAATAGCATAACCTCATCTATGACAATGTGACCACATTTTCCATGGCACTAGTTGTTATGATCATCATTCGTCATGGTCGACCATCAACAGGAGATAGCCTGTCAAAGACATGTCCGTAGTCAACATACTGTAGCAAACAGGAATCTGATGGTGACATTATTTGAAAAGCATGTCAACAAATCACAACCAGCGGACCCTCTGTTTCCATAATTTAATGAGAAGAATGTCATCAGTTCAGGAGTTGTTATGATTCTAATCGTCTTCTTGGAAGAAAAACTGTTAAAAATTGTCAACAAGAATCTCTCTGTGACGCGCAGGCGACACACAAAAAACATGTCCGTAGTCAACATACTGTAGCAAACAGGAATCTGATGGTGACATTATTTGAAAAGCATGTCAAAAAATCACAACCAGCGGACCCTCTGTTTCCATAATTTAACGAGAAGAATGTCATCAGTTCAGGAGTTGTTATGATTCTAATCGTCTTCTTGGAAGAAAAACTGTTAAAAATTGTCAACAAGAATCTCTCTGTGACGCGCAGGCGACACACAAAAAACACGACTAACGCACATGTCATCAGTTTATGATTTGAAATGATGCTAATCAACATCTTGGACGTAGTGTTAAAATGTAAACAGGAAACTGACTGTGATATGATTTGAAATACGCCAAATGGAAACACGTCAAAGAGCCTTTGACGCAGTCATTATGCTCTTCCATGCAATTGCAACATAGAATGCGGAGTTGAACAATATGTGTACTTGCCAATCGATGCCTCAGCATGATGAACCTCCATGTACGGTAAAGCTACAGCCCAGATGAGGCTCAGTCCAGACCAGTCCTATCAACAGTACTCATTTTGATATTTAACCTCTAAGTGTGACCTTGATCTATGAGGTACAAACCTTGGTCTTGTGCGTGACACACTCCTCATGGTGAACCTTCATGGCAAGTTTTTTTGAAAATCCTATAATGCATGGTCAAGATACAATCCCGATTCATTTCAACCTTTGACCTTTAAAAGTGGCCTTGATCTTTGAGGTGCAGACCTGGGTCTTGTGTGCTACAGAAGGACTCATCATGGTTGAACTTCATGGCAAATTTTTGAAAATTGTATAATGCAAGGTCAATATTATTTCACGTGACTTACAGTTTTGACCTTATGTGACAAATGACCATATTCAATAGCAAGTCAACTGACTAACAGGAATAAAATGTCATGTGACCAGTATCAATAACATGTTATGTGAGCAGTATCAATAACATGTCATGTGACCAGTGTCAATAAAATCTCATGTGACCAACAGCAAAAAGATGTTATGTGGCCAGTATCAATAACATGACATGTGACCAGTTTCAAATCATGTCATGTGACTAGCATCAATAACATGACATGAGACCAGTTTTAATAACATGTCATGTGACCAGCATCAATAACATGTCATTTGACTAGCATCAATAACATGACATGTGACCAGTATTAACAATATGTCATGTGACCAGCATCAATAACATGACATGTGACCAGTATTAATAATATGTCATGTGACCAGCATCAATAACATGTCATGTGACTAGCATCAATAACATGTCATGTGACCAGCATCAATAACATGACATGTGACCAGCATCAATAACATGTCATGTGACCAGCATCAATAACATGACATGTGACCAGCATCAATAACATGTCATGTGACCAGCATCAATAACATGTCATTTGACTAGCATCAATAACATGACATGTGACCAGTATTAATAATGTGTCATGTGACCAGCATCAAAAACATGTCATGTGACTAGCATGAATATAATGTCATGTGACTAACAGATTACGCATTTTATGACCAACAACAAAATCATGTAATTCGACCAGCATCAATAACATGTAATGTGACCAGTATTAATAACATATCATGTGACTAGCATCAATAACATGCCATGTGACCAGCATCAATAACACGACATGTGACCAGCATCAATAACATGTCATGTGACCAGCATCAATAACATGACATGTGATTAGCATCAATAACATGTCATATGACCAGCATCAATAACATGTCATTTGACTAGCATCAATAACATGACATGTGACCAGTATTAATAATGTGTCATGTGACCAGCATCATTAACATGTCATGTGACTAGCATGAATATAATGTCATGTGACTAACAGATTACACATTTTATGACCAACAACAAAATCATGCAATTCGACCAGCATCAATAACATGTAATGTGACAAGGAAAAATTATTAACATGACACGTAACCTGTCAAGTGACAAAGAACATGACTGTATCAAACCATCTGAGAAACATTCTTTACCACACTTGGGTCTTCATTTTGCATTCATTCTTCCGTTTGAATGTTCACCAATAGGTGAAGCATAATATGCGAGCTACCAAGCAATTGGAAGTGTGTGGATACAATGACATACAACTTTACGTATGCTACTTCCAGCATGTAAAGCTTTGTCAAGTTTGACCCAGTACAAATCACTTACATCACCCAATCCTTGTGATTGTACACTCTGAGTGTGTGTTGGGTATAAGTTAAGTTACTTGGTAGACTAGAGAGTGAAGTAAGTTTTACTTTGTTTCAACCTAATGT
The DNA here is from genome assembly GCF_026914265.1 of Mya arenaria. Lineage (NCBI taxonomy): Eukaryota > Metazoa > Mollusca > Bivalvia > Myida > Myidae > Mya > Mya arenaria. Next base: position 27,936,935 of record NC_069125.1, read on the forward strand.
AGCAGTTCTATGTCACTGTTTATTTTAAATGTATATTGGGAAAACTTGCATCCTAAGCACCCACAAATGTTTTTACATTTTCCAATGGTGCTATGCAATTCTGACATGTCTTATTGAATTCCCGTTCATAGTTAAAAGTTTTGGTTGTAACATATACATTATTGCTATGAAGTCCATATTGTACAACCTTGAACTCCTAGTGTGACCTTAACCTTTGAGATAACAGCACAGACTTATGCCTGACACACCTTCACATGGTGCACTACAATTCTGGAAAGTTTGATTGAATTCCGATTCATAGTTACAATGTTTATTTTATATGTAATTTATGACTGTGGCATAAAATATAGCTCACAAATCCATATACAAGGTAATACCTTCCATGTGTGACCTTGACCACTGAGATAAGAGCATGCACCTTATGCACGACACACCTTAACATGGTGCAACACATTTCTGTGAAGTTTCAATGAAATCCCATCAATAATATCAGTTCTATATTGGAACAAACTAATACTGAAACAAGGTTGTAACAGACGGACACACAAACAAACAGAGCGATAACTGTATTCCACTCTCAAGAGGCATAAAAAGTCTATTTGATATCTGTTTCATTAAACTACATAATTTTCCTTTTTCAAAAATGCCTGAAAATATACAAAATCTCAAGACAAGATTACTGACCATTTAAAGGTGAAGAATTTCTTAAATGTCACCCATTTATGTTCACTCTTTTCTCCTCTCGACCTCTACTTCACCATATTTTTTCAATATCACAGATTCCAACACCGAAGAAATCCATCGCTGAAGAAATCACAATTCACTGCCTGGTTACCAAATCTGTGAAAAATAATCTATTGCCTTGTCTTAAACTCACTAATTCATGATAACAGCAATCACTTTCCCCTGTTTTGGTTCTTAGAACTCTGCAGTTGTCTGCATTGTATATAAAATAGAAAATAAGTGAGAGAAAAAACAATCCGCAATTCTTGGCATCAACGGTTGTTTTTTCTTCATAGAATTTGAAGCTTTGTGAAACCATCAATACACAAGTATGTCACAGCAATACAGCAAAACACGGATAAGTACATCAGAGACTTCTGTGTGCCTGGCGATGGTGGCGACGTATTGGAAAAAGTGCAGAAGCCATGACAGCAAGATTTTCTAAGATCTCTCTTTAACACTACTGCTGTGTATCTTTAACTGTTAGGCGATGATTTTCACATCGTCATGTCAAAATATGGTTGCCTTATTGCTTAACTCGGTGAAAATATTGACTTTGTATCCTTCTTGAATTGTTCAGCTATTGGTTCATGCAAACATGATAACCAAACATGTCCAGAAATGGTCCTTTCTGGGAAGTTCCTGTCTTTTTTACAAAGAGAAGTGGGCAAATCAACCACCCCTAGTTAATGCCCTCATTACATAATTTATAGAGTAAAAAGGTGTATGTATGAGGCTATGGACAAGAGAAAAAAGGCATATCAATGAGGCTTATGGATGTAGAAGAAAAAAGGCATATCAATGAAGGAAAGGGAAATAATTTAATAAATTATAACTGTGAGGTGTACGCCCCTGACGGATGTAAATCCTTTGCTTTTTATATTCAGTTATATTTTGAGCTGAGCCAGTTACATCCTTTTTGAGCTGTGCTAGTTACATCCTTTTTGACTGAGCTGAGCCAGTTACATCCTTTTTGAGCTGAGCCAATTACATCCCTTTTTGAGCTGAGCCAGTTACATCCTTTTTGAGCTAAGCCAGTTACATACTTTTTGACTGAGCTGAGCCAGTTACATCCTTTTTGAGCTGAGCCAGTTAAATCCCTTCTTGAGCTCAGCCAGTAACAACCCTTTTGAGGTGAGCTCTTGAATGGTAAAATGAGGAGAATAAACAATGTCTCAATTCTCAGAAAAATTCCCATGGAATTCTGGATTTTTCCAGAGAAAGAACATTTCCAATCAAAACATATTGTTTACTTCCACAGATTCAATGCATTGATATTAATGTCACATCCTTAAATGGTTTGGAGACAAATATTTATCCATTTTTGAGGTTTCACTCTCTTAAACAATTTGCATCATGAAACTCATGTATCCTATTAGCATCAAATAAAATATGTCACAATTGCAATAAAGCTTCCAACAATATCATAAATATTAAAGTAACAGCCTCTGAAAGTTGTTTTTAATAGATAAATTTTGGTACTTAAACTTAAAGACAATATGACAGTTAAAGGGACTAGACACCAGATGATACAATACAAGAAAAAAAAGAAGTTGTCAAAAACTTACATAATATTGATATGGTTGTGTACAACGTACTGAATCTTACTTACTGATGTATCATATCGCTTACAAAATATGTATCTTTTGCAGTTTTTGCATATTTTTCCTATTGGAAATTTACTGGGGTTGTCTGCCATGTAAATCCCAGTTAATTTAAAAACAGGGTCAGTACATGTATCTGTACTAATAAGGTGACTTTTACATGCTAAATATTCACACTATAAACTGGGAAACCATTATGCCTAATTTTAAACAGTTTAACTCAGCTGAGACAGTGACAAAATAATTTTTAATCATGTAAAATGATGTATTATCAGCCTTGTACTAGCTCGTATTGACAATTCTAGGCTTGTTGAGTGGAAATAATGTATTTGCCGATTTTGGGACCATGTGGTGACTAGCCCCTATAAGAGATCATATCATTATATATTTGAAAAGGGCAATTCAAACACCTAAGACTTGTTGGGGTTTTTAATTGGCCAAAATGGCTTATAACTAAAATAGGGCCTTGTTGTACATGTGGTACTTTAACTCAAAGACAATAATATTATGTCTGTTAAGAAATCATATTATCATATATTTGAAATGGGCAATTCAAACACCAGTTTTCAATCCTGGTCTATTTTTTATTTGGCCAACATGGGACATACCTAAAACTTATCAAGTTCAGGGCCTTGGTATTTCTTTTTTTTGTGTGTAGCTGTACCAGATTAAATTTGACCTAGATTTAAGACAAAAAAGAAAAGCGATCATAAACCACAGTGTTAGAATACTCAGCAAATTGAAACGCAGTTAACGCCATACATGAGGTTAAGCCTGGAAATTAACGATCATCCGCCTTACGATCTTTACTGAAACAGTGCCCTACTGTGTTGTTTTAAGTTTTTATTTTCACATATGGCAAACATCATTCCATCTACACCATCTACGCCATTTATGTTCTTTTTTAAAGGTATTTCGTGTTTTAATTCTGGCCCCAAGATTAAGCTACATAAATGATGCAGACAAAGACAATAATGCTATGACAACACCTTAACTTGTTTTCTTCGAAGAAACAGACAAATTAACAACCAACTATGATATGGAAACTACAATTACCACAAGTTGCCGACATCAAATTTAATAACTCATCTTAACACAATTAAGATCAAACAAACATTTACCATACTGCAATTAACAAAGCAAAGGGAACCACAAACAGATGCCAGAATGCTCCCACCATTATTTTTTTGTCAAACACCACTCAACAATTATTTAAGCCCTGTAGACACATTTTTGACACCTATGTATAATTATGATGTCTTTCAAATGCATTGATCATTATTAGCAACATAAAGTGTGAGAGTCATAGGAACCTATGTTGTTGTTTTTTCATCAAACAATGGGCTTTAGTTGACAATTATTATAGAGAGAGTTATGGTCCTTGGTTTACATGTATGCATCGCCTCTGACAACATGTATACCAAGTTCCATTTGGATATCTTAAATATTTTCTGAGCTATGACCAAGTTTAATGATTCTGCACAACACCATCGATGATGAAGATGCCGTTGCCAACAACCACTACAAGGCTATCACATCATAACTTTTTCTCTTCAAAAAATCACAGACAAGCATATCAAAAACATATAGTATGTTTCAGACAAAAATTGTTTATTCTGAAACAGTAAACAAATCATACAACTTCACAGCAAATTAACAAAATTTAAAAGGATTTTAGCGAAACTCTTTACTGGATCACTCAAGAGCCATTTTCAGTTTGAATTAGTCATGTCAGTATTAGGGGTAAGACACTATATCACCATGTCACTTGAAAAACTTTGGCAACTGAAAGAACTAAAAGCGAAACAAAATATTACTGCTAGGTTTCATAGTCAATTCACATCTTAGGACCATAAAAACATTCTAACTGTACCTGTACAATAAACAGTTTCTGAAAGAAATGAAGGAATAGTCGCAGCATTACAAAGTATGGCTTTCAAAGCTTTACAGTTTAAACAAGAGCACCAAGGAGCGATCGCCCAAACAGGTCTGCTGTATTTCAGTTGAAAAAAGAATGGCATAACTTGCCAATTATTAAAGCCAGAGTTATGGGACTTTAAGTGCAAATTATCTCTGGCCAACTTAAGTGTGTGAATACCACGTGATACATTGCGTCATAAATTCTACGTCGGAAGGCTTCAATTGAAGACTTTAAACAAAGATAACTTTTCATTTTCTTTACCATTTCAATTGAAACATAGCGCAGTCTATGCCGCTTACGGAGCCCGCCTTTGGTCTTTTAACAAAGTTTAATTGAGAGTTTAGTTTCTTATAACACTTCGACAAACCTTTTCACAATACGGCCGTCTGACGGAGCACTGTCAAAACATTGTTTTGGAAACAGGTTTGTCGAGGTGTTTGATGAAACTAATCACCTTATCAAACTCCGGATATAAAACAAAGATGGGTCTCTTTAAGCGGTATAGACTGCCCTTTGTTTCATTTAAATTGGTGTAATGAAAGGAAAGTTATCTTTGATTTAAGTTTTCATTTTGCTTAAAATGTTGCCTTCCGAAGTAGCATATATGATGTAATTTATCACGTGGTATACAAACACTGTGAGTACTAAGTTTCATTTGAATATCTTGAAAATGTTTGGCAACCTTTTTATTTTTGTCTTGGAACGAGCCAAATTTTGTGAAAATGTATGGAAACCAGTGATATAAGACTGCTGACAAAAAATTAGATCCCAGATTTCATATTTCAAGACAAAAAAATAAATAAGTTGTCAAAATGATCAATCTGTGAAAGTGCAGCTTTTAATACAAAAACAATTATTCACAAAGCTTACTGTTTCTCGTTGTTTTCGCCTCTCGTCCTCTTTTGTCTTCCTTTCAAGGGTTTTCTGGGGATTTTCACGACCTTTATTTTTACGGAACCACGTTCCAAAACTGCCGCTCTCATTGAGGTCAAGGTCGTTATCTTCACTGCCAACCTGTTTCCATAGAAACAAATGGATTTTAATACCATATCAATGTTATAAAACAGAGGTAATTTGAATGAACCTCTGTATATAAAAACTTAATGAGAAAACAGTCCAAAGAAAAACAGTATAGGGTTCAGACATACTGCTAAATTACACTGATATAGGATGTTCAAATGCAGTTATTGAGTTAATGCACTAGGGCAAAAATTTACAGCTTTCAAAACATTAACAATAAACATTCAAATGTTGAAGATGTTTTCAATTTTTAAATTGTTTTTATAAAACTACTCATAAAACTGCCTAAATTCTCATAGAGAGCATTAATCTACAGTGGTCTTATGGATAAGGTGCAAGACTGCAAATCTAGTAGACATGGATTCCAGACCTGCTGCTGGCAGTTTTGTTCTTCTATTTTTGAATTTTCTTTTTTTATTATTATACTTATAAAATTAATTCAAAATCTTATCTTATTACTTCGTATGTTTTATAAATTTCTTAGAAAGCAAATTTGTGACATCATTTTTGTGATGTCTTTTCAATTTCAACCCAGCACTGCAAACTTTAAATAAGCAGCATGAAAACCAAAATCGGTAAAAAATTGAAATTTCACTCAATAATATATGATATATCATCAGATGAAATGTCCTGTTATTCAGTGTAAATATCAATTTATTACATTTTAAAGCATCACAAATACAAGTACCTTATGCATGGAATTTTCAGCACTGATGATATCTTCTTCATCTCCAAGAGTTGTACCTGAAAGGGCATGGATATGTAATGTCATCTGCAATACGGCTTCCTGAGGTGGTAATCAATATTATTCTTATTCTTAGATATGCCTCAGTGATTCTGTTAAGTCTATTGGTCAGCCAACCAAAACACTCCGATTCTGCCTTAAAACCTGCACTCTCACAGTTTTGACATTAATTTTTTATTTTACTTAGATCCAGCTTATTTTGGCATCAGTGCCTTTAATTCAGTTTTGGAATATAACTCAAAATAGTACAGATCTCAATTGTTTCTAAAACTGCTTAAAAATTTATTTTTCCTGAAGCGTTAGTAACCATTTTGTGTACACCATGTGATAAAATGCGTAATAAATAATACGACAGAAGGCAATATTTTGCTTCATATGAAGAATTTAAATAAAGATAACTTTACTATTTAATCACCCTTTTAAATAAAACATAGCGCAGTCTACGCCGCTCACATAGCCATGCCTTCAGTCTTTTACTAGAGTTTAATTGAATGTTTAGTTTCTTAGAACACTTCCGACCAATCTTTTCACAGAAACGCCGCCAGATGGAGCACTGTCAAAACATTATTTTGGAAACAGGTTTGTCGAAGCGTTTGAGGAAACTTATCACATAATCAAACTCTGGAAATAAAACGCAGGCAGGGCTCTTTGAGTGGCATAGACTGCCCTCTGTTTCGTTCAAAATTGTGAAGGAAAAGATAAGTTATCTCTGTGTTAGGTCATTATTCGAAGCAAAATGTTGCATTCCGAAGTAGCATTTGTGATGTTATTTATCATGTGGTATACTCACACTGGTAACGCTTTTAACAATAAATCATCCATTTATAAACAATAACATAAATAACTACGATCTGATCTTTTGTCAGCAGTCTTTTATCATTAGTTTCCAAACATTTACACAAAAATGGCTCATTCAAATACATTTTTTTGTTATCAAAACGGTCAATCTGTGAGAGAGCAGCTTTAAACATAAGTTGGATCTTAGTCGGTTACTGAATACAGCCCCAAGTGCACCTAATGACCTGCCTAATAATTTTCGTTGTCATTTGGTAATTCATTTAGATTACTAATGTACATCATATCCTTCCATCTTCACACGAATCAACTTCAATAATCAATCAACAATAATCTTTCATTATTTTTTATAATTGATCATGGTATTTGTCCGATTTCAATCCCTTGCATAACGATGATGTCATGTCTTCATTCAAAAACAAATATTAATCTATTTTCGCTATAATAAATGTATTCCATAAATAGTGCCTATACTGTGAATACAACACACCTTGTTTATTCAAGCTAGAATAAAATATTTGATTACCTGGAAGGAAAGTGGAAATATCACTATCTGAGAGATTTGTCACACTTCCTGGGGATGCTGTTTTCTTTTTCATGGAGCGCCGTTTAGGCCTCGTTCCGGCCTGGAGTTCATCTCCTGTCCCTGCGCTGTCTTCTGATGGGGAATTGCTTCGACCTGAAAAATAAATAAAAAACAATATTTTATGGTACACTTTTTTCCCCTAAAATTCTCAAGAAAAAAAAATGCCTGCACCTTATCTATGGTATTAGGATTTTGTCATTTGTTTCGAAATTAATATCAGTCTGAATTTGGCTCTTCATGTAAATCAATGAGGAGAAATGAGTTTGTTTACTTAATTTCAACGGGACGTAACCCTCATCGCCTCATATAAGTTATAACTTAAGTAAACAAATTGGGATTAATTATATGTAACATATAGTTTCGATATTGTACGATAAGAATCTATGTAAAGTTATTCCATTTTAAAGATAATAAGTAAACATGCATACTGTAAAGTATGATAGCGTCATTGTGCATTATTACCGATACCCTATATAAATGTAATTTAATATTTTTCGACTGTTTTACAACTGTGTTACCTGCGCGTGAGGCTACATCATAGGTAGGTCATGGGTTTTACCGAGATTAGAAAAATAAACTGCATATCATTTAAACTTGTGAATTTCCGGTATTGGTTTTGTAATTTTAATTGTTTCACGGAGAAAACTGAAGACGATCAATCATCTATATGATCAAGATCATTACCAGACGTAAACAAATCAATATCAGTCATAAATAAACAATGTTGGTGATGACATTCTGAATTGTTGCCCTCGGCGTTACAGCCTCAGGATAACAATTTAGAAGACATCCACTCCACCTCAGGACAACAATTTTGAGTGTTACACAAATGCTTATGCAACAACTGTACACTGTCAATGCTGTTCTCAATGTGTGAAGGGGTGAAAAACTCCCTCTGCCTTAAAGCAGAGTACAATATCAATAGTACAAACTGTTTCAATAATAGGGTTGTTATTACGCACTTTGGCACGTTCTTTAATACTTTGTTGAAGGTAATGAACAAAGAAACATCCTGGCTTTCTGATTTGACATTTTTCACTGTGTCCTATCTATGGTATTAGAGGTTGTTGTTGTTTTTTTCTCGATATTTCACGTTTGTTTCTTGCATCCTATACCGGCACATTTACGGTAATCTCTCACGGATTGTGAAGAGAACTACGTCCTGATATGAATCAGACAGAAACCAGTACTGGGGTCCATTAAGAGAGGCCAGGAAAATGATCCCCCGATGAGGCTCAAATTCGTAACTTTTTTTAGTGAAAGGTCACCTATACTGCTAGACCACTCAAACCCCTTACTTATCTCCCCAATTCCGTTTAAACTGTTTTCTGTTGTTTTTGTTCTTGTTATTTTTGCAAACAAAAAGGGGTGTCACATAACAACTGATCTAGCAAGAGTTATGGGCCATGCTGTACAGGTGCATATTTTTTCTGTATAACACTTTTCAACATTTTTGGGGTTTTAGCCAATGTTAAAGACTTTGCACATCGACAACAAAGCCAACAACACAAAGGCTATGACAATACCTTGACATTTTTGTATTAAAAAATAAACGAGCTTATAAAAATTAACAGTAAACTCAAACCTCGTCCCCCGTGTTCCATGCTCAGTATACGCTCCTGGTCCGAGAGGCGTCTATGCTGGACGTCAATCTGTGTCACGTACGGTCCTTCTGCCTGTCGTTGTTTGTGTTTCTTCTTGTGGGGCGTTGGTTTCCGTTTCACTTTTGAATAAATGTCAGCATTCTTTTCCTTGTCCCGTTCCATTGAACTAAAGTCGGACTCTTCTGAATCTGATACTGAAAGATTCAAAGCGTTCATTCCAATGAAGTGTACAAGTGGAGTGTACATTCCAAAATATTTAGGATGTGCATTCCAAGTAATTAGGGACAAGGGTGTACATTCCGAGTAATTTGGGACAAGAGTGTACATTCCGAGAAAATTGGGAAAAATGAGCATACATTACAAGATATTTAGGAACAAGAGCGTACATTTCAAAATACTTGGTGACAAGGGAGGGTGTACATTCAAAGGTTAGGAAAAGAGCGTTTATTCCAAGAAATTAGATATAGGGTGTAAATACCAAATAATTTGGGACAAGAGTGTACATTCCAAGTAATTTGGGACAAGAGTGTACATTCCAAGTAATTTGGGACAAGAGTGTACATTCCAAGTAATTTGGGACAAGAGTGTACATTCCAAGTAATTTGGGACAAGAGTGTACGTTCCAAGTAATTTGGAACAAGAGTGTACATTCCAAGTAATTTGGAACAAGAGTGTACATTCCAAGTAATTTGGGAACAAGGGCACAAACTGAGTACACCAATGTACACTGTATATTGCTCTCAATTAATAAATCAATGGGTATAAACAAAGCCATATTTGTGCCCAAGTTTGGACTTGCTACGCATGTGTAATTTGATTTTTAACACATGGACCATGAATCTCTTTGAAGGATATTTCCATCTCCGTGCAGTTTCTTTAGACAGCAACATATGCACAACAACATTGGCTCATGTTATCAATTATCTAACTTCCCTCCCCTAGATATTAGAAGAAACACCTTTTAATACCTAACTTTTAACCATTATTCACCTATCGGTATTAGTAAATTCAAGAGTAAACAACAGATTCAAACAGTGAGTTTATCCAGTTTATCCAACATTATATTTCAATAAACCACCGAAAAGCATGAAATAAAGAGCTATAAATCAACCAATTAGTTTTTACGTAATGGTTCAAGGTTATTGGTATCTACCAAAACGATAGGTTTAATACGACTGTGTTGCATAACTATTTATATTTGTAAATTCATACTCTGTAAGCAGGTTAGTGGTCAGTATTATATCTTATTATATGCTTTCCAGTGGCTTATAGAGATTTATCAGTGAAATATAAAATTCACTGTTTCAAACATCATTTCTGAAATGACTTTTCTTCCAAATAAAATTTCGCTGGCTTTTATGATAAAACAGAAATCAAATGCTAGTTTATATCCTTTTTAGCATATAATAGAAAGAAATATTGTTTGTTTCAGTGTAGGATCGCAAAATATTTCACCTTTTGAACACCAAAAGTAAATATTTACCTTGTGGCTATGCTACTTGTGAAATATAGCTTTTGGTGCTCACTCGGTGAAATATAATGCTATCTTACACTGAAACAAACAATTATCCTCTATATGTCTGTTGGCCCAGCTTCCAATCTATGGATTCACCTGATCAAAATCAATTAAGGCTGAATGCTGATATATCAAAATAAACTAATGGCAGATTTGAAAAATACTGCCATCTCATTGGACAAAATATAATTTTTGCCACCCTTTTGGACAAAATATAATTTTGAACACTAGGATACAAAATCAAAATAAATAATAACTTAAACGTTATCAAATAGTCTTACAATTTTAGTATATTTAACATTTAAGATATGCATAACATCAGCCCTAAAATGTAAATTAATATTAATTATTGTCAAACAATTTTTCCTATTACTTTGACAGAACATGAACTGAAAATTTACGAGGACATACTCCAAATAAATCCCACAAACCTGAAAAGCATCTCCCCACTTGAAACATTTTGGTCATCTTCACAATGTACTATTTGCAAAACCCAAAGTAAATGCACAACCCTAAACAATCAAGTTATTTTGAAATAAAATTTGATAATCAACATTCAGAAACTTAAAAGACACTAGAACACTGCTCAAATAGCAATAGATTTTTAACCATACACAACCATTTCTTATATGAGCTTCATCGTTACAAAGTCTGTGAGTCACTAAGTTTTGACGCAAACTGAAAGAAAACATCATCCTTTGCGAAACTATGAAAGGTGTTAATTTATGGAACTCCCCATTGTATAAAAATAATATCCATACTTTGAGAAGGTATGTCATCATGGCATACTTATAGATACTAACATTGAAAGATGAAAAAGTACATAGCCAAAAAATAAAGACCATTCTTAAGTGTTTATTTTGTGACTTACCGAATTATACTTTGTATTATTTTATGCCCTGAAATTCAAATGAAAAATGCCTACACCCTATCTAAAACATAAGGCTTTAGTTATTATTTTTTTAAGTTCATTTCTTTCTGAATTTCATTTAATAGAGAAATAAATGGCAGAAAAGGTGTCAGTTACTTTTTACTAGAAAGGGATGTAACTCACATCAATTGATGGGATTAATTATATCGGCAATGGAAAATCGGGTAAGGTGATTCTCAGGCAAGTACAAAAAAACGCAGTTGATTGTTTACAGCTATGCTATTGTATGATAGATTGTTCATATTATGATTCTGTATTAAATATAACATGCATACTTTGGAGTGGTATCATTGTGCACAGACAATGTGTGAAGGTGTGAAAAACTCCCTTTGCCTGGAACACCGTTTAACTATTGTAACATACCAATAGTACAAACTATTGTGATGGTAGTGTTGTTCATCATTTTATAAAACATGTTTGTAATACTTAGCTGAAGGTTTTGACATGTTGAAAACATTTTCGTACAATAATTACAATTTGCGGCAACAACGGAGAATTTGAAAGCTTTGAGAAGAGCAACAACAGATGACAGAATGAAATTTTGTTTTAATTATTTATGCGATAGTGCAATAAACTATTAACGTGCTTTCTACCACTTTTGCTATTGTTATTTTACTATATATTATTATTCATGTTCATGTGTTGTACTATTTAATAACCTTCACCATTTTCAAGGACAACCAAATGAAAATATAGTTATGAGACTGATTATCAGCGTTGTCGAGCACAACAGTATGACATTTATGAGCACAACAGTGAGTTCAAGTTGGATATTATATTTCTTTTTTCACAACAGTAAAAATCCAGTAGACAAGTAATGAAAAAAAGTTGTTCTACGTCTAGCAGACATAAGATCATGTCGTAATACCTTTGTCATTTTTACGCGAGGGGGACTGTATTCGATGGATTTTGCCGCTAGGTAGTGCGTCGTCAACCAGAGCGTAATCACATTCTCCAACACCTGATATTGCATCCTAAAACACACAACATAATTTAGTTAAAAAATACAACAACAGCATCGAAGAGCAGACAACTCTGGTTAAACCTTTCATGGGTTATTGATCCTGTATCAATGGATATATATATATATACACACACACACATATAATCAGACTTTATTTTTATGTAAATTAAAACAAGAGTATCACCAGCAAATGTCGTAGTTCTTCTGTTTTTCAAGTCGATCAAGGGGCATATTTACTATGCAATTATTATAGTTAGGTTTATGGGCCTCCCTGGACATTTTCGTATTGTCACTGATAATATGTGTTCAAAGACATCAATATCTTGACATTGTTTAGTTATAGTTAATGTTAAGGTTTTAACACGCATTTGACTGCGGCAACAACATCAACAACACCAAGTCCATTACAATAACACATCTTTTTTCTCCAAAAACCAGTTTAGCTTTAATCATATTGACCTCAATACAACCAAGATAACACACACAATATAATTAATCAACATTTCAAAGTACCTTGACCGTCCCGTACTGCTCGGCGATTTCGATTTTTTCCGGTAGAGCGAGAGGCGCCTGAACATGCCCGGATCTTATCTCGCCAGATCTTGGGCGCTGAGGCAGGGCATACTGCGCAAATAACAACGACTAAAATAAAACAGAGGAAGCAAAGTGTCACAGAGGGGTTAGATAAAGAGCATTAGAGAGAGATTAGAGAGTCACTCAAACATACATACCAGAATTCCAGGGGATTTTCGTAACGAAACAGATTCATTGGCAAACGAATTCCAGATTGGCTTAAATTTTTATTTTTGCATTGCGTTTTATCCAAGTTTTTTTTTTTTAGATGAATAAGTTGGATTTTTTACAATCATTTGAAGCAAAACAAGCAGAAGCAGTTCTTGGTGCAATTTACACAAAAAAAATGACAGCAAAGTTTGCTGAAAAAAGTTTGCTGTGACTGTAAACGAACGTTTGTGGTCTATGGTGAGAAACGTACTTAAGATAATGAGTACTTTCATGATAAGTTCTTGTTTGTGTAAAGCATGCTTGAAGTGTCAACAAAAATGCGAATTTCAAAAAAAGGCCTATTTCTGCTTGATCCGCTATAATTTACTTAGAAATATATCATTTTCTAGCTGGAAAACTGGCCAATTGTAAACTTCAGTCCTGTATATGAATTTCGTCCAGTATTTGCCTTACACGCTATGAGTTTAAACTTCTGTTTGGAAATAAACTAAGCAAAGCAAACTCTTCAATCAGCTGATGAATTTTGTCCAGTATTTGCCTTAAATGCTACGAGTTTAACATACTGTTTGGAATAAACTTAGCAAAGCAAACTCGTAAATCAGCTAATGAAAGCGTGATCATAATGCCTTTTATAACCAAAAGACAGTCAATTTGTGATGCCCCAATAAAGATTTTAATTTTGGCTCTTCAAAGATCATAATTTAAGGCTAAGTTAATTGAATTGGCTGATTGAAAGAACATGTACATGTATGGATCCTTTGTCAACCCGTTAGTTGTAATTTTAATAGATTGACAGGCTATAGATGATGGACTTGATTCGAATATTTTGGCTGAACAAAACCGGTGAGCATTCAATGCTCCAAAACCTTCAAATGCTAAGTTGATTGCCAAACATTAGTAAGCCATCCAGAATATTGAACCTGTGTTTAACCCAAAATAAGGTACCCGGTACCTCAGTATTTTAAAGATGCACTCTTACTGCCAAACAAATATGATTTACCACAATTAATAATATTGTTTTAATATTCCAACAAGGATGAATAAATATCGAAAACAATGGTTCTTATGAGGGATACCAAGTTTTATTTGAAAGAAATGAGCATAAAACAGGGTATTTCTACCTCAGGGGTCTATAGTAAACCACAGTAAATCTTTTAGCACTCACCAATCATTTAATATCTTGTGCTTTCTTTATTTACTTGATTACAATCTTGTTAGCAGTAATTAATATTTTCCAGAAATGCATTATTTAGTAAGTAGTTAAAGGTTTATCAGTCAAAATGTTGGTATACATGTGTATGTATTGATTTTGAATAAGAGTGTCACTTTAAACATGAGCGGCAAATTGTTGTTTTTCTATAAAAAATAAAAAAATCATTTCGTAAAATTTTGACATATATTTATGATGAACTTTCATTCATAGCAATAATAACAAAAATTACACTTTCATCACTGAAAGATCTAAATTCAGAAGAAAAAAAATCAATTCATTTTGGTGTTAATGCATTTAATTAACAAAAGTATTCCCTGTGAATTAGTTGTTCATACCAATGTAGCACTTGTTTTATCTCCATGGTTACTTGCCAGAATGAAAGTACAAAAGAATGAAAATAAATACCAGGGCCTATCATACAAAACTGGAAAAACTTAAAATTGAGAGATCATTTCTTGGTCAGTTTAAATATGGAAATTATGGCTAGTTAATAATATAAATTCTGGGGTTAGTAGGTGCCCCAATATGAGATATATGGGGCAAAGGAAACCATATCAGGTGAAAGAGAAGCTCAAACCCGAATATTGTTTCTTCACAGGTAAATCCCATAAAGGGTCACCCACTTGCCGCCTTACGTATATATCATGTCGACTCCCTGTTAAAATTTATCAATTTATCGGAAATGTTTTATTTATTCAGCGCAATCAGAAAATAGGCGCCATTTGGGTACAATTATCATTTAGTAAGCCAAAATAGAAAAATATCACGCCTCAAACATAAATGACGCAACGTCATTGGTCCAGGACTGGTCACGCGATGACCCCATATTTTTCCATATTGGGTCACCAAATTTATATCTACCAAAATGGTGTCTATTTTCAGATTCCGATAAATAAATGAAACATTTAAACATGTAAACAGGTGATCGCTCTCACCCAATATGGTTTCCCATATCGGGTCACCTACTAACCCGTAACTTAGAATATAGGGTCACCTCTTGACCAGTCCAGTGTTGGACCAATGGTGTTGCGTCATTTATGTTTGATTGATATATTTAAAGGGACTGTGTCACAGATTTGCACCAAAAGTTTTTTTCTGTAACGAATCTCAGACATTTATCTAATAGAATGTGTTATGCTTTGATGTCATAATTGTAAAAAAAGTACCAAAATGTAAAAAAAAAGATTGTGATGGAGACCGGGTTCGAACCTGAGTCACCAAAATTGAAGTCCAGCGTCTTCCTTACTGAGCTATCAACGCTCACACTACACGGGTTACATAATTAAGCTATAAACCTACCTCGGTAATATCACGTGATAACACCGACTAGCCAATCACGCATAAGGAATGAATTCTACCTGGTAGACATACCCAGTAATCTTTTTTAATAGAAAAATACGAAATAACTGCTAAACTTAAATAAATTGTAAACTATGTGGTACTTCAATTAGTAAGTTTTAATGCATTGTACACATTGATGCCAAGTTTATGTCATTATTCGACAATTTTTTTTTTTTTTGCTATTTTATCATCTGTGAGACAGTCCCTTTAAAACAGTCTATTAGCTGCAGCACAGAATTTGCCATTTGTTTCTTTTCTTCTGAATGTAAAAAGCGAAACCATGACTTGTATGTAGTGTTTATAACACTTTTATATGGTCAAAATGTAGACTTATGGACATCTGCTGTTGCTCTTATTTTCCGAAAATGGAATTAGCCCAAACAAAAAAGCAGGTGCACTGCCGCAAATATTAAAGTCATGTATGTGAAGTCGTAAAAACTGTGATACTTAATGATTAAGCCTGATACTTATTGAAGGCCAAGTTATAGTTAGAACACATTTGGTTAAATATTAATGACCAAGAAGGATGGAGCTAGCAAAACGAGGGAGCCCTTCTTAGTCATAAAGATTTTACATATAATGTTCTAAATGTATCAGATTGTTGAAGATTGTTATTTATTCATTTTGCAGACGGTGAACCAAATTATGATATCATGATAAATTGTAAAACTACAAATACTAACTATTAAGCGTGGTACTTATTGAGAGATAATAGGCACTTTATTTGACTGGAAATGAAGGTTATAATCCAATAGCAAGAAACGAGCAGACATATATGAAGTATAAACTGTATTTTAGACGAGATCAGAAATTAGAAGAATATAAAGATAAGAATACGTTAATATACAAATCAAAGTCAGTTTTAAGGTAATACTGGCCAATTGTTCAGAACTTTGTTAATATTAACAACCGTGTTAACTAAATTGTTGTTAACTTTCAAACGAGAAACACATTTTGATGGGTTAATAAGACAAGAATAGGTGAAAAATTGTCTCAAATCTAATTTGAAATATGCCAGATCACATATATATATATATACAGGGCTTCTAAAAACTGGCAATTTGCCGGTCTGGACCGATTTTGACCAGGCCAGACCGATTTCAGTTTCAAAAAGTGTAAAAAAAATCGGTCCGAAATTTTGTCTATTTTTTTATTATTTCGGTCCAAAACGACTAGGCCAGTAAAAGTTGCAGAAATTGTAATACACAAATATTCATGGGTCATTCACACATTCAAAACTACCCCCAATAGGTCATAAAAGTGTCTTAGTATGTGACTAATGCGACCAGCTGCTTTTTCCGCTACACTGATCACTCTATAGCCTATCTGTTAATTAGCAGACGCTTGCAATCGGTCCAATCACGTGTATTGGTAGGTCGCAGAAGACACAATTAAACTATGTGTTAATTGTGTGCTTGCAGCTATCCTGATTAAGTGTTAAAATCGGTCCATATTTTCACATGGCAATTAATATGAATATGCTATGTCGTCGTCGATCATTACATGATATATCCGTTTGTTGATTACCAAACTGTTAAATCTAAATTGTTCTTTTAAATTGCGTATGTCATTGTTAATCCGAACCTAGTCATATATAGGATATAAACAGCGACACGCTTGATTAACAACATAGTCTGGAAGCTTACGTCATTTTAATTCGCAGTAATGAAAAAATCGTTGTCGATATCACACGTATAACTTGAAGCCCCGATTATAAATCTAGATAAACATTATTAATATTATTATTATTATCCAAGAGTATCAGTTGAATGTTGACCCACTGTAGATGCAATAAGCAAATAAATCATAGTACTGTTTCACTTTTTGTCGTCTGACCGCTTCCCGACAGCCATAGTTATTTATACGATCGCAGTCGATCTTATGAAAAACACCACAGAACTCGATAGGAATCTCATTTGAATTATTGCTTGTATCAAAGACTATCTGAAACCGCTATGCGGCTCTAGAACCCTCTTAGGAATTGTGACATCGCGAAAAATTATTGACAGAAAAGACGTCGCGAAAATGTGTGACATTTCAACGTAATCGGACTTTTGAACAGGTCTTTTTTTTTCGGGGGGGGGGGGGGGGGGGGGGGGGGGGGTCGGGGGTCGCCGGGTCCAGACCGATTGCCGCCAATTCCTGACCCATTGAGGTTCCAAAATTTTAGAAGCCCTGATATATATATATATATATATATATATATATCCAGAATGGTGATAATTTGAAAATTAACAATGATGTTAACAACGATTTTAACTTTATCAAAGATCTGAACAATCGGCCATATGTCATATTTTAAGAACACATAAGGCACACATCATTTAGAACAATAAATATTAAAGGTTACACTGCACTAATTATTGTTATTTCAAATTTCAAATACAAAATTGTTAGATTTATTAATTAAAAGAGTGTATCAATAGAAAGAGCAATATATAACTTCCAAAACATGTTTCATAAATTTACAGTGAATTTAAATATAAGGTTATAACTTTTTAAAAGAATCATGAAAACAATTGTTTTTAAAACAAATCTTAATAATTCTATTATGTAAGGACAGACATTTTTACCTTAACATTTTTTTCACATACTGTAATACTGATGGCTATTAGGTGAATTCTTAAGAAAATTAAGAAAAATCCATATAATTTTTAAATAATGTCAATTACATTCAGAAATAAAATATCAGATTAATTTAGTTGTAAAAGCAAACTTTATTTCATTACATTAATAATCAAATAAATTCAAATCAAGTGTGGTATGAAAATCAGATAATTATTATTTCACATAAATCTCAGTTAACATAGAAACAAACATTTAATAGCTATTGAAAAAAGTTATTGCCTATACTGTAGTGTTTAATTGGTGAAATCAAATTTCAATCTTACAACAAAATCAGTAAAAATACTGTACTTAAATACTGTACTTAACCCTAACTCTTGTTTTTACATTAACTGCGAAAACAAGATACTGCAACATTATCCGTATCAAATTCCTACTCAAATGTTACACAATAATGTGTTCGTATACTGTGTAGAAAACCGGAGTACGCGGAGGAAACTTACTTGTCCAGCTTGGTGACGGCCAAATAAACTCATATCACAAAAACTTAATGGTACCTTATTCTTTGAGGCCCTGTTTGGGGTATGGTATACAGATGAACGATCATAGAGGGAGTTAGCTGACCACTCGATGTCATCGTCCCCATGAGCTGGTAGTTCCCGACTTCCGTAGGTGGAATCTGTCAGGGAAATAACGAAAACATTAATATCATAACAGCACTACATCAACCTTACACATCATAGTTAGGAAATAGTTTTTACTGCATTCTGAATGGTTACAAACCAATTGTACTATGTTTAAACAAAAACAATGCTTGGATATGACTGCAGAGTATGTAACTTATCATAATAATAATCTTTAGCTCCAATAGAAAACTAAGGCTAATAATGTAATTTAAGACAAATTTTTTTTTTAGCCAAGTTCAATTCAAAATCACTATTAAATATGATAGCTCTTTTTAAAATCGACAATAAACAAATGCTGTGGTCATTAATAATATCCATTTTTTTAACAGCTTTGAAAAATATTATACTCTTACCTATTTTAAGAAATTATTCAGAATAGATTTCTATGTTAAGCATTTTTAAGCATTGTAAAGGAAAGAAGTCAGAAAACTGCTCAAAGAAGAACAGTTAAGTATTCATCACAAATGTTATATTTGCTATTAATCACAAATTCTGTTGCAAATTGGCGTTTTGTATCAACAAACGAGCACCACAGAGCTAACTCCAACGCCTTCTTTTACTTCATTTTAAAGTCCAACAAAGGGGAACAACTAAATAATTATCAAAACCAAAGTTATGCACCTTCCAGCAGATGTGCATTATGTCACTAGCAATATGTGTACCAAGTTTCACTGAAACATGTTGAAACATATTTTTGAGTCATCACCAAGATTAAAGTTTTTGCTCAACAAAAACACCGCTGACACTGACGATGAAAACACTAAAGCTTGACAATAGCTCGAAAAACAGATGAGCTAAAAATTGCTTGTCTCATACAACATTTTCTGCATGCAGTTAACACAGTCTTTTGTTATCATAAAATGTTCCCCAAACTTATACAACAATTTGCAACGTTTATCATGCAAGTAGTACCTAACTACTTTCCTACACACAAAGAATGATTTATAAATAAAAGCTTCCTTAATCAACATAGTAATTAGACAAAGGTAAAATCTTTATGATTAAGATTGGGCAGAGAGAGCATAGCAGTAACAATTTGAAAATTTAACAACGATGACATTTACAATGTTGTTAATTTTAACAAAGTTCTTAACAATCAGCCCAAGGGGTTATACATGTAGGTTGTTTATATTTTGGATGGTTTAATATTCCAGGACTTTTTGCCAACCGATCAGGTTGCAATTAAAAACCCAGCTAAACATTAATTCATCCGTTTGTCTATGATGAAAAAAATGGCATTGTGGATTCTAAACTTTTCTAAACCCGCCTCTCAACCGAGAACAAGAATGTCACAACGTTAAAACATTCTACATTAACAGAAGCAATGTTAGTAGCTGCATATTAGAAGGCATAAATCTAACTAGTGGTTCTGGTATTTATAAAGTATATATAAGTGTACAAGACAACATAAGCTATAATTACAAGGGAAACAAAGCACAAAGAAATGGCCAGTAAAACATAGTTTCTAAAACAAGCGAAATCATCATCGAAAATGTTGAGTCATATGGGTGAAAAATATCAATAATTTTTGCAAAAACATTTCTAATACAGTGAGAACGATATAGATCTCCATTATAATGATCATATATATATAACATAATAATACAAGTATAGTAATAGCTTCCTTTAGACCATATAAATTTAAGCATTAAAGGGAAAAACATTGCAGTAATAGGGCTAATTGAAATGACGCATACAACCATATAGCTGGTGGTGACATCCCCCTCTCCACACCCCCAGCCCTCCCAAATCTTAATTTCTCGGCGTCATGTCAATTTTACCCTTAGAAAATTTAATAGTCACCAACATGGGCTTAATACTAAGCTACCCATATCCACATTACTTAAGCATCTAAAAGCAGTATTGGCATAAACTCTGATGTTAAAGCTACACCATATTTGATTTAATAAATACCCCCAGCAACTAAAATTCCCTTGGCCCCTCCCCAAAACCCCCCTATAAAATGAATAATAATAGTGCTGAGAAGCCAATGGGGGATTTACTTTTACTTAGGCATTTAAAAGCAGTATTTGCATATTCTCTGATGTTAAATCTACACCAAATTTGATTTATTTAATAAATACCCCCAGCAACTAAAATCCGCCTGCCCCCTCCAAAAAAATGACTATTAATTAAGTGCTGAGAAGTCAATGGGGGGAATTATTAGATTAAATATGGTACTAGTTGGAAACATCTCAATGCCTTAAAATGATACAACTATTGAAAGAAATACATTATTTGTTCACATAAAAAAATATATGTACAAATAAACAAATTGGTCATGAGATATTTCCTTCATATTGCAAGTATGTTCTATTCTGGTTATAAAATATTATGAAAACTTGGCTGTAACTGCAATTTTCAAAAATATTACAGTCACATGATCATATATTACGAAATATTGTCAACTTTTTTACTGAAATTACACAGAAAAGGCTAGGAGATTATCAAACTTTGTTTACAATACATTATCATACTAGCATGGACAAAAGGCTAATAGAAGTAACACAGTGTGTTTTAAAGAAAAAGCTTTGCATCCATTTTTTTTTTTGGGGGGGGGGGGCCACATGTAAGTCCAATGAACACAACAGCCATGCATCATGGATCCAGCCAATAGTTGCAGCCAAGTTAGTTTCAAGGATTGCTTCAAATCACAATGTTGAGCGCTACAAGGAGTGACATCACATAATTTTTATTCAAACCTCGATTGTTGAGTACTGGAAAAGCCGAGGACGTCTTTGATTGGCGTTTTGGCTCATTTATGGCCCAAGCTAGTAAAGCAAAATGACACAAAATTCAATTAAATGCATATCTACTGAAAACATACACAAAGCTTAGACCTTAATCAAAAGCTTATGTAATCAACAGTGGTCGAAATGAGCACAAGCGAGCAAGCCCTGTACTGTTTAAATGCTTTTTGGGCTTGCTAAACTCCTATATTTTATTTAGCAGGGTGTGTTGAAAATATTTGATGGCGAGCATGAAAATAAGCATTCAGGCTTATTCATCTTAGAGTCTAATTTCGATGACGGAGTCAATGATATAATTTGCTTTCATACTTAATAATGTAAAATGCATACGATAGCAAAGAAGCAATTTCTGCTAAATCTGTATATACTTGCATGTATATAATTATATCATTCAACTTCACTTTGAAAAAAATAAACAGGGTAGGGGTTTTGTCATGCGAACGCTTTGATGTAAAAAGCTTTTACAAGATCAAATACTGGGCAGGGTTTTCGTCAAATTAAATAAAGTGTGTACATGTATATATCTATAATCGAAGCTAAAAACAACAACCAATAAGCAAGAAACGCAATTATTATTTTTGTAAAATAACAACAAGCACACTGCATTAGCACAAACGCAAAATTACTTGTAATTTGACCCTCAAAGCAAGTTGCTCAAAAAGATTTCTACAAATCAGTTTGATTTTTTCATATTGTGTATTGATGATGAACAGTGTACAAGTTGAAATAAAAACTTCTGTCAATCTATCTATACTGCACCCCCCAAAAAACACTAACATTTTTTGCTTTTTTTCATTGTTATTAATTAATGCTTTGTCGTTAAAGTCTATCGATTGCTTAACCAAGAGCCTGATTATAAGACAAGAGGTATTATTATGACATTACGCTAGTCAAATCAAACTGAAATAAACGATGACCACAAAAAGCCATGACCATTCTCCACCAAAAAGGGAATTTCATATAATAAGATCTGTATATTTATATATTACAACATAATGGATTGTATGTTGATACACATGGTTTCAAAATTAACCTGCAAAGCATGCAAACTTTTCTCTTCAAAACTATTAAAACCTGCAAATTCAATAAAATGAGGTGCTGAAATAACTATTTGACTTAAGGGATCACCACAATACGAAAGTGAATTTGAAGGCTAAAACACCAAAAGTTAATAAAATCTAATTTGTACATCATCTTTACCTCCAATCTTAAGCAAGCATTATAATTCCTTCTCAAGAGTCATGTTTAAGGTCGCTTGAAAGATCAGCAATTTTTACAAAGAAGATTTAACAGAGCAGAAATGCTACGGATATAAAAATAGCCTAAGCAGCCAAAATGTCAGACACTATCCAAACAACAATTTAATGCGGTCTTTTGATGACTGCTTTAAATTCAAGACAGAATATTTTTTTTATAAAATCAGGAAGTAAATTGAAATCACTGTTTTCAGTATCTTCCTTACTAGGAATTCTATCCTCACAAACCAAAAAAACTTCATTAATTTGGATAGTTTGAAGCATTTTAGCTCAAACAAAAAATTTGTATCTTTGAAGAATTTTTGTCCAAATGTTACGAATTTTCAAATTCCTTTTTAAACTCATAAAGAGAACCAAAAAAGTATTCTTATAGCACAGAATTTATGATTTTTTGTCTTGCAAAAGATTGTCCTTCAAAAGAACATAGCAATAATGATTAATTCAAAAGTTGAAATATTTGACCTTCCCCACCCACTTTTTTATTGTGGAAGACCCTTAAAGATCTATGACTAAAAAAAAGCAAACCAAATTGTAAGCTAACAACCTGAAACACAAAAAGAATCTACAAAACATAATACAGGGGTTAAAACTAACCCAAAATCAAAGCTACAAGAAATGTACATGTATGTACGCCAAATAATATTTCGTTGGTCGCTCTGCAGCCAATGTCACTGTCCTTTACAGGAATCATTCTTAGCATTGAAGCTGGTTTTATTTGATTCTTGTTGATTTGTAATTTCTTCCTCGTTTTTAAGTCATCTATTTGTAGCTTGTTTACATCAGCAAAAAATGAAAAAAAAATGAAATCTAATTTAAACATTGTCATACAGAGCACTTTCAAAAAAATAAAATAATACAAAAAGAAATTCCTTGAATGAATTTGAACGTCAGTCAGAACATACATTTACCAAAGCAGTAGCGGATTTTGGTTTTAGTTTCGAACCCCTGAGCTAAGAATGCATCACAACATGTCTTTTAACTACATCGAAAAAGCATGTTGACACTGAAAATTCTGTAAATCAAAAGCAGACAGCAACAGAAAGTATCTTGTAACTACAGTGAAAGCCGTGGTGACACTGAGAACCTGTAAATCAAGGCACAAAAACAACAGTTAATGTGTGCAAAATATCACTGAAGCTATAGGATCAGCATTCAAGAAAGTTCTTTCGTTTAGTTTAGTTTACAGAAATGTATTTTAAGCGTGATTCTGGCAAAGGCTATGAGCTGATATCAATATCAATAACTCTCAAGACCATTTCCTTGGCAAGAGTAGAAGCCAGCAGGCTGTTTCATTAAGCATCCTAGGAGCTGTTTTGTACATAACTAAATTTTCAACGGTGTAGTATATGTCTTTTAGGTACAAAATCCCTCAAAGGATCCTGATAAAGCAGCCCCCAGCACTGGCTTCCTTTTTGAGAGACCAAGAGGAGGTTTAACTCTCGGGTTTCAAACCCACAACCACTTTAGCGAGTGGAAGACAACTATTGCTGAAAATGTTTGCCATTGATAAAATATTTTCATTAGTATATTTTCAAACTATTTTCCAAACGAAATACTTCTTTGAAACTGATCCTGAGCACTCTGATCACATGTTCCAAACATTTTCAAACTTGCAGCCAATCAGTGTGCTCCAATTCAAAAACAGACCAATCAAAGCACACCAATTCAAAATTCAAAAATGTTTTAAACCAATCACCTTCCACCTCATCCTTCACTGCAAGTTTCATACTTCTAGATTTCTTGAATGGATATCTGGGGGAGGTGGCTTCAATATTGAGATGTTCGGTCATGCTTTGACTCATGCCTTGTCGGAATCTCAGTATATCTCGTTCAGCAGAAGGAAAAGATTTCCTATTCTCGTCTCTCTCTTTTACTCCTGCCAATGTTAGTCCTGAGAAAGCAGCACCATATATATATATATATACAAAGTGAAAGGTTAGCAATGGAAATGGTGAAAATTATTATTTATTCAAATACGAAGTTCCCTTTGTGACAGCCTCGGAAAAAAACGCTAAAAGAACAATAACGTTATAAGGTAAATGAGCATGTACACGGAATACCCAATATATTTCAATGTAATGTTAGTATAAATGTATACACAAAAACAAAATAAACGCATATTATTATTGATGTAGTTTAGTCATTCATCAAATCATATATTGTACGGATACCAACATGCTGAAATGCGCATTAGGAAAACTACAATATAATATATATAAACCTTACAAATTGTAATCTTAATTACCATTCTCATACACATCAAATATGGACACGAAATTCACAAATGCATATACATGACATTATTTACTGCAAAAAAAATATACTTCAATCATTTTAATAAAAAGGAATGGAAATGGTTATTCAGATACTGAAATAAACCAAACTGACATTAATATTCGGATTTGCTACAGATATTAAAATAATGTTTGTATATTTATTAGATTCCCTTCCCAGGAATTAAACTGTTGAGAAATTAAAGCACATTGCATGAAAGACCCATGTTTCAGAACTGAACTGATACAAATATTCAAATATTATACCATACATAAATGTGTTTTTTCTTTGTGTATATAAAGTTGATCAGTCCGTATATCAATGTATTTTAATAACATAACGTTTTTATGACGTCAGCTGTCCATATTATTTTTTTGGCCGGTCTGGACCTCGCCAAAAATATAATAAAACATATTACCCCTTATGAAGTCCATACTATTATTGATAAATTAAATGTTGGAAAGGCCACAGGCATAGATGGAGTAGGCCCCAAAATTTTGAAGCAATGTGGTGATACTATTACACCTTGTATAGCATCAATTATCAACAGTAGTATAGCGCATGGAGTTTTCCCTGATAAACTGAAAGAAGCACGAGTAATACCAATTTTCAAGTCGGGCAACAAAGAGGACCCCAATAATTACCGCCCCATTTCAATACTCCCAACTATATCAAAAATCTTTGAAAGGCATATAGCGACACAGGTACAGTTGTACTTTGAGAAAACCGATGTCATACACAAAACACAATCTGGATTTAGAAAACACCATTCATGTAACACTGCTCTAATAAGACTTATAGATACTTGGCTTAAAGATGTTGACAGTGGTAAACTAGTTGGTGCGATATTTTTGGATTTGAGAAAAGCTTTCGATTTAGTTGATCATGAAATTCTTCTTTATAAATTGAAACTGTATCATTTTTCTGAAATAGCATTGAATTTGTTTAAATCATATCTTGAAAATAGAAACCAAATTGTAAAGATTGGCAAAATTAAATCGCAAAAACTCACTGTTACATCTGGGGTACCCCAGGGTTCCATACTGGGACCCTTGCTTTTTATTTTATACATAAATGATATTGCAGTTATGCATCCAACATTAAATATAGATCTATATGCAGATGACTCAACACTTTATGAATCTGGATATCAGTTGACGGATATTCAAAATAAATTACAACATCATTTAAATTATGTTAATAAGTGGTGTCAACTAAATAATATGTCATTGCATCCTTCCAAGACTAAATGCATGTTAATAGGGTCTGCAAATACATTAAAAAACACTGGGAATCTTGAACTTTGTATTAATGATGTTCAAATAGTTAATGTTGTTGTGCAAAAGTTATTAGGGTTGTATATAGATAATACACTAAACTGGCATGTGCAAATCGATTATGTTTGTAAAAATCTGAATAAGAAAATTGCACTTCTAAAAAATATAATATATTTCCTCACACCTGATACAAAACGAATGTTTTACAATGCATATATTCTGCCAAATTTTGATTACGGCTGCTTGGTCTGGGGCAAGGGAACCAATTCATATGTGAATAAAATAAATAACTTACAAAAACGAATTGCAAAAATCATACTTGGTAAATCTAAACGAGATTCATCAACAAATCTATTTAAAGAACTAAAATGGCTAAACTTCTCGGATAGATGTAAATACCACGCAGCAGTATTAGTTTACAAGACGTTGAATAGCATGGCTCCATCATATATGTCAGAATTAGTAACAGTTTCAGACAATAATGTATATATGCTAAGATCAATGGCACACAAAGATATTGTTTTGCAAACTAGACCTCGTACTAATTATATGAAAGCATCGTTTACATATTACAGCAGAATTGTTTGGAATAATATACCTTTGGAAATACGAGAATCAAAAAACTTTAATACGTATAAAATAAAGGTCAAACAGTACCTCATAGGAAACTTGTGATTATACAAATTGTGATGTTTTATTCATAATTATATTTAACTGAGAGTATCTGTCTAATATTGATTCAACATCATCATCATGTCATCATATGCATCATTATCGTCAGCATCAACAGCATACTTATAATCATCATCATCATCGTCATCGTTGTTAGCATCGTCTTCATGTTTGTCTTATGATTATTTGCCATATTTTCATTCTGTTTCAGAGGGCCATATCGAAAATAAGATTCTGTAGTTTTGTACATGATCTTAATATGTCACCTTCTTAAAATAAAGATATTATTATTATTATTATTATTATATAATATGGACCGCTGACGTCATATAATATGGACCGCTGACGTCATATAATATGGACTGCTGACGTCATATAATATGGACCGCTGACGTCATAAAAACGGTGAGTGCTGCTTGCAGTTTTCACAAGGACATTTTTTCGCAAGTAAATAAAATAGATTTGTTCAATAAAACACATCAAAGTGCTTTCAAATTATTAAATGGTAAAAAAGTGTATAATATAAGAAATATAAGACACACGACACTTATATGACCATCAGTGGTGTGTAATATTTCTTAAATATTATCTGATATGGGACTTTCTAGAAGCCTCTAATTTGGAATACAGATATATTAATGCTGTTTTTTTGGTAGCAATTCCCATCAATAGTATTAAACTGTGAGAAATAAAAGCATATTGCCTGAAAGCCCCACAATATACAGAAAAAGACTTACACATATCACCCCTCCAACCTGAATGAAGGAAGCAACGCCATTGGTCCATAATTGGTCACACTGTGACCCCATATTTTTCCATATTGGGTCAATTCAATGGCGTCAATTTTCTGATTCCAGTGAATATTGAAACATTTTTCCATAAATTGGTCAATATAAATTGGTTGTCGACGTTATATATACGTTACAGGGTTAGTAGGTGACGTGATATAGTATATACAGGGCGCAGGAAAGCATATCCATGTTCGAGCTTCGCTCTCTCCCAATATGCTTTCCTTTGCCCCGTGTATCTCGTATTGGGTCACCTACTTTCCACGTAATATAAATATCCTTCTGAAGACATTTAGAAGTTTGTGTATTCTTCATTGACCCTAAGATTGCCAAGATACGAAGCAGTCTTGTTGCATGGCAAACACTGATAAAAAATGGCAATTTTTCAACCAACAATTGAGGGGTGTAAAAAATCTATTTTTAAACTTTAATGGAAGACAAACCATCCAATATTTTCCAAAAAACAACAACTAAAGGGTCTGTAAAATGCTTATCAAATGTTCTTAAAGACCTACAATCCTGTGGATTAAAATCCTGTAGGACAATTGGTATATCATAGTACACTAAAACAAACTAAAGCAATAAATAAATGGTTTAAAATGCCCCTAAATCACATTACCTGCGTACTGGTTCCGTTTTTCCTTCAGCATGCTGGGCTTAACAAGCTCATTATCGTTTCGGAATATGGGCTTGGGGTCCATGTGAGGGGGTGGGCTGGAGCTGGGGATGGGGGGTGGGGAAGGGGTCAAGGCACGCTCGTTGTCGGAGTGGGGCT
The DNA here is from genome assembly GCF_026914265.1 of Mya arenaria. Taxonomy (NCBI): domain Eukaryota; kingdom Metazoa; phylum Mollusca; class Bivalvia; order Myida; family Myidae; genus Mya; species Mya arenaria. Next base: position 27,965,685 of record NC_069125.1, read on the forward strand.
GCAGCACATGGGGCTGATCGTACAGAGGCTCAGAGTCCTCTGTGCTTTGGCTGCAAATATAGACAGTTACGTAAGACTTTTTATAACTATATGTGAATATTTTAAAACTGAATTTTCAGGTGAATTTTCAGGTGCTTACAATGAAAGGAAAACCACACTGACCCAAATTTAATACTTTTTTTCTGTTGAATATTGTTATATTGGGTATTTTTATTAACGTAATATTTCAGAAAGCATTACAGGAAATGTTACGATGATATCTCTTCAATTGTGTTAACTGTTAGTTAGACCACGCATTGCGCATTTTGTACACAAAAATTGACGTCACAAAAATTATGTCAAAATTATCAAATTTTCAGGGTTTCAAAATGAAATGCAAAACTTTATGGATAATAACTATTCATTTTAGAAGCTTTCTAAACAATTGGGCCATTTGATTCAGACACAATGTAATCAAAATTAATCAGGATGAAGGCCATGGTTGCTATGGAAACATCAGTGAAGTTATTGTTATAAGTCATTGAGAAAATAATGCACAAATGGCATTTTTTATGGATTTTTTGTGTTGTTGTAATTTTGAGTATTGTGCACTTCTGTAGTGGCTAAAAATTGGTACAAAACAAGCCTTGCTAAAAAAACTGTTATATTGCAGTTGATTATTATGACAAACCTTTGACAGCTTTTAAAAAAAAATGGTCTGTGTTTTTTTTTTCACTTTTAAGGGAATGTTTGACAATTACATAGAATGCTATGAGTTCACTTTTAATGTTTTAACTTTCAGCACATGCTTTCAAATGACCGAGGCTGACATGAACGCTCATCATACTACAAAAAACACTCTAGAATATATACATACATCATATAAATATATATATTTAACTTTATATAATAAAATATATATACATAAACAATGAAGCGAGCAGCATCGCACGCTTTCGGACCTTCGTACATACATTTGCATTTTTTGTTTTGTTGGGTTTTAGAAAGCAATATTGAAATTTCATCATGATATCTCTAAAAATGTGTTACAATGTGCTTACTAGTTAAACTGTGCATTGCATATTTTGTGTACTAAATAAGACGTTACACACACGATGTCATCACAAAAGCAGGGTTTCCGCCAGCCCTTTATGGCTTGTCGGGCCCGACGTGCCTTCCGCTGGCAAGGCTAATTACCGACATGCGTTAATTATGCCGACATGCTTTAATCCGCTTAGCGACAACCCTTATCAAAACAATCATCAGTTCTGACAATACACAATTTTGTTGCGATTGCAACGGTTGCAACGGTTGACTGACAGCCAGACAGCGTGTCAGGACTAATACGGCATTTGTATCAGCCATTCAGGATCGACGACAGCATGAAGGCGTGTCGGTGAGGTTCAACAGTGCAATTAACCAAACTCCTCCTATTCTTTATCAAAATGGGAATGTGTGAAAAACACCACTGTCGTAATTGCGACCTTCATCACTATACTCATCTATGAACGCAAAGTAAACAATATGTCTTAATTGAGTTCGGTAACATAAATCATGTGTCGTTTTATTTTGTTTCTTAATCCCGAGTCCGTTTGTTAACCAATTATTAAATTATTATTGAGAAACGTGTGAAGATATCTGTGTTATTATAAACAAGGGTTATGCTATGTCGTCGTATGTAATTGAGTCGCGTTCCCGTCTTTAGTTTAAAAGTGTAAAGTTATATTTTGTGTTGCTTATTATTCAACTTTGATTATTTTATTTTTCTTTTAATTTATTTAGAAAAAAAGATAAATAAATCTGAAAATGCACATTACATTCCCTTTAAGTTATTATTTAGCCGACTCGGCTTTAAAAATATTAGCTGTAGCAGCTTTAAATACGAATACACCCACGAGCAGTCGCTTTGCTCCGGGCTCTTTTGTGTTCCACATGCAGCGTGCTTTACACGTTTTGCTGTGACGTCAACGGTGTCAATATAAATAATACCCGCACTAAACGAAACATGAGTCGATCGATATCGTCGATATTGTATTGTCGGAAAACTTGAGAAATACCAATAATTAATGAAGAGAAACCATTAAACTTCTTCACAAATATTTTTAATGTTAATCGGACTTGAGTTGGTAATTCTAAATCATAGGAACATAACTGTAAACTTGTTTAAAATGCAGGAAATTGCACCATTTTGGATACGAAAATTAAAAAAAAATCGACGTCGGGAGGGGACACGTCGGGAGGGGACACCCCTCACAAACCCTCCCCTTCCGACATGCCTTATGAAATTCCTGGCGGAAACCCTGCAAAAGTATATACTTGAAATGATGTGCAAAATTCAGCGATCAATATTCCAACTACCTGATATTTAAGTTTTCTATCTTAACACTAGTCGTCCAGAAAATAATGCACAAATGACAATTATTTTATGGAAAGATGTTTAAAGAAATTTTAACACATTAATTTATAATTTATTAACAATTATTTCATTGAAATAACTATGTTTGGGGTCCCAAAATCGCGCAAAGAGGCTCACATATTGTTGACAGAGGCTTGCCATGATTCATTTTCATGGAGTTGTTGTGTTGTTTCATATTTTAGAGTACTGTGCAGTTCTGTGGTGGCTGAAAATTGGTTTAAAACAAGCCTTGCTGAACAAACTGTTTTATTGCAGTTGATAATTACGACAAACCTTTGACAGCTTTTAGAAAAAGGTCAGTGGTTTTTTTTCACTTTTAAGGGATTGTTTGACAATAACATACGATGCTACAAGTTCAACTACAATAATCACTCTTAAATATAATATCAAAAAATCAAAAAATCGTGCAACGAAGCTCACAAACTGTCCACAAAGGATAGCCTATGACTAATTTTTTTCATGGAGTTGCTGTGTTGTTCCATATTTTTGAGTACTGTGCAGTTTTGTGAGAGCTAGAAATTGGTACAAAACAACCCCTGCCGAACAAACTGTTATCCAGAAGTGGATAATTATGACAAACCTTTGACAGCTTTTAGAAATAGGCGATACTGTTAAGCGCCGACGTTTGACAATAACAAATGATGCTATCAAGTTCACTTTAAACGTTTTTACTTTCTGCACGTGCTCTTAAAAGACTAAGGCTGACAAGAACACTTGTCAAACTACCCAAAATCATCAACATAAAAAAATATTTGATCAACAATCTGGCATTAACATGAACGCATTCTAAAAATGTGTTATCAAAAATCGTGCAAAAACATCAACGACCACAATAACTTCGCCACTGGCATCAATGAGTTGACACTATGGCTATGACAAAACCAAAACATTTTCTTCATAAAGGCAAAATGGTCAGCTAATACACTAAGACCGTTCCAAACTGATTCATTGTTAAGCATCATGTTTAAATTTCAAAATGTACTAAACTTAGCGGGGAAAAAAATACCTAGCGGGGAAAAAAATAGCTAAGATAAAACATGCCTTTATTAAACCTATTTACATGCAATACCCAAAATAGCAAATTTCACCAATGAAAATCAAAAAGAAAGAATCAAATACAATTGAAGGTCCACACATTTGAAAAAATGAACTTCACGATGTTAATCCTATATTTCTTCACTCAGATTTCTGTTATTTCATTCTTAAGCTCTAGAAGACCATATATATAATTTGCTTATATAAGATTTTTTTCCGAAAAAAAGTGATTCAGTATGAAGCCTGAAAATTTAGACCCTATACAACAAGAGCACCGCCTGCAGGTGCTGAATGCTTGTCTGATTTTATCCTTTTATGGTTTATTTATTTCATTTGAAAGTGAACAGGTATTCAAAGTTTGAAAGTGATAGCTTCGATAGTTTGCATGAAAGTGACCCAAGCAAAAAACTTTAAAAATCAGATTAGCTAAAATTTACAAAGTCCGAAAATACAAAAAAAAATTCCCACCCTTCCAAATGTGTGACTCAAAAACCTGTTTGATATATTAAATTGCATTATCCATTTATTGTCAGTGAATTTTTTTTTTAATCAATCCAATAAAAATTGAAGAAGCTATGTCCAATTCTCGAAATCCATAAAAAAAATCATGTTTTTACCCAAAAGAACAGTTGAGACTCAGATGAAAAAGTTCTCAAAGTTTCAAAGTGATAGCGCTGATAGTTTCCATGTAAGTGACCTAAATGCAAAATTTAACCAATGCCTCTGACGACACCGCCACCACTGACAATTAAGTGACGACAATAGCTTGTCTTTTTTTTAAAAATCAGACGAGCTAATAAACAGAGACTCAATTTGACATGGTCTTATCTTTGCTGCAAACCTGTTACTGGAGTCCTTGTTAGTGTTAGGCTGGTACTGGTTGGGAAGGGGTGCCGGGGGCCTCTGGTCGTTGAAATTGTACGCCGGTGGCGGGCTCGGTTCTCCGCACGAGCCCACAGACACATCATCTCGATGATCCCAGACATCACGAAGAAACTTCTCAAACACCTGACTGGCAGCTGAAGTAAAAAGCACAACAGGTATTAAACCCTTTGCATGCTGGGTAAATTGTCGTCTGCTCAAAAATGTTGTCTGGTTTATTCTAAATTTCTTTCAATTTACTTAAAACTTTGGGGATATATTGACTGAGTGGCAAACAGCTTGGAACCAGACCAGATGCCGAGTAACTCGGCGCCTGGTCTGGTTCCAAGCTGTTTGCAAAGCCTTTAAAATCGCCATCAGCAGCTTAAGGGTTAAAGTGACACTCGATTTAAATAATTACATACACATGCATAACAAACCTAACTTTTGAGTGATAAACCTTTAACTACTTACTAAATAATGCATTTATGGAAAATACTGTTACAATTACTGATTTACAAGATTGTAGCTGAAAACAAACAAATAAATGACTGGTGGGTCCTAACAGATAATCAGTGATTAACTGTCATCTAATAAGGTAGAAATACCAAGTTTTCTGCACCTTTTTAAACAAGGTATCCTTCATAAGATCCAATATTTTCAGTATTTATTCATCCTTTTTGGTAAGTAAAAATAATTGTATTAGATTGAAATAAGAGCGCATCTTTAGAGGGAATACCTCACAGATTTAGTGCTGTTATTGATTTTCTCAAAATGAAATCAACTTTGTGAGTTTTTTTACATATCATAATAAAGAAACACTAAACAGTAATCAACTTATACTGCTTTAAACACATATTGATGAAATCAAACCTTAAATCATGCAATTTCAAATAGCGTTGTTTAAGTTTTAGGCATTTTTTCCGTCTCATTCTAAAATATTCGTTTACAATTGAATTTTTATTTGAGTTACCACCGTTATATGTAGTTTTTTCTTTATATATTTCTCAAAAAAAGAATAGCTTTCGTAAACATGGAAGATTTTTTTCCATAATTTCTTGAGCTAACTTTCAGTTAATGATGTGATGGAATAATAAGGTGATTGTAGGAGAAATTTACCAAAACATAGAAGGGGAAAAATCAGTTTTATTAAAATTCATTCTTGTTTTGGAAGAAATTTACAGAATCTACAAAGCGAAACAATCAGTTTTATTCACTTCATTTTCCTTTGGTACAAGTTTGAACTCTTACACAAAGTGCTTGGCATCAACATTTTTAACAAGTCCTGCTATCAATATTTTATCCAATATTTGACCAAGCCCAGAAGGCATATTACCAGTGCAGAACTTGCGAGCATGTGCTAATTTTGACCAATGCTAATCATTATCAATGTTTCTGAACTGCTTATCTAAGCAAGTTTAACTGCTTTTAAATTCAAGGTAAAAAATTCAAGGTAAAAAATATAACTTGCCTTCAAATATAATTTTCAATAAAAAAAATTGCAACCAAAATATAGGAGTGGGTTCTATTTGACCAAAATGGGGATGTTACCAATTTTTCCCAGTGGGAACAATTTGACAAAAAGTGTACGGGGTATTTAACAAAATGGGGGCTATTTGACTTGGGGGCTATTTAACTTGGGGGCTATTTGTCTTGGGGGCCATTTTACCAGGTTTCTTTAAATCTTTTTACTCTGTAAAACCATAAAAAGTAAGCAAACGTAGTAAAACATCATCATTTGGTAGTTGTGTTTGTACATTCCCTAGTTAGTAAAGTACATCTTATCTAAGGGCATAATATAAAGGGTTATATAAACAATGAATCATTTGTTCCTAAGAAATTTATTCTTTCTTTAAAAAAAAGGAGGTTATGTAAATGTGGAAACATTTATTTCTAGGAAACTATATTCTTTAAAAAAAAATGTAGGTTATGTAAACAGGGAAAGATTTTTTTTCAAAGAAACTATATTAGTTGGAAAAATAATAATAAAAAAAATCAAGGAGGTCGGTTAAACAAACATGTAAACAATTTCTAGGAAACAGATTTCTTTTCATAAACACTTCAGAGTATGACTTACACAAAGTAACATGTTAAACAAAAACATCTATATGGAACATAAGACTGCATTAACAAGAAACACTCTTACAATGTATTAATATTATCGATAGTTCCCCTAGGGTCATATTCAATATCAAACTTAGATTGACCATATATTTAAGAGTAGAAACTGAGTTTTTTTATTGAGCTGCAAAATGGATCATCCTATACACTAAATAAAGTCACTGAGGCATGTCTAATGAAGGATTTTAGCTAGAGAATTATATTAGGAGGGTACACATGCTGGTTTCCATGAGGGCAGAAGAGTGCTACCAAAAAAGGACAGGGTGCAGCACCCTTCTGCCCTCATGAAGACCAGCATGTGTACCCTCCTGCCTTCATAGAATTAAATGCTTAAGATAATCAAATACATCTTTTGTTTTGATGAGAACTTAAAATGCTATTACAAATTCATAAAAACTTGACATATTTGGCAGTAAAAACCTATTACATACAACTTGAGCACAATTCCTACTACTTTTTTTGTGAAATTCATTATGTTCAGATTATTCAATCCTTTTTTTGGCAGCACCCTGTCCTTTTTTGCAGCACCCTGTCCTTTGTTTGCAGCACCCTGTCCTTTGTTTGCAGCACCCTGTCCTTTGTTTTGCAGCACCCTGTCCTTTGTTTTGCAGCACCCTGTCCTTTGTTTTGCAGCACCCTGTCCTTCGTTTTGCAGCACCCTGTCTTTTTTTTGCAGCACCCTGTCCTTTGTTTTGCAGCATCCTGTCCTTTGTTTTGCAGCACCCTGTCCTTTGTTTTGCAGCACCCTGTCTTTTTTTTTGCAGCATCCTGTCCTTTGTTTTGCAGCACCCTGTCCTTTGTTTTGCAGCACCTGTCTTTTTTTTGCAGCACCCTGTCCTTTGTTTTGCAGCACCCTGTCCTTTGTTTTGCAGCACCTGTCTTTTTTTTGCAGCACCCTGTCCTTTGTTTTGCAGCACCCTGTCCTTTTGAAAACCTGGCTTAAACCCTATCTAATGATTGATTAAGGATAAGAATAAATTGAATATGACCCAAGGAGCCCATTTCATCAGGAACACATGCACATTTTAAAGATACTAAGTTTTACTCACTCTGTGTCTTAAAGTTTCGTGACAATTGGTTGAACATGGCCTTGTGGTTGCGAGCGATGTCTTTACCCTCCTTCAGTCCCTGGCTATGTTCGTTAATGTTGTAACGACTTCCCCCACCCTCCGGGACAGCGAGAAACATCTTGATGGCTGGATTAACCATGTCAGAGAATGCCCTGTAACAAAATAGAGTTTATAAGTGCATCTAGGAATAATGAGCAGGCACATTATGAGTTTATGAATGATGGTGATGAAACTGTGCATTATTCTAATAATAAACAAGAAACACCGCAATGCAACGCAACCAGGTTTTCAGTGATTGACAGAAGAACTTAAGCCTTTATTGTGAGATTCAGTTTCAACTGTTTTTTAACTGTTTTTCTATAATTTTAGTAACACTTACCTTGACCTTAGAGGCCCCAAATGCAATTCCATGGACGTCCTCATAAACTTTTCCTACATACCAAGTTTGGTCTAGATATATACCCTAACTAAAGCTATTTAGTTTGACGCCGCCCGATCACCCGCCCGATGACATACGTCATTTTAATAACCAGGTATGTTCTATGTGAAAATCTATATAATAAACCTAGATTAGGATGTTTTGGCTGTCAGGAGCGCCAAAAAGTAAGTTATTGTTCGGAAACAAAAAACCAACACATGTCTGTGTTTTTCAGGCAAAAAGGGGCATAATTCAACAAATATTTAAGCCACAGCTATAGGCCTTGTTCAAAATGTGCATTTGTCTCTGGAAATATGAGTACCAAGTTTAATTTTAATAGCTCCCACATTTTTTAAGCCATGGCTAAGGTTAAATTTGTGCACACCGACGATAAAAACAGAGCTAATTCTTTGACAATACCTTGCCTGAAACACAGACAAGCTAAATATTAAACCTTATGAAGTATAAAAATTATCTACACTTTTCTTACTTCATTGAGGCCAGGGAAGCTCTCCTCTTTGGACAGTAGACAAGGATATATCCATGATAGATATATCCCCCCTGAATCAGCTTGTGCGCACCATGGTACGATGTAACCGTCACCTCAACCTTCTGCTTGGAGGAATCAAGCGTGACGTCCACTGTGAACACGTTATCTTCCTCCGGCGACATTGAGGAGGTCTCTGGGTCGGAGGTTACGACGAAGGATGTCTCGTTTAGGAAGGGCTGGAGGGGAAGTGACATCGGGTACGGGTCGGCACACATCATCACAAGCAGAATTCTGAAATTGTTAAATGTACACTTCGGTATCAATCGGAACTATTTCATGCTCACATTTTACAAGCAATACACAATTTTGCACATTACAACCACAGTCATGATGATACTAAGGTTCGTTTAAAAAAATGGGCAAATCTCCAGAAGTCAGATGGTAGAACTGTCTCTGGGATATTCACCTTAATTAATATAGCCGAACCCAGTTGGCTCAAACTAACTTGGCTCGAATTCCTCGTTGGCTCGAAATAGATGAAAAGGATCGATTTCTTTATACTTAAGGTAAGCATTCCCGCTGTTCGACTGTACTTAAAACCAATCCATACCTAACATCCAGCTCCGTAATCCTTTCTTCCACTTGCCAATGATAAAGAAGTTATGGATAAATCTTACTTCATGCTCACCCTAATTAACACTTCATACCAATCCTTCCCTGACATCAACCTCTGTTTCCTCCATAATTCTCTAAAAACTAATCGTTAACTGACATCGGGCGATGTTTCTTCCATAATTCTCCTCCCTCCCCAACCACCCACTCTAAGCCCGGATGAGGCAGTTCCATACACCCCCTAACCTTCAGCTCCAGACGATGCAGTAGCTAAGCAGCTCAATTGTGTTCTAGAAATAACTTACTTAACACTCTCCTTAAATAACACCTATATTCCTTAAAACTAATCCTTACCTGACATCGGGCTCTGTATCTTCCATAATTCTCTCCCCCACCCCCTGCCCTGGGCCCCGGATAAAGCAGTTGAGAGCCAGCTCAATCTGTTCCGGATAAAACTTGAGTTTCTCCGCCAAATCCTCTACAGGCACATCGACAAACTCACAACCCAACCTGAAAGGATCAAATGAGGAAATATAATAGGTTTTAAACTTGTTTCACTGTACTATATGTACTAAATACAATTTACATTTAAATATGTACTGCTTGAATGCCTGTGATGAAGTTAGATATTTTTCCTTTATATATAACTGCCATAAATTCACCAGGTCCTTTTTAAGCCACAATGTTTGGGGGACAATAAAGGTTAAAGCAAAAAAAAAAGTGCATTATTATGTTAAACCTCTCGAATTTAATGATCAAACAAAAGGCGCTCCATTGAATTTACTTGCGTAAATAAATAGATTCTCAACTCACGTTCTAGCCAGTAGTTTGCCGTTCTCTTGAAGATAATTGAGCTCTTTAGGGGTGTAGGGCTCGTAAGCCAGCATTATAACGAGCGGCAATCCATTGAGTGACCTCCCTTGCTGTTCAGCCGTTTCAAACACCTTGACAAGGCTTTGGCGTAGGTATTCTAGGGTCTCTTGGGAGTTGTACACACAAACACAACCTGTGCAAAGGGAAATAGAGCTAACAATTAGATTAATCTTCAATTGACAAGGTACCAAGCTTCCCTAATGTTAATATTCATATTTGGTAACAACCTTCGACAAACAAACGCACGTGAAATTTGTTACAATAGATTATTTTGTTACAAAAACTACCATATCTATTTTGGCCTAAAAGAAGCTTCTTGCGTGTGTCATTTTTCTGTAGTAGAAAATCAATTGTCCAAATTTGTTAGAGTGAGAGAGGGGAAAAATTTATACATAAAGTGGATGTTAAATCTTTATCTTGCTATCAAACATCTTCAGGGACTTTTTACCAGTTATGGGGAAGTCCCTTTTGTTAGGGAAAAAACCTTGTATGGGGAATCATTCTCAGAGTACCGGTACTTTCTCAAACATTTTGGGGACAATTGAAGAAAAAAAATCAATAAAGCAGTAAATATGTTGCTCAAAAACACCATTCAGCAAATCGTGAGAGTCTTAATATAATAAAAAACATGAGCTGTCACAGTATGTGAGGAATGCCCCCGAATGTGACATTGACCTACGAACAAGGTCAGTACATGAAAAGTTGATCTTGCCTTTACGTGTCAAATACATATGGCAAGTTATTTTAAATTGCCTCTGAACATAAAAAAATACCACCCATACTTGACAACCTACACTGTTATGTCCTTATATTCAGAATTCCCTTGTGAATAAACACTTAGTGTATCTTTCACCTTAGAGGTAGGGACATGGGTCTTGCACACGACACGTTGTCTTCGTATGTGGAACACATGTAGCAAGTGATTTTAAAATCTGTCCATACAAGGGAAAGTTACAGCCCGGACACGACAACCTATACTCTATGTCCTTATATGCAGCACTCCATTGTGAATAAACACTAAGTGTGACCTTGACCTTTGAGGTAGGGACACGGGTTTTGCACGCGACACGTCGTCTTGGTATGTGGAACACATGTGGCAAGTTATTTTAAAATCTGTCCATACAAGAGAAAGTTACAGCCCGGACACAACAACCTATACTCTATATCGTTATATGCAGCACTCCATTGTAAATAAACTCTAAGTGTGACCTTGACCTTTGAGGTAGGGACACGGGTTTTGCACGCGACACGTCGTCTTGGTATGTGGAACACATTTGGCAAGTTATTTTAAAATCTGTCCATACAAGGGAAAGTTACAGCCCGGACACGACAACCTATACTCTATGTCGTTATATGCAGCACTCCATTGTGAATAAACACTAAGTGTGACCTTGACCTTTGAGGTAGGGACACGAGTCTTGCACGCCACACGGCGTCTTGGTATGTGGAACACATGTGACAAGTTATTTTAAAATCTGTCCATACAAGGGAAAGTTACAGAGCCGAACGGACGGACGGTGCGATTTTAATATGCCCACCTTCGGGGGCATAAAAAAAAATAAATTAAGATTAAAACTTCTCGAGGGAAACTTATATTCTTAGGGGAAAACCTAAGCTCATTTTCCAAGGGGAAGGGGCCATTTTAAAGGCCCCTTATTAAAAAGACCCCTTATTATATATAATAAAAAAAAAACATTGCCCACACTCAATAAAAAAAACAATTACACCTGGAGAAGACATTCGTTTTTCATTGTAACATGTCATTCTCTGGTTTAGAATTAAGTCCTCACTTAGTCATAAACAAAACAATCAGCAACATACTGACTAATTAAAACTAGAGTTACATGAATTAGATGTTTGACCTGTTGTGGATCGCCCTTCATTTTCATAATTTAAGGGACATAACTCTAGAGTGACATGTAACGGCAATTTGACCGGTAATCAAACTCAATTGAGATAAAATGACAACCAGAATTGCCACTAAATTAAGTAAAGATTTGGGAAGAATTGTCTAAATTAGAGAGCGGACAGATGCGTGACGCTGTTAACATAGATGAAGACTTGGATAAGGCGTAAAAATAAATTGTTCGTTTAGGGTAACATCCCCAAAATTATTAGTTAGGTAGGTAGGGATTTCAAATAATTTTTTCCCCCAAATATACTTTAAAAGATAATTTTCTCGTTTTCTTGCATATAGCACAATTTCTTTCAATTGTCACTCATATATATATTGCTGTTGTAATGGAGCTTTATTCTCTGTAAAAAAATTAACGAGTTTTATGTTTAAACAAAAATGTGTTTATTGCGGAAAGACAGCTTTTTCTGGTTATGTTTTTTTATCATTTTTATTCTTATGAAAAAAAATACTAGGGTCGGTGGCTTTTATAAGGTAGGGTCGGGTTTCCCAAAACAAATTTTTTTTTAGTTAGGCCTAATGATGACGCCAGACAACATGATCCCTATGTGTTCTGAAATGCTTAATAAGGCAGATGACACGAACAATTGGAGTCCAGCCAATGCAAACAAAGATATTTATGGACAGCCAAGTGTTGTCATATCAAACAATTTGATAATACACAGACCATGTGGAGTGAAGATTGGGGTACTGAACGCATTGCCTTCCTCCGTCACATCGCCTTCTATAATCCGGTAGTCCAGACTGTACACTCGGTGGGCAACCTTGTATTCATCTTCTATACACATGCTCTAAAAATAAAAATATACCATAAACATACTATATACTGGGGCTATTGGTACACTTGCTTGTAAAATCTTTTCATTTTTCACAGAGACATTTTTCTTCTATAGGCTGGTGGTCTAAAGTGTTCACACAGTGGGCAACCTTGTACTCATCACCTATACACATTCTCTGAATATAAAGAATATTATTAATGCTACAAATTGCACACATTGCTATGTGCAACTATCGTGGATCAAACCCACGACATCTCGCTCTGCAGGTGGACACTCTACCGCGTAGCTATAAAAGCTAGCTCCATAGCAAGACATTTCAAGTGCAGCAATATACAAATCGAATAACTGGTTACACTTTCCCCTCTCCATTTTGAAGTTTGTCCTTAAATTTCGGAGACTAAGGTCAACTTGCAATGACCATGAGGTTTATTGGGTGCCAAATATAACAGATTGTCTAAATTGCTATGTGCACCTGTCAGGATCGAACCCATGACCTTCCACTCTGCAGGTGGACACTTCCACTTCTCTAAAAAAGCTAACACTATAGCAAGACAGTACAAGTGCCACTTTATACATATAAAATGACTGTTTACAGAAATTACTATTGGTACACAATTGGTGCACGCATGTGAACCATGTCAACATTTCGGGCATGATGTACTCACCTTGTATTAGAAGTTACTGTTAATTGACGTAATTATTCTACATACTGGGACAAGCAACAAATTAGGAAACATGTTCTAATTTTTTTGCCAGTATCTGTAAGCCATGGCAAGTATTCATAAAACATCTTTGCCATTACCTAGCCTTATGAATCCGACCCAAAAATAAGCTAGTTTTCCTATAGCTATATTAACAATAATGTTCAATTGAGATGATTTTGGAATCACATTAAAGTGTATATCACTCTGATTACTTATATGTTAAATCAATAACCAAAACTTTATCAAACATTAAGTTTGTAGTTTGTATTTTTTTTTTCAGATGGAAAATAACCTATTTTGCAATTGTTCAAGACTGTTTGTTAGATCTCTTCATGTCTGTTTTTTTCTTTTCAAACCCCTTTCAAAAGATACAAAAAATTAGCAGTATCTTTGAAATGTAATTTCCCAGTTTAAGTATCTCACTTGACTTTCATTTGATATAAATTTCTGATAATGTCAACAATACTTAACTGAAAACTTTAGGAACTTAAGTAAGGAAATGATTTTTTATGAATAACAGATACCGAACTCATTCCATACCGGTAGTTCAGTACCAGTTACCATACACATACCATACAAGATATCCAGTACCAGTTATCATACTAATGTTATACCGCAGGCCATGAAAAAAATTTGGAGGGTCACAAAATCTACTCACCCTGTACAAATTTACTGGCCCTACATTTTTTACAGACAAAATCAATGCAGCCACTCAAATATTTGATCCTCTTGATTATGGTAACAGTACTTTTTAACTGCTTGATTAAATTAAGCAGAAGACGGGAACCGGTTTTTATTGATAACAAACTATTAAAAACATTCTTATAATTATTATAATTATCATTTTACATTTCAATTAATAATTATTAACAATGTGATTTCTTTGATTCCCTGCCGATTCATCTTCAACATACAATTGATTAAACTAAAGCAGAGTTCATGTGCATCTATAAAAAATTATACTAGCACATCATGACGTCATACTTCCGGTTCTTACCCTGATAGATAATGGTCAAGTTCTCACCCTGATAGATAATGGTCAAGTTCTCACCCTGATAGATAATGGTTAAGTTCTCACCCTGATAGATAATGGTCAAGTTCTTCCCCTGATAGATAAAGGTCAAGGTCATCCCCTGATAGATAATGGTTAAATTCATACCCTGATAGATAATGGTCAAGATCTTATCCTGATAGAAAATGGTCAAGTTCTTACCCTGATAGATAATGGTTTAGTTCTTACTCTGATCATTAATGGTTAAGTTCTAACCCTGTTAGATAATGGTCAAGTACTTATCCTGATAGATAATGGTTAAGTTCTAACCCTGTTAGATAATGGTCAAGTTCTTACCCTGATAGATAATGGTTAAGTTCTAACCCTGATAGATAAAGGTCAAAGTCATCCCCTGATAGATAATGGTTAAATTCATACCCTGATAGATAATGGTCAAGATCATATCCTGATAGAAAATGGTCAAGTTCTTACCCTGATAGATAATGGTTTAGTTCTTACTCTGATCATTAATGGTTAAGTTCTAACCCTGTTAGATAATGGTCAAGTACTTATCCTGATAGATAATGGTTAAGTTCTAACCCTGTTAGATAATGGTCAAGTTCTTACCCTGATAGATAATGGTTAAGTTCTAACCCTGATAGATAAAGGTCAAAGTCATCCCCTGATAGATAATGGTTAAATTCATACCCTGATAGATAATGGTCAAGATCTTATCCTGATAGAAAATGGTCAAGTTCTTACCCTGATAGATAATGGTTTAGTTCTTACTCTGATCATTAATGGTTAAGTTCTAACCCTGTTAGATAATGGTCAAGTACTTATCCTGATAGATAATGGTTAAGTTCTAACCCTGTTAGATAATGGTCAAGTTCTTACCCTGATAGATAATGGTTAAGTTCTAACCCTGTTAGATAATGGTCAAGTTCTTATCCTGATAGATAATGGTTAAGTTCCAACCCTGTTAGATAATGGTCAAGTTCTTACCCTGATAAATAATGGCTAAGTTCTAACCCTGTTAGATAATGGTCAAGGTCTTATCCTGATAGATAATGGTTAAGTTCTAACTCTGTTAGATAATGGTCAAGTTCTTACCCTGATAGATAATGGTTAAGTTCTAAACCTGTTAGATCATGTTTAAGTTCTTACTGTAATAGATAATGGTCATGTTCTTACCCTGTTAGATAATGGTTAAGTTCTTACACTGATAGATAATGGTCAAGTTCTTATCCTGATAGAAATGGTCAAGTTCTTATCCTGATAGATAATGGTTTAGTTCTTACTCTGATCATTAATGGTTAAGTTCTAACCCTGTTAGATAATGGTTAAGTTCTTACTGTAATAGATAATGGTCAAGTTCTAACCCTGATAGATAATGGTTTAGTTCTTACCCTGATTTCGGTGAAAAGTTCTGTAGCAAGACAATCTTTCCCGAGTAACACCAGGTTGAGGGGCCGGATGATGGGGCCAGAATCAAGGCTCTCATGGACCCTATAATGTACGATCAATCAAGGTCATTCAAAAGTACATATTTTCCTCCAGAATCAGCCTGGTCATAAAATACTTCTTTGTTGGATACCCCAAATCCACTACTACGCTATACTTCGTAATGTACCATGGGTGATTTGGATAGGAAGATCTCGTAATCATGAATAATTAATGAGACAGTTTTATTGGTTCCACAAGGTACCAGATGCTTTCAAGTTAAAAAATGATCTGGCGAAACCCAGATTTTAACGGAATTGCCTTTCCTGTACAATTATATCTAGCAGCGGTCAAGACCACTCGACTATGGAGGCTACTGATACTATTTAATTGTTTCATGTGAAGTCATTGGAAGAAGAGTTTTCTCCCCTGCCTCATGCATTTTCATGAAAGCGAGATTTTGTCAGTAAATTGACCCACAGTATTTATGATGTATAGCAGAATTAAGTACCGCTGTGGCCGATGTTGAAGATAGATTAACGACTTTCAAGGTATCTTTATTGGTTTACCAAACAAATATAATATAAAAGTTATATACATGTATAGACTGATTAAAATGAAGCCATTACCTGCCATTAGGAGTAAGGCGACGTTCGTTTCTCAACAAGTATGAGACCTGACATTCTGTACACTTGCAGTCGTCAGACATCGACGTGTGCCAGAAACAGCGGTCGACAGACGGCTTATCGAGAAACACAACGTGGTTCAGTAGCATCACTTTTCGGTCATCTTCCAGCTTGTAAAACTTTCGGAATCTGTAGAATGGAATAAGTATTGTGGAAAATCAGTATGGTACAACATATCAAAAGTTTGGTTTAGGAATTTCTTATTTAAAGCGATACTCATATTTTTTATCAAAATAACAAGCATAAGTTTTGAGTGATAAACCTTTCACAACTTACTAAATAACGCATTTATGGAAAATATTCATTACTGATAAGATTGTAACTGTGTATGTAATAGCTAAAACCACAAATATTTAATAAATGGTGGACCCTAAAAGATCAAGAGTGATAAACAAAAATCTCATAGGTAAAAATATTGTGTTTTCTGCACCTTTCTTTCAAAATAAACTCGGTATGCTTTATAAGAAACTATTGTTTCTGATATTTATTCATCATTTTCAGTAAATTAAAAGAATTGTTTTAATTATGGTACTGCTTATTTGGTAGCTAAAGAACTTCAGCAAACACGTTATATATTACCTTTTTGGACGTGTTCGCTGAAGAGAACGCCGTATCCAAACCCTACCAGAATTCGTGACATTTTTATGTCACGCTGTTATTTCACTTGTATGCATTGTACAGCCAAAATAGCTGTATCCTTAGGTAAATGAAGTAAAATGTAGTTCACAAACTCATTTTGAAAACCAAAAAACGCTTTAAAGATAGTTGATTTAGCATTTTAATAAATCCCATTACAAGCATTCCTTATCTAGGTCATAGTTGTGTTCAAATTTAATCACGTGACACCAAGATTTTCAGAAAATACCCATGTGACCTAGCGTTTATTTTGCTGTTATTTTTTCTATTTCGAATAATTAATAAATAACTATTAACAAATTTGGAATAAATAAATAGTATTTACTTATCAAAAGGTATTTACAGCCTTACTGCAATTGGATTCAACTAAATGAACAATGAGAATCCGATGCTATAAATAGAATCCATCGACGTCATCATGGTCATGTGATTGCATTGCATCATCACACTCAATTGATTCTGGTTGACTTTACTATGGGGATTACGCCATAACTTTAATGTGTTGTAAACATCAAAAAAATAAATATCAACATTAAAGTTATGGAAGCCAGAACTAGTTATTTGGGAGTTAGAGAGCATCTTTAAATATATTGCATTTGTTTTTGCAACATGATGAGGAATGGCAGTGAAAATATTCTAACTGACATTAAACATACAGAAGCAGAAAGAACATGCCCTCGTTACTCAGTGTGTGTATACCACGTGATAATTTACGTCATATATAATACGTCAGAAGGCTACATTTTGCTTAAAATTAAGACTTATATCAAACTTTTGATGATTTTGACATATGTCTGTAAAACGTTGCTACTCTTGTGTCAACTAAAAACAGTTATCCGATTTATGCAATATTAATAATCAAAGCATTCATTTAAAATTTCTTTCTAAAGCATGGGCTCGTATTCTCCATCATACTTAGTCCGAGTTGACTCAGACTCAGAAAAGCTGAATTATTATTTTGTTGTATAACTGCTATTATACGAGCAAAGATGAAAGAAAAAATATATATGTGCTCCAAATAACATGTCCTACCATTAGGCACACATCTTTTGTTAAAGTTAGTGATATAATAGAAACTTTGAAATATTTAAGAATTCAGTTTTCTGAGCCCCGAGCCTGAAACTCACACTCGAAACGTTAGTGCATACGGATTCATGTGTATCTTCAATAATTCACATAATTATTTTCTACAAAGCAGAGAAATGATTTCAAAATAAAGTAGGCGATGACCCAGCGCGAGCTTACAAATATATTTTCTTTGTTGTGTGCATAAATATTCGGAACTCCTCCGCCATTTTCTACAAACAACCTCACATGTATGCCGGTATAAGAAGTAGTTTGCAATATTTTTAATCATATTATTAATTAAATGTAGTGTTTCAGCTTGTATTTGTAGATCTAAGTTTAAATTGATTGAGAGTAAGTGTATTATTGCAAACATAATTAAGATAACCAAGAGTTGAGTCATTAACTTTAACTCCGAAATTGAAATTACTACGCGATCTACATGTAGCGTAGTTAATGTGTATCTATTTCTGACAATTTAAAACGTCCATATACATCCAAGGTTGTTTTCAATGAAAATGGCCCAAGAGCTCCGAATGATTCATTAATTATGTGGCTTACCTTTGGTCATCATTAAGAGAATTATGAATAACATTGAGATCATCTTCATTTAGTTTCTGATTGAGTGGCAAATTTCTAAACACACTAGGTCGTTCCCACAACAATTCCTGAAAGTCGACGCGTAATTTTGTTTTTAACTGTTTCTGATATTCATCAAACACACTCTGTCTTTCGTAGTCCTCTAATTCCACAAATGATGGTTTTCCAAGAAACATTGTGTAATAGTCACTCAGCAAGCCACCAGGTTTGTCTATATTCTTTTCAAGCAAGGCCCAGAACTCCTGCTTTAACCTGAAATACATTTAAACGGACTTAATATTGAAATTATTTGAAAGCCATTTATATCCATTTGCAACGTACTTGTTTGTATAAATGTCCGAGAAAAACAACAACACATGGTCATGAACATATGTTTAAAGTATGAAATGAATTGAATAAACTGTATTGGAGTTACAAATGCCAACTTGCCCTAAAACTTAAACCAGATGCCTAAGCCCAAGCAGATGCCGACACTTGGGCTTTCTAAATCATCAAATAGTCAACCAAAATACATTAAGGTGAGTGAAAGTTAAATCCTAAACGTATTTCCAATATTTATTCACTTACTCTTCTTTCCTACGAGCTGCCTGAAGAGCGTTGACATGGTTACGGAAGCAACTCTCTGCCTCAGTGGTCACAAGGAAGTCCTGGGGCAGTCGATTATCAGTGACGTTATCCACATAGTCTGTTATCGTCCACGAATCCCCGTCCTCACAGACTTTCACAAAAAACTGATCGAAGTCATCGTCTCTATGCATCTGGGCTCGACATGATGTCCAGCTTCGCCTGAAAGGGGAGAAAAGGGTGTGACATAGTTCTACATTACAGCCAGAAAAAAATTACCAAAGGCAATTCAGTCTTTCAACAGTGGCATTAACATGGCCATAGACTTTCTTATAAAATTCAAATAATTGAACAAACAGGCCAAGGCATTTTAAAAAATTATTTGCATTTTTTCTCAATTTCTCAAGGGGCAACACCCCAAAAATATTTCTGCCAAAATGCCTAACATTAACCTACCAGTATATGTGAAAGTTTGATTTTAAACTTTCAATAATCTTTCTGTAAGATAAAAACATATTCAGAACATTTCAAAAAAAAATTATTTCTAATTTAATGCAGGTCATAACTCCTAAAATAGTTCATAATATACGTACGTCAGAATCACGTGACAGCATTAGAGCAATCTTTTGTTTGACATTTGTATGAAGTTTCATAAACTTTCAACAATCCCTCTTATATTCGATAATAATGGGACGTGACGTGCATGAAAGAACAGTGCATAATGCGGGAAGTCAGGGATAAAATAGCTCATAGAATTAGTTACTTATTTAAGACATAAAAATATGTCTGTTAGTAAACTAATCAATTCATTGATCAAACTACAGCCAACTTTTTAGAAGCCCTAAACAACTGTGGGGTTTTTGCAGAGCTTATTTTGAGCAGTATACAAAAAAACCCTCCACATCACTTGATACGTTTCCAGTAGCTATCAAGACAGGATTATTTTATCTACTATGCAATGATACATTGATATATTATTTCCTGTAAAACAGAGACACTGCGGTTCGATGTACCTAAGTGGGGGGAAGCACTCTAGTATTGATACTTATAATAATACAATATGATAGCCAGCCATACAATTCAGTCATATATGGTTATAATATCTCAAGTTACATATCTAAACAGTATTTGTTTCTGTATGTTGATAAATGTACATGTACCTATTTATTTTTTGTTTAACAGATTTAAACCAATTTTTGGAGGGCAAGAGGGTGAAAAGATCTAAGACAATTTTTGGAGGGCAAGAGGGTGAAACGATCTAAGACAATTTTTGGAGGGCAAGAGGGTGAAAAGATCTAAGACAATTTTTGGAGGGAAAAAATAAAATCACATCTTTTTCAAATTTAAAAATAGGACCAATAAAAAAGCTATTTTTTTCCTATACAATTAAGCAATCCTGAACATTTACAACTTAATCTACCCTAGTACTAAAAGTAAAATTAATAAAAAAAACTATAACAAATTTTTGGCATTGTTTGCCTCAAAATCCCACTTAATCAGAAATTGTTGGCAAGTCAGTGGCTCAAATTATTTGATTCAGCTTTTTTTTTTTTAAATATTTTATGAAAAATAGGAGCAGTCTCTTGAACAAAATAATCCAACTTTCAGAAAATAAGTGTGCGGAAAAAATAGGCGTGGTAAAAAAGCAGCCAAAACACATCTAGAAAAACATTTTTTTTTGGAACGAGCCAATTTTTGCGAAAACCCATGAAAACCAGTTATATATGACTGCTGACAAAAATTGGATCGCAGATGTTTATATTTAAGTTCAAAAATTGATGTTTTATGCATTTTTCTTAAACCGTTAGTAACAGTTTAAGACATAATTAAGCAAAAATTTGCTCTTTCAAAGACAAAAAATAAAAAAGTTGTAAACATGGTAAATCTGTGAGAGTGCAGCTTTAAACAGTGATGACAACTTTTTTAAAAAGATGATTTTCTCATTTAGTCTGTAATACATGGCATGGAATGAAATATAACAAAATACTCACACCTCTTATTTTGCTGGTTTCGGCCTTTAACAACTTTGTCAAGAGAAAAATCACTATTTTTTAGGGATGGCAACGAGTAGTAAAATTAATACTCGAGTACTCGGACGATCGTTCGATCGAGTACACGGGTACTCGATTACTCGGAAAAATTGAATATGTGTTCGCAAAGACAAGATTGTGTATACATGTATCGTTAATGACGTATATTGTGCGTTGGTCGTATTATTGGTCATTTTCACCTTTAAAGTAAACTTTCATTACGTATTTTAACAAAAAATGATATAAAAAGAAAACAAATGTTGTTTCAGGCTTTTAATTTGTCTTATTCGTTTCATTTTATACAAGTATGCACTGCAGAAATGAACAACAATCAGAATTACAATGAACGAAAATTAATAGCATACATAAAAATAGTGAACGAAATTCAATACGAAGTTCAGTTGTTCAGTTGTCTACAATGTTTTGTGTAATTGTTGTTTACCTCATTAATATTCTTGATTTAAAATATCAACCAATCAATTGTGATAATCATTGCAAAAATAGCTAAAATACGCCCATTAAGAAATCAATTCTCGATACTCTTTCGCTCGTTAGCGTCCATTGTTTGGTGAAAGGTCTCTAATTGGTATACAACAGAATTGTGTAGGTGAAAGTACCGCTATCAGAACTTCGCTAATTGACATCAGTGCTAATTTGAAATAGGGGTCCTTTATTGACAGTTTGCAACTATCACAACAACTGTCAACTAATTGATTAAGGTTAATTGTGTACACAGCGGGGATTAGAGGGACCGTTAATTGTCCTCTTGGTAACTAACCAGATCTGATATTTTGTCTGTAAATCGTGTATATGGTGATTTTTATAGATTTTTTGATTTTTTTTCCGGGTACTCGAGTAGTGATTTGGTACTCGAGTACTCGGACGTTCGATCGAGTACTCGGGTACTCGTTGCCATCCCTACTATTTTTACAATACTGCAGCAATATGCTTTGTCAAAGGTCAACATTTGTTTTCTATTTGTAAGCAAAGTGATTATTTTGTTGATAAAAGCAGATTATATCGAAGTAGTTCATTCTATGTTTTGTTGTAAAAAAGTTGGAACAAATATCATACCTGTCGCCAATGGTTTCCAAATCGGGCAAAAAGTGCCGCAAGACGTCAGGTAGACGTTTCATGAACAGATTGTGCCTCTGCCTCACCAGATCCTCACGAAGCGTCCGGGTGTGCTTTCTGACTAGATTACGAGCCCTATCTGTACCGAACAAGTCAACAAAATGTTGATAATCCGACTCTTTTTCCAACTTTCTCTTAGCGGTAGTCCAATTCATTCGAAACTCTGTGACTTTAACACGAAGAAGATTTTTAAACGCCTCTTCCGCAACATCCAAAACCTCATTTCGTGCTTTTGACGCTTCAGTGAATGGCACAATTTTATATCGCGTCTTAGACTTGTCCATCATGTGTGCAAGGACAAGAAATGCAGTTTCTATGTTAACGTTATCGTGAGCAGATGTTTCCACAATGGGTATAGTGGTATTTTTAAATTCTTTACGAGTCAACATTCTTTCTACTTCGCGAACGTAATCCATTTTCATAGAATCACACTTGGTTGTTACTAGCACAACAGGTTTTTTAGTTTTTAAGGCCTGGTTTAGAAGTGTTAAACAAAAATCCACCTGTTTTTCAATAGGGCGGTCTGCTACTTCACTGACATCAAAACAGCACAGAATGCCGTCAATGCCCAATTTTCCATCGTGCATAAGCTTTTGTTCATATCCACTCTCAGTTTCCATACCTGTAAAACAACAGTGGATATTCAGTACATTGTGTCCACAAAATAATTGTGTTGCATCATGGTATTTTTAGCCCAGAGTTGGTTTTTATGGAAAAGTCATTATAATCGTAATTCATTCTGAGTCTAACAGTCATTTTTTTCAAAATCGTTGCAAGTTTTTTGGGGGGCAAGTTTTTAAGCAGATATTTGGTTATGTTCACAATGCCAAAAAGTATGGGGTTTACCACTAAATTTTGAGGAAAAAAATCCCTATAAAAAATATCTAAGAATAGAAATGGGAGTAGACTGTACGAATATGAAGTAGCTCAGTTCGAAAAACTGATGGTATATATTGTTGTTGAAGTTATATATTATGATCAAATATAAATGGTTAAAAGAGTAGTTCTACAACATACATTATTTTTTTATAAATATCCAAATTTTGAGAGACAAAAAACTCAAAAAGTTCAAAATTTTCCAAAAATATCCTTGGGAGGCATTCTGATAGGGTCCTGTGTTGTTCATAGCATGTCAATACTTCTATAATTGTCAGGATTTAAGGGGTTTATCTCTCCCAATATATACCCTATATATTAGTTTTACTTCACTCTCTGGGCATCAAATCATTCAAAAGATAACCAAAACTTCTCCTACACTTAATTTTTCCACCTTTTTTAGCAGAGGCCAAAATTCGGCTACTTACCAAATGCAAACATTTTTACCCATGAAATAATTGTGTGTGTTCATGTTATTATTGTTGTTTGTTTCTAATTATGCTAAATATTTTTAATAGTATGTCAATCTTTCATTAATTTAATGAATGAGTTTGAATCATTTACGCATTAAACTTTCCTAATTGAAAAGGCATAGTGTGGTCTTGTATCATCTTCTAAGTTCTTTCCTATCTTATGTCATTCTTAAGTAAAGTATCTCACTTACATGTATAAATCATTTAAATTAATCACTTCAAAATATCAATAATCACTTCAATATAAGAAATACCTAATCATTGATCTGATTCAAAATACATGCTGTCATGTTAAAAACACCTATATACAAGTTTGTCATTTAATATGACGATGAATTTTTTTGGAAAATTGAGTTAAGAATGGCTTAAGATGTTTTATGAATACCAGCCGAGTCACTTCCCAATTTTTGTGAAAAAGCCCTGTGCCGGTATTCATAATCATCTTAAGCCATTCTTAAATCAATTTCCAAAAGAATCTTGACTTAAGTCATTTTCCTAAGTTGCGTATATATACATTCCACTTATCATATGATATTATATACAGAAACCATTTTAAATACTCGATTTGCACTGACGATTACTATATTTAATACAGTATGCAAAATTTGTGTAATAAGGATATTTTAAAAAATGTGAAAAATCATGAATACAAATGTGCACATGAATGACACATCACATACCGAGCTGATCTTTACAGATGTACATTAGTTTCTCCGCGGACTGTACTTTCGTCTGACAACACCGTTTGTGGTATGGATCCATTCGACCGGTTTTTAAACGGCTGAAAGGACACATCATCGATAAACTCCGTCTGCTCAATCACATGGAATGTGAAATTGTTTCCTTCGTCCGTTTTCGTGACCTCACCCCAATACAGGAAGTGGTCGTTATTGATGACACGCCCACCGAAATCTGATTGGCTGAGGACAGAAATGTGCTCAAGGTGGTAATTGTCTGCATCAGAATGGATAAATCGATTGCACAAACAAGACTTTCCGACTCCAAACTGTCCCTTTTCCTTTTCCGTACCGGACAAACCAATAACACTGACATTAAATGTCCGACTGTCTGGTTTCTTCGCCATCTTAACGTTTTTAGCTCTAGCTAGGGACAAGTTAAACTTATGACATTCAGCTTAATTGAGTTCTTATTGCTTCAAGGCTGATTGGTGAGCCCCGTTTTACTTTTGCTTTATGTAAACGGCCACCTTCTTTCCACATTTTTGTAACACAGTTTCATTTTCAGCCATAACAAAAAAAAAAAATTGAAAGGTTTTTTTTCTAATTACACAGCCGAATGTAACTATGATGTACATGTACTTCAAATTTTTTTCATAGCATTAATCATAATGTTGATAGTAAGTCAAAGAATCATGCTGCGGCCCTTTGACGTCAATTCACATAATCATCCCTCTCTGCATGTGGTGGTCACTCTGACAAGACACTGGTGATTCAACCCATGGTCAATCCTGAAAATAAACAGTGACCAGTTAATATCTTGTTAACATATATATGTATATGAAAACTAAGGATTGTCCTTAAGCAGACTTTATTGACAACCAATCTACCTTGATTCATTTTCAAATGCTAAAAGCACCACTCGAACTTGCATCTTTCCCACAAATGTTATGTCCTGAGCAAGGAATTGTAGTTTCCAGCATATATTTATGGACATGTCACGTAAAAAAAAGGGGCCCTGTAGCAAATGCCAATCCACTGATGAGTCACATTTTTTATCATTTTAACGCCAATCCAACATTTTTTATCATTTGTCAAATACAAATACTACAAATGATGACATAAAAAATGAACTAATTTCGTTTGAAATTTTACTAAGTTACATGTACAAGACTATAATAATGATATAGAAGATATAGAAGCAAGGCAATTTTAGTGCAGTTCACGAATATACATGAGTTCATGGGATCATCTGACAGGCTCAGATTAAGTAATTTAGAAAGCCTCAGAAGAAATGACCCCCAAAGTCCTTTTTTGTCATTATTTTGTCCTATTAAAGGTGCTAGAAACTAGATGGTCCCCAAATCGGCAAATACATTATGTTCACAAGACAAGCCTAAAATATTTTGTATTTGTAAAATTAGCGCGTAATGGTTTCCCAGTTTATAATGTGTATATTTAGCACGTAAAAGTCATGTAATTAGTACAGATTAATATGCCGACACTATTTTAAAATTAACTGGAATTTACATGGTAGACAAACCCAGTTAATTTCGAATTGGCACAATACGCAAAAACTTCGAAAGATACATGTGTTGTATGCAATGTGATCACCAGTAAGTAAGATTCAATGTTATGTACACAATGATATAAATTTTGTGTAAGTTTTTGACAATTTTCTTTTTTTTGTCTAGTCCCTTTGTGCATATTAATAAATATATATCGGCCAGCCCATGGGCCCAGCAAGTGCCAATATAGTGATTTAGTAACGTCAAAATAAACATTAACTTATGTAATTATCAAACATTTTTATCATCATTAAACATCATATCTTATCCTTGATTTTTAATTATCAAATTACAAAATACACAAGCATAGACATTAATAGGTTAAACACGTTATAAATTTACAAAAAAATATACATACTGTATTTAAACAAACCTGAATATTTTCAGTGAAATATGTTTTATTTGATTTAAGAATCAATGCACACAAAACATATTAAACAAAATTAATGCACTTAAAATCACTTCACTTTTAACATTCTTTGTATACAGTTATATGTTCATACTTCATGTAAGAAAGACCATCCCTGATTATTTAAAGTAAACAGTGCCACGCAATGGTACGTTTGTTATCAAACTATGAATAAAATACACTGCGTAACTTAAGGTGTGATTTTGGATATATTTGCAAAAACAAACTTATACAGATTTCAAATATCTATTTCATTTATTTTCCTCTAAGGGAAACTGAAGTGGTCACAGAACATTGTTACGTTAATTATCAAACTATGAATAAAATACACTGCTTAACTTAAGGTGTGATTTTGGATAAATTTGCGAAAACAAACTGATACGGATTTCAAATATCTATTTCACTTATTTTCCTCTCATGAAAGCTGAAGTGGTAACAGAAAATTTAAGTACTTTCTCAACTGAAAAGCAACTGAATTTATTTTTTTTTACAATATTTACTGTTTTTTACACTATCATATAACTAAGTTTATAAAATTCAAATTTACAAAGTTTGTATAACCTTCAACAATGCATTTACCGTAATCCTGTTAAAACTTATCTTTATAATCATGTATACGGTATTATAACTTAAAACAAAATGGTGAAAGTTAAACGAAGAAAATCTTTGAATTCATGCATTCACTGAAGAGCTAAGTCAACAGACAATAACTGTTTAGTCAGATCTATTTATAACTCCTTTTATAACCTTTCAATACGATAAAAACTTGCCGTATGATCGTATGATTGCATCATGGTAGTCCTTGAAAGGGCCATAAAATGATTAGGAACTTTTCATACAAAAACTAACAAATCCTACCTGTTAAATTAACCACAACTTAAAGATTCCCATCAGATTTTCTAATTAACCGAAAGCAAAACTATGAACCTGCATAAATCATTTACAAAAACCATGCTTGAGATTAAATATAAAACCCCTGCTACTAAAATACATCACGCGACATGTACCAGAGCATAGAACAGTGTAGTTTTGACAGACCATGAAGCTAGTTTAACACCGAAGAGACAAATTGACACCAAAATTGTGACAATATGTATCTTTACTGTTTTTTAACATGCGACATGTGTGTCAATTTCTTCCCTGTAGCAACTAAATAAGAGATCAAAGAATTTTTAACCCTAGGAATGTATTGGATGTCCTATGTCCGGTATACATTGTATAAACATGTACGTAATAATCAACAATTGTTAAGGTTATCCTATGTAGGGTTTTGGCTAAAGAGTTAAGGAAGGGTGCTGCACCCTGTCCTTTTTTGGTAGCAACCTCCTACCCTCATGGAGACCAACATGTGTACCCTCCTGCCCTCATAGATTTAAATGCCTTACTGAAGACTGTCAAATATTTCAGCCGCTTTGATTAAATCTTATATGTGCAGGGATCGAACTCACAAAATGCCAGTAAAAATCGAAAAATGCGAGTAGAAAATCCTGTCGCTAGAATTTTTTGCGTACGCATATTTTTGCAACCGCATATAAAATCAATGATTTCGCTAAAACTGTCCTTGGCGCTTCAAAATCTCCTCTATGGAAGTTTATAATAGATAATCACATGATCGTATATGGACGCTCGTCGCTGTACACAAATGTTATTATCGAGTATTAAAATAAGCGCCAAGAGATATCTACCATTTTGCTTGTTGAAAAAAAATTGCTAGTGGCAAAAGAAGTTAAATTCAATCCCTGATGTGATTATGAATACTTACAAAATTTACATATTTAGCAGTTGACACCAAATATTACTTCATTTTAACAAAATTCCTCATACTTTTGGTCAAACACAAAATGTTCGGCGTTCTTCACAGCCCGAATCAATATGCCCTTTCTCCCTTCCACCGTGTCTACCTTCTGCAGGACCCTGTTCCTTTTTAAAAACTGGCTAAAACCCTAATAAAATATATGTTTTGAGATCAATGAAAATAAAATTATTTAAATGAGTATACCAGCCTCAGAAACTCACTTGCCGTAAATGTAGAAAATATCGGTTAATCCCATGTATATGTACCAAGGTAATCCTGAAATTTTGGTTCACGTTATATATTTGAACTGCTAATGTCCATGCACTCAAAACTCATTTACAGCGGTTGATTTCAATATCACCAACATGAACTGAATGTAATACTAAAACGAGTAATGTCTTATCATCTTAAATTACAGTATGGGAAAAACATGTTTTTATTATATTTAAGTAAGAGCTACACTTCAATTATTATCCTTTTAAACTTGCCATCAAAGGAAAACACATCAATAATAAATTCTACGTAACAGGTCCCCACTTCTAGAAAGAATATAAATTCTGTATAGCAGTCTTAAACAATCTACAATTCAAACTATTTATGGTATTTTGTGTTATCCAAAAATAAGCACAGAGAACAATGATCATCTTAAGTCGATAAGTACCCAGAAGTGCAATGTTTAAGGCAATCCATCCACCATTAATACAAAAAAAATGCTACTGGTGAAGTTTCAGTTTAAAGCTGCACTCTCACAGATTGAACATTTTGACAACTTTTTTAATTTTTGTCTTGGAACATGCCATATTTATGCGAAAAACCATGTAAACCATTCACTAAAGACTGCTTACAAAATATTAGTCACAGATTTTTCGATTTTATTTCAAAAATTTATGTTTTATGCATTTTTCTTTAACCGTTAGTAATGCTTTAAAGGGGCTGTACTCTGTATGATAAAATTGCGGAAAAAAAACAAACTCATAAACTTGGTATTAATGTGTTCAATGCATTGAAACTTACTAACTGAAGTACCACATAGTTTACAATTTATTTAAGTTTAGCAGTTATTTTGTTTTTTTCATTTAAAAAAGATTACTGGGTATGTCTACCAGGTAGAATTCATTCCTTATGCGTGATTGGCTAGTCGATGTTACACATGATATTACCGAGGTAGGTGTATAGCTTAATTATGTCCCCCGATTAGAATAAGCCTTTGTAGCTCAGTGAGTAAGACACTGGACTTCAATTTTGGCGATGCTGGTTCGGACCCGGTCTCCGACACAATTTTTTTTTTACATTTTGGTACTTTATTTAAAATTATGATATCAAAGTGAAACACATTCTATTAGATAATTGTCCTGAGATTTGTTACAGAAAAAAACTTTTTTTGGTGCCAATCTGTGACACAGTCCCTTTAAATGCACAATCACATCTTTGCATCCTGTGATGAATGGGTTACCTTAAAGACATTCGTCTTTAAACATTACAGTGATTTTTTTTGGTGCAATTCACTGCCTTCTAAAGGCATTTTTCCTTAGTGAAAAAAAGTTTGTTTTCCCCATTTATTTAAAAAAAAATCCCAATTTGATAAATGCACATTACTTTAATAAATAAAAAAGCAATGAATTTCTTAAAAAATAAACAAAACCTTGAAAATACTAATTCTTTCACAACAATCTTGCTGTTTTCCATTCACTATTAAAAAGACAAAAAAAATTGGTTTGCTTAGGATTACATCCTTTTTAAAAATAGGTATGGTAGGTAGGCTTTTTATTTATTGATTAATTTTATTAGGCTTTATATAAAAACGTTATTGTCATCATTGGAGAATTGTGGTAAAGTAACCTTCTGTATAAGGCTTTAAAGGCTTAAAGCAAACCACATATTGAAACACACACTTAAAAAGAAAAAAAAAGAAAAATTTTACCATCAGACTGTTAAAACGGTAAGGTCGGCACCTATTTCATAGGTAGGGTCGGGTAACTCGAACCAAATAGTTTTTTAGGCCTATTCTCACTACAGAATACAAGTGTCAACAACAAGCTTCATACTTTGAACTAGAATTCTTGGCATTTGATTTCAGAAAATGATGCATTCTGTGTGATTCCCATGATCAACACACTTCAATACAAGTTTTATTTGAACTCATTTTGCAGTTAAACATAAAAACAATTTGGTATGGCCTATATTCCACAGTAGCAAAAGCACACTGGAATTATTTTATTCAATATATATATAGAATCTCAGCTATAACCAGCTTTTAGTTTATTGTTGGAGCCCAGGTAAGTGGATCATTAAGTATGACATCACAGTATGACATTACAGCCTAATAAATAAATCTACTCAGTGATGTATGCCAATAACCGAAATAGAGAGCATGAAATACTTGACTCTGATTGAGTTGTTTAAAGCGATGAACTACATATTACATTGTAAATACATGATACTGTACATATTGTACAAAACCACTTTACAAACATGTGCCCAACGCAAAATTAAATGCTGAGCAAACTGGCACAATTCATAATGTGATTTGTCCATTTAGACTCTGTTTTCTATGATTCACTTGCTATTGCGGAAATGTAATAAATAACCTACATGTACACTTCATTAAAGCTGTACTCTCACAGATTGAACGTTTTGACAACTTTTTTATTTTTTGTCTTGGAATGAGCCAATTTTTGACAAAATCCATGGAAACCAGTTATACGAGACTGCTGAGAAAAAATCAGACAGAAGATTTTTATATATAAGTTCAAAAATTGATATTTTATGCATTTATCTTTAACCGTTAGTAATGGTTTAAGCCATAAAACATTATTTTTCGAACGGAAATATGAAAATCTACGATCTGATTTTTTGTCAGCAATCTTATATCATTGGTTTGTTGATATTTACGAAAAAACTTTCCAAGACAAAAAATAAAAGTTGGTAAAATGGTCAATCTGTGAGAGTGCAGCTTTAATAAACCTTTTGGTAATTTTACAATGATAACACATCCAATAATCACACCCAAACAAAACCAACATTTAAGTTTTAACAAACCCTATGAACAAATCACTAAATTTCTTTTCTTTTTTTCTTCAATCTCCTGTATTATAATTAATTTATGCTGCAACAATTTTTTAACTGGTCTGGGATTCTTCAAATTTCAAAACAAAATTATACTAAAATATCAATAAGAGTTTCACATTTCTTTCCTTGATCAGACAGGACCATTTAAATTCATTCGTATTAATACTGATAATATAATGATTTGCTGCCTTCACAATGCAAACAAAATACATGACTCAACAATTTAAAAACATTATCTTAATCAAACATCATTGCAAATCATTTTAAAATATTGAGCGGTGATTCATTGAAGCTTCTGCCTGATGTACCAGTATCTCCCTTACACCACACCACAGGCAGCAGTAACTATGACAAGACCCCCCTCCCCCTTCATGACAGGACCTCCTCCACACCCTCCCCCCCCCATCCCGCCCATTTTCTGGTCAAATAAAAAGTCAAGCCCTTGTTTTTGGAAACATTAACATTTATCATAGAAATCTTTAAATCAATAAAAAAATAATATATAGTTTCTAATATATTACACTGTCACAATGGCTTGTAGTACCTGTCAATGTAACTGCTGCTGTTGCTTCACACTCATTCATTAACACAACTTAGAAGAAACAAAAAAGTACTCGAAGTCGATACAAAAAAACAAAAATCTGTTATTTGACAACACACAATCAAGTTAAATTTTGCATTGTATACTTAAAATGGTAACAACATCATCCAAGCACACAGAGAATTAAAATGACGCAAATGAGGGCTTTACTCCCCCTAAACCCTTGTCGGAGGTTATTTGTCGGAGGTAGTCAAGGTAATCCATTGTAATGTTTAATCTACAACCACGTGCTATGATTTACTGACGAAATATAATTCCTTTATTGGTCAACTGAAAAGTTGAACGACTACCAGCAACATGATACTTTCCATGCCAAGCACAATTACCAGAACGAGCCCCGTTAGTTTTCAACTTGCGATGATACAATCATTATTGAATTGAAAAGGGCTCACAATGCCACTATTACTCATCCCTGTAAAATGAAATCAATATTCATATTGATCTCAAACCTTTCAGATGTATTTGATCAATAGAACTCCTAAGAACATTTTTAATCAGTCATCCTAACAGGTACATGACTAAGAATAAAAATGCCTGAATGAAATGATTTTACATCCTGATGGACTACCAGGATAAATGATTTTATATGACAATGTTACCGGGGTAAATGATTTTAATGACAATGTTAGAAAATTACATACATGTCCGACGGACAATTAATTGGGCCATCTTTTCCATGAGGTCATAAGGAAGAAATATGATTTGGTTAGGTATACATCCTTTTCAAAAACAGGTAGGGTAGGTACATGTAGGCTTTTTATTTATTTTTTTAAAACGCTTTATGTTATTGTTATCATTGAAGAATGGTGTTAAAATAATCTTCTGTATAAAGCTTCAAAAAAGGTTTTAAACCATTTTTTAATACACACACTTATAAATATTCTTCTTATTATTTATTTTTACAAAAAGACTTTAAAAATGGTTGGAGCCTATTTCGTATGTAGGGACAGCAATCCAACCCAAATGTATTCTTTTTAGGCCTGAGTGTTACATATGAACGATTTTTCAAAATATTTATTCTTGGTTGATTTGAGGTATATTTCGTAGCTAATAGTTTTGACTGAAAATGTCAGCACATACATGACAAAGCATACTTTTTGAAAGTTGAAATTTTAATTTGATTTCTGGCATTCACTTAGTATTCAGCTAAATTTCTTGATCTTTAAAATTTGATCCTACCATTGTTGATAAGATGCTCCAGCTAGTGATTGATTATATTTTTCCATTGCCCTACAGTCCTACTCATTATCATAGTCTTATAATTACATATTGTGTAAACAAAATTTGGTCAACTTTTCCTTTTAATTGTACATTTCAAAAAAAGTTAATTTGTTGATTTCTACTACGGAAATTACCATAGGTTTATAATTACATAATAATTATGTAAATATGAAATTAAGGCGAATATAAACCAATTGCTAGATTTTCATCCCTGCCCACCCTCTATTTTCCTCTGCCCCTTGAATTTAATTGACTCAAACAAATTAAAGTGTTGAACAGTTAAATGCGAAAAGGTTCTAAGTGACATAATATAAAGCAGCAGACAGAACCTTTTCGCTTTCACCCCTCGAATATTATTTAATTTACTAGGGTCTGTATTTGCATATCGGTCTGGTACTGTCCTGGTACGGTCTACAGTGTCGAAGTGTATACAATTCACATGCTAAAAGGAGGATTGTTACGATCACGTTCTCGGTTCGTCTAGAAAGGCATGTATATGGTCCATTATGGAATAAGAGAGAACATGAACATATATTCAACAGTGAGACAGTAATCTAAGAAAATTAATAAATAAAATGTCAACCCCCGCCCCCATTTAAAAATAAAAATGAATGAGAATCTAGCAATTAATTTAAATTGGCCTAATGATGTACTTTTCCCTTTGATTCTTTATTTTAGACGAGTAGTCGAAATTAACACAAGCCCGCAAGCCCTGCATTGGTAAAATGTCATCCGGGCTTGCTAAAATTCTGAATTTTATATAGCAGTGCTGGCTCAAAATTTTGATGCTAAACAATAGTACAAGAATTCAGACTTGTTCATCCAAAAGTCTAATTTCGATGACTGTTAGACCACAAAAAAAATAAACATATATTTCTCATTAACTGATATCCAAATTGTCCTTACTTCAACATCAACAATTTAGAGCACAGTGGAGTCAACACCAATGCTTGCCTGTTGTTTTTTAGTGGAAACAGTGGCATAAATCAATTATTAAAGCCAGAGTTATGGGTCTTGCTGTACATATGCATTTTGTCTCTGGTAGCATGTGTCTCATTTTATTATCTTATACAGTCTTTGATTTATGGCCTATGTAAAGTCATGATGGCCGATGATGACTTGGCCAATACCGCCTCCCTTGTAAAACGTGAGGAAAAACTTAAGATCGCATATGCATATGGGTAACTGAATCAGTTTATATATCCAAAATTAAACAAGAGGGTAGCTAGCCAATGCCAATGTCTACCCAATTTCTTTAGTTGGTTAAGGGGCAATAAAGTCATATACTGAAAATTATTAAAGCTGGAACTATTGTTAGGCATATGTTAATACATCTTAGATACTAACATCAAGATTATTTCTATGTTTAATTTATATTGATTAACCAATATATTATTTTTGCCTGGATTACAATTCTGTAGGAAGGAGGATCTAAGGCCCGTGAATGACTAATCAGCAATCAGTAATCTGCTGCAATGTAGCTGTATACACACCCTGGTGTGCAAATCAATAAACAAAATTGTGCTTCTATTTTAATTTATTCGCATATTCTGCTTTTTGTTATTTGTTTTGTAACTGGCTGATTTTTTAATAAATGATTTTTTATGAGTATGATTTTAATTGCGTATTTACGCAAATGCACACCTTATCTGTAACTCTGGTGTATCATACTTAAACACATATATGGTTTAGTAAAAAATGTTGAAGCAGGTGTGGGGGGAATAATACAGTTATCAAAACAGCACAAATCAATGCATAATCTTTACATTCCATAGTATACATAACTGACTGTCCTGGTGTAATTCAATATTGTAGCTCAAACTGATGAGTTTGATGTTATATTAACCAAAGACGTCTTAGCAAAATAATACATGTTTCCATTAATTATGCAAATTTCATGCAACAACCTGAGATTAAGCATCCTATCTGAATTTTAAGTATTGTCATAATTATATATTTCATTACATTATAACATTTCATAGACTAGTGATTTTAAAAATCTCTTATCAGTTCTTAGTTACTCATAGTTCTTAGTAGACCTTATTGGCTTTGAGCAGGACTGGTTTAAAACAAGCGCAATGTTTTGAACAGTTCAGTGTAAATGACACTTTCTGTGCAATGATTCACTTCCAGAAAGCACTATCCACAAGGTAAAAATATCTTTGGCTATGAAATAAAGTCTTAAGGGATTTCTTGTCATGGAGAATTGCATAGGAGTTGGTTCAAGTTGCACAATAGTGCTATATGCCTTGACTAGAGCCAGTAGAGGATAGAGCCAAGGTTTTGAATCATCTTACATCCAAACATTGCTGAACAGAAATAAATGCCGAATATTACAAGTGGAATATCTTGACATTTCAACAATTGTAATTGCATTTTCAATAGCAAGTATTACAGTCACCTAGGTATTTTCTTTTTCAATATTTAGTTAATGAATCAGAATCAGATGTGAACGAAACTGACCCCAATCTGCAACACGGAACAACAAAATACAAGTACCTACCAATATCTAACAAACAAATGATAGTCAATATTGTAGCCACGTTAATTCTGGTTAGATTGGATGCAATTATTGAGTAATTCGACATCTGATTTCTCTTAAAACTCAGTAATTTCTAAAATTATTGCTGAGATCAATTATAATTCGCCATGTTTGAATTCAACGAAGCGTAACGAGACGGAGTCTCATGTTTTACCAGATAGAATATTGTTTTTTTATGCCATTATCTAAACCAGTCAAAAGCAATGTTATACTGCTCAAAAAAGGAAACGCATTGAGACTGACATTTATAAATTCTTATCGGACTCCTCTAATCATTTTCTTAATCATTTGGATAAATCAAATTGCGGAATACACAGAATCTTTAGCCTAGCTGTAGGGGACCATAATAAACTATGAGCTTGGAGTATAATAATAATTATATTGATAATGGGATGGTCAAAGTAACATATGGCCCTTATCAATGAAATATTATTATTATTGGTGGATAATGCCTTCTATATGTATATGTCTGAAGTCCTAGTATAGTTCAATAGTACCAAAGAGAACCAATCATTATTCTGGTTAGGGACCATTTTTGCCCGTTCCGCTTATCCTGTAAAATAGTTGTTTAGCAATTCAAGTATGGTTGTTTTTCATACAAATGATGCTGTGTCCAAAAGAAGCTTCAAAATAGGAAAACTAATGTCATAGGTGCAGTCACGGACCTATTAGTTTGGTGTAGTACACGGTCACTTCAATGGATTTTACTGACTATGTTTGGCACATGACCTCATTCGAAAATTGATTAGCATGCATTATAAATATAATCATACTGATTTTTGGTTCAGGAGATAATTAACTTTCGTTGAAGCCGAGTGGCTGCATTAGGGCTTGACCCGCCGTGACGCAATCATGGCTTAAATGCTGTTTAAATGTTATACGTGACATGAGGTGAAAGTGACAGCAATTCCCAGTCAGATCCAGATATTAGAAGACTTGAAGTGACACAGTGAGATACGGATGAGATACCCTTGCTATTCGCGAAGATACCTCATGGTTCTTTAACGTGCTAGGTGTAAAGCAACGATATAATTATTATATGATACAACTCTCCTGGGTGTAAACACTACAGAGTACACCATTTTCCCAGTCCTACCCCTTTAATGCCGAACTGACTGGTACCAAGTATTTTTTACGTCTTTCGGTTTGACGCGGCAGGGGTTTGAACCCACGACCTTCCGCATTCGAAGCGAACGGTATGGTATGGTATCGGGATGGTCTTATTAAAATCATATCCTTAACATGCTGCGCTATGAAATCCCCCACCTCCTTAAAAACTAACCTTCTGACAACCCTTCCTTCGGCCAATCAGAGGCCGTAATTCTTCCGCTTGGCCAAATCCAAAATTAGCTAGGATCGTTTCAGCTTCTGTTTTGCGAGTACCTTGTTCAGACTGGACAAGAAGCAACATATATGTCCTTTTAGTATATGCCTACGGTAAACTTTAATCCAGTGAAAGCAATCATTTATAATTTTGTATTTATTATACAATCAGACCTCTAATAACAAATAATATTGATATGATTAATATATGATAAAAAATCCCATCTTGACGCTAATCTCAATAGAGAGGACACCCCTCCCACTGCCACCCAGTAACACATATTGAGACTAAACAATTAACTATTAAATTGCGTTGATTCGATAGCACATGCGGGTAATTCAAAATGCTCCTGGTGACGGCGTGTGGCGTTGTGCACATACATGTATGAGGTTTTGCCGCGTAACGCCAAACGCAGGTAGCAAGGGGGTTTTCAATATTCAAACACAAATCATCAGCTTTGACACCAAAGTTTAATAACAGGAGCTATAAGAATGATAGCCGATGAAAGTTAAGACGGCAGTTATATTACTCAAACGTACAAACTCGAGCTGACTTTTTTGCGTCTTTATTCTGTAGAAATAATGTTAAAACGCAATATTTTATTATATTTTAAATTATGAAAAACCTTTCAAAGTAACTAAGAAGTCAGTGCAATATTCAACTCCCGTCAAAGCGAGACCAAATATATTTGTATGGGGGTGTTCAGGGACGGCTGCAGGATTTGACGTCAGAGGGGGCGTAACTTAGGGGCGTAACCTTTTGACATGTGCTCTTCCCTCTGAACCGAAATCCATTTGGTTGAAACTGTTAGCAGCTATAGGGGGCTTTGGGGGTGGGGGGATCCCCTAAGATAGTTTAACAATTTCTTGTCTGAAATGGTGCATTTTGGGCGTATTGTATTACCTTTTTATCCAATATTGGGAGGGGGGGGGGGGGTACGATTGTGTTTCACAAGAGAACATCCCGAAAAAGTGGCCTTTATCCTGTTCATTCAAACGAAGTAATGTTGACCAAATGGATTATGAACGTCACGTTACCGATGATCCGAAAGGAAAGGTAATATAAATGTTGTCAATCGCTCTTAAATGCAAAATTGATGACCATATTTGCACTTTAATTGCTATTTTATTTTTATATTCTAAAAATGCCAAGTCTTATATATTATATTTATTTCAGAAACCACACACTCGATGAAAAAAAACGGAGGGAAACGAAGCGCACAATCCGTTTCGGAAGCATGCTCGTGGGGCGTTTACCAGTTCGTCAACATCACCAAAAACAACAACAAAAAAGCAGTCTGATATCCCTAAAAGACTGGGAATTGATATCAATGCAACTGTTCCAACATATGTTTTTAATGTATTCGAGATAATAAGTGGCGCTAGAAAGTCCTAGGCTAGATATCACACGGTATGATACTATATTTCAAACTATGAAATTTGTGTCTGTATGAAGATTTGTCGAATAAAGTAATGTTAAAAATAATACCAAAACGAAGCATAGTATTAAAACATTTTCATATCAAAACATTTGTATAACCTAAGCTGTTTAAAAAATCGTTCAAGTGCTTTCAACGAGTCATCAACATTCAAGGGTTAATTCTGAAACGTAGCGGACGAACACCCCTGGCTTTTTAATTTTAGTAGAATGTAACCTTCAAGTCTCGCGAGAAATTGACACCGTGTTATGATGGCCGAAATGGGAAATCTTTGGGAAGGTAAACAAATAAATTGTGACAATTTAGCTTAAATCGGCCTCCTGATTTCTTTTATTTACACGCAGATTACATATAACTGTTATGCTCATAACAAAATACTCATTATATTTACAATTAGTTTTTTCCATTCGAAAGTGCGTCTTTTGTTTTTCTTGTAATGACGTTATTTCGGACAGATATTTCGGACATAAAGCTCAATAAAATGTATCTTTATCAGTTGTTAATAGCCTTTCATGTCAGTCTTGATGAGTTTGAACTGAGCAAGTTTTTTTCTTTCTATTTAGTTAAAATGTTCAATTGAATTTGAAAAAATAACAAAAGCTTTTATTGATAAATTTTGTTGTTGTTATTTAATTTCAGATTATCGAAAACAAGCCAGACAGCTGGAAAATGAGATAGATTTGAAGCTTATTTCTTTTAGCAAGCTAGGAACAAACTTCTCATTCTCTGACACATACAGGTATGTTGTTTTTTTTTCAATAAAATTAACCACAGAAAGTGACAGATTCAAGTTTCTTGTCAGGTCATGTTTAAATTACTCCAATTCTAAGATCTCCACATCAAAAATCTGCAAAATTTAGCACCTTCAGACTCGTACATGTTCAGTTTTTTCCCCCATCAACTTTTATCTGTTTTGAATATCCCAGCCACAATGCTTTGGGATATTTTTGGCATCAATAAAAGAGTGTCTCTCCAGTATCAATTACTAGAGACCTTTTTTGCCCAGTAACAAAGTAATATCAATTGAATTGTTGAGCTATGCAATTCAGGACCAGTTCCGAGGTACTGCCACAGAAAGTGGACAGCTCAAGTGCTCTGATGGTTCGCAAGGTAGCCGGGTCGATTTTTTTCCCTTTAATTGCTATATAACATACTTCCTATCATTTCTTGACGAAGACTTTCCTGCATTTCCTATTCATTTTGTCTCATGTCTTTGCACACTATTTAAGGATTGACAGATTAAAGTACCATGTACATGCATAGTTGATAATAGCTGTAAGTGGGCTCAGTTGTCTAAATTAAACCTTTGGTTGAACAAGCCCAAACGCATACACCAGTGCTTCACTTTAAAGTTTTAAACAGGCCTTGCAACTTAAAATCAAGAAATTGGGCAAGTCTGAAGAGCTTTTTTACCCAAAATAAAACCTCTAGTTTCTGGATCACATTAACATAATCTAGTTTTCAAGACAACTTAATTTTACATTATTTTCTAATATAACGTGCGAACGTGAAACAAACAAACACCAGATAGCCGAGCTTTCTGGCGTAATGAAATAAACACTAACAGATCCCTTCAGGGAAAAGCATGCTCGACCCTGAAGGGGTCTCTGGTCTTTATATACACTAACTTCTCTATTCTCATATAACCCGGGCTTTGCTAATTTGCATATTACCAACCAAGTTTACATTCGGTATGAATGTACTTCCGTTTTATATGGAATGTTAACCATCAGGAAAGCAGAGCTTTCTCTGAAATATTGTTGAAGTTCCAACATACTATGCCTCACAGGACAGCTGAGCTTTCTAGCAAGCGCATAGAAATGTAACGCACATCAACCTCCTAAAGCAGACCGTTACATTACTTTCCCCTCCGAGAAGACTCGTCCCGAGTCTTAGACTGGGAATCTTATGGGTAAGGCAACTCAGTTCCGGCAGTTGTCATCATCCAACTGCTGCCACCATTTGTAACGTGCGACCATGAACAAACAAACACCAGATAGCCGAGCTTTCTGGCGTAATGAAACAAACACCAACAGATCCCTTCAGGGAAAAGCATGCTCCACCCTGAAGGGGTCCACTGGTCTTTATATACACTAACTTCTCTATTCTCATATAACCGGGGCTTTGCTAATTTGCATATTACCAACCAAGTTTACATCCGGTATGAACGTACTTCCGTTTTATACGGAATGTTAACCATCAGGAAAGCAGAGCTTTCTCTGAAATATTGTTGTTAAGTTCCAACTTACTATGCCTCACAGGACAGCTGAGCTTTCTAGCAAGCGCATAGAAGCGTAACGCACATCAACCTCCTATAGCGGACGGTTACATTACTTTCCCCTCCGAGAAGACTCGTCACGAGTCTTAGACTGGGAATCTTATGGGTAAGGCAACTCAGTTCCGGCTGTTGTCATCATCCCACCGCTGCCACCATTTTTAACGTGCGACCGTGAACAAACAAACACCAGATCGCCGAGCTTTCTGGCGTAATGAAACAAACACCAACAGATCCCTTCAGGGAAAAGCATGCTCGACCCTGAAGGGGTCCACTGGTCTTTTTATACACTAACTTCTTTATTCTCATATAACCGGGGCTTTGCTAATTTGCATATTACCAACCAAGTTTACATCCGGTATGAACATACTTCCGTTTTATACGGAATGTTAACCATCAGGAAAGCAGAGCTTTCTCTGAAATATTGTTGAAGTTCAAACTTACTATGCCTCACAGGACAGCTGAGCTTTCTAGCAAGCACATAGAAGCGTAACGCACATCCACCTCCTAAAGCGGACCGTTACACTAACTTAAACTAATTAAAATTTATAAACGCACAGAAGCTTTCAAAAAAGGATTCAAAATATGAGATAATGCGGTAAAAGTGCAAAAGATGTTGTATTATGAGAAATTATTATAAGAAATTATGTTCTCCAATTTGAAATTATTATTTTTCAGTGACAAGTCCCCATTATTGAACAAAAATGGAAGTGAACATATGTTTGAAACAATGGAAATGGAAATAGAGCAGTTGTTAGCCAAGGTAAGGATAGGTGTGTAGAAGGAAGTTAAGGCAAAATGAGTGTGTCAAAGGAAGCCAAGGTCGACATTGTTGTTAATATTAAACTACTACTCAACTCCAGTGTTTTTCTAACCATTTTTGGAATGGTGCCAGGGCCTTTTAGACACATCATATTAACTAAAATTGGTAATTCCAACTTTGCCTGGAAACGTACAAGAATATCAGAGTCTTAAAATAGACAGGCAAGATAAAAGAATGTGATATAGCCGTCTGTAAATTATTATTATTTTTTTTTTTTCACAGCCTAAAATTTTAAATGTTTTTTTCACAATTGGGAATAATGTATATGTTTTAGCATTGGGAATGAGGACGAATTTGGTCAGAAAACAACAACACTGGGCTACCATATTGTTTATTACTTAAGTATGCTCATTTTGGTTAATGGTGTATTTCATATGCAAGGGGTGGGGGTATACACTCACACTCATGTGACTTTAATAGACAAACTACTTGTCATCTGAATGAGCGAGTCTACACATACATATAAGTGTTGTTATTCTTTGTAGCAGCAGCCTTTTTCCCCCGGTATGGTCTATTTGACTGAGAGTAATACTCACTTTATGTGATGTGTATTTTCAGCTGACTGAAGTAAATGACCACATGGCAGTGTAAACACATCTAGCATAACCTTAGCGTCTTCAGCATTACAAAAACAGTTTTATTTGGCCTGTACAGCTTTTTTTTACCATAAGTGTATTTGATTGAGAGTTATACTCACTTTTTGTGATGTTTTTATTTCAGCTGACTGAAGTCAATGACCACATGGCCGAGTATACACAGAGCATAAGCTCAGCGTCTCCTAGCGCTGCTCTTCTTCACACTTTGAAGCGCCATAGAGACATCTTGCAGGATTATAGTCAGGAGTTTCAGAAGACAAAAGCTAACATCACAGCTATTAGGGAAAGGGAAGACTTACTGGGATCTGTTCACAGAGACATTAAGTAAGTTGTCGAGAGTACAAATTACGGTTCAAGTTTAAAATTTCTGGTCCCATGATAACCTTCTCAAGTCTGAGTTCAGAACCAGAAAAGAATCATCTTTATTCCTTTCGTTTTTCGGGTAAGAACCTGTGTCGCCAAAATTGCAGTCTGGCGTCATATCCACTGAGCTATGAAGGCTTACTGTAATTGGTTGACATAATTAAGCTATATACCTACCTAGGTAATATCACGTGATAACACCGACTAGCCAATCACGCATTAGGAATGAATTCTATCTGGTAGACATACCCAGTAATCTTTTTTAATGGAAAAATACGAAATCACTGCTAAACTTAAATAAATTGTTAACTATATGGTACTTCAGTTAGTAAGTTTCAATGCATTGTACACATCGATGCCAAGTTTATGTCAGTTTTCGACAATTTTCTTCTTTTTTTCGCTATCTTATCATACGGAGTACAGCCCCTTTAAGGTAGGCAAGACTTCAAAAACTTTATTAATCTTATTCTTATGCAAAATTTAACAACAGCAGAATAAAAAATATAGCATTCTTTGTAAATGTAATAATAAAACAAAAGCATAAGGAATATTGACTGTCACTAAGAAAAGAAAACTCTATAGACTATATGATTTTGTATTGTATATTTATTGTATTATGGGCTGGAGGCCTTTCTTTACAAATACATTTTGACTTGACATGACTTGTCAAATGGTAATAAAATTCAGCAATTCTCATCGTCAGTTCTCAACTAGAAGGACAGTTACAATAAAATGAATATTTGCATTTTTGCCATTTGTGTTCTGAACTCAGACTTGGAGATTATTTGCAATCATGGGCCCTGGATCCTAAACCTCGAACAATTTTAAGTCCCTTTAAACAGGATCAAGCTAAGTTTGCTAATTTTGTTTGAGTATAATATATGTAATTTTCTCCTTTTTTAGGGTTATGAGACTTTTAAATGAAATTATTTTAAAATTACCTTAATCAAATTATCTTGATATTAAAACTATGGGTTTTTTTTTTTATTAAATCCAAGTTTATAAAAAATCAAGTAATCAAATTATCATGATAAACTGCCAGAATGTTTTGTTTTATAAAATCAAGTTAAAGCAAGTAATTTTTCAAAATCAAGTATGATTCTTAAACCTGTTGGGCTGAAGGCATTTTAAGAATTTGGGGCCAAGGCAATTATTAAGT
The DNA here is from genome assembly GCF_026914265.1 of Mya arenaria. Classification (NCBI taxonomy): domain Eukaryota; kingdom Metazoa; phylum Mollusca; class Bivalvia; order Myida; family Myidae; genus Mya; species Mya arenaria. The sequence goes on from NC_069125.1 coordinate 28,009,316, forward strand.
AAATTAAAATGATTATTCCTTGCAACTGGGGAATCAAAATATGTGTATACCGTTAGTATACTTGTGATGACATCAGGAAATATGGAAAATATGTTACATAAATTTATGTGTAGGGTTTATAAAGCACAAGGTTGTTGCAGAAAAGGGAGGAAAGGGCGCAAAAATAACTTAAACATTATGAATTTGACAGAAAATGTTGGATATTGTGTTTAATTAAAGTAATATTAGGTTTCAATAAATATGTCAAATTTATAACCACATTTTAAATTTTAATCAAAACAAAGTTAAGATTTGGTGATCTAAAGCATATGAATAAAATAAACCACACAAACATGTGAAGTTTATTATCTAAAACGTTAAGGCGTAGCGCCTTTATCAGTATATATATAAACAAACAATATAACAATTTTTTATGATAATTCTATGAATGTAGATAGTTGTCCATGCTGGTCTTCATGAGGACAGAAGGTTGCCATCAAAACAGCACATTGCAGCATCCTTCCATAACTCTTTAGTTAAAACCCTTCTGTACCAAGTACCCCATTTTGCTTCAAATTTGTAGTAAGGAGAGCCCTCATACTGGCTTCTAAAAAGTCACATTTGCTTCTGTGGCTTTGACCCAAATTTAGGGCTAAAAGGTTTCAGAACCCATTGCAGAAAAGGTTTCAGCCCTTCAGCTGCCAGGTCAATCACAAATCTGATATTACAGAAGAAGTTTGATTGTAGAACAGAGGACATTTGTAGTTATAGTACCTGTAGCCTATACATGTTATATACTTCTTATTTCAGTGCTTACAAGAATTCATCGGGATTGAACAGACGAACAGATTTATACCTAAAGGAACATGAACATATCAGAAAGTAAGACATCAGAATTTTATATATTACTTAATATAAGAATACTCTAAACTATTCTGAAAATTTTGGGGCCGATTGTTCAGAAATTTGTTAAAGTTAACAATGTGATTAACAACATCGTTGTTAACTTTTAAACGTGAAATATTTAATGATGCGCTCGCATATTCAAATATAAACAAGTACAGCTGAAACAGTTGTCTCAAATCTTGTTTGAAATACAGCAGATCATAAGTCTATCCATTGAACTGCCAGAGCAGTAACGATTTGAAAGTTAACAACGATGACGTTAACAATGTTGTTAGCTTTAACAAAGTATTGAACAAACGGCCCATTGTAAACCTTTGCAGTTTAAATATTTTGTGATGTGCTCATAAATTTGAGAAAAAAAAATGAAACAGTTGTCTCAATAGTTGCGTAAAGAATTCCAACATCCCATGAAACGTTGAAAGTATTCAAGAATTGAAAGTTAACAATGATCCAGTTAACAACATTGTTAACCCTCACAATTTTCAGAACAAATGGCGCAATATATACTATAATAAATACAACTGTTTGCAAGTGAACTTGGCAAGATGTGCTCGTCAATCATTTAAAGAAAGCAAATTCACATCACAAATTAGCGCTGATGCAAAACTAGAACAGTCACACCAGCCATTTCAAACGGAAGTCACGGCAACACGTTTGCAGTCACTGTTGGCTGTCAAAGATTTTGGTAGCATACCCAAATGCTTTAAATTTCAGTTTCACTTCAGTCTGGCAGTTTAAATGCAGGGTGATGTCATGTGGTACTTTTACATCCTTTACTGGCCATCTCCCGAAACTTAATGACTTTTATTAAATAAGACTAATACAATTATATGTGTATTTTAATCAGGATTTGTTATATTTCAGTTCAGAGAGATTAGTGGACGACCAAATAAGGTAAAATAAGAGAAAACTAATGAGATTAACAAAGTGTTAAGAATAAAATTAATGTACTTGAGATTTCTTATGATTTCAAAGCCCAAATTTCTGGTATAAGGTTGCTCAAGCACGAATCATTGTACATTGTTGACAAAATCTTACCAGATAAACTGCTGATTGATGAAAGTATTTTTTAGAACATTCTTTAAAAATAAATTAATATCTGATTATTTCCATGTCAACCATCAAAGCTAAATTTGAAATAAGTTATCAAAATCTTACTACCATCATAAATCCTATATACATGTACATTATCTTAAATTCCTGCTAACATGTGTGTACAATTTATAAATTTTTATTGATATATGATTGATTGTTGTTGTTTTTTTGTAGTGTGGCTATTGCGACCAAGGAGAGTCTGGATTTTCAGAAGAAGACATTGTCTGGTATTACCCAGACAATTAACTCCTTAGCAAGTATCCTTTCCTGTGACAATGATATTGGGATAACCTGAGCTTGTTAACAAGCCAACAGTAATCAGTACTTTAAATTTCATTTGTAAACATAATTGAATAATTAACATGACCCAAATGGGAGCTTACTCTTTCTGGTAACTTGTCAGTTTTTTTGTCAATATTTGGTCAAAGTAACAGAGAATGAGGCTTTAAGGTCATGCACTATGTGAGATATACTATTGGATGGAATGGGGCTTTAAGATCATGACATGTTGTATATATGGTTTATTATTGAAGGGAAATAGGCTTTAAGATCATGCACTCTGAGAGATATACTATTGGATGGAATGGGGTTTTAAGGTCATGAAATATTGTATATATGATTTTTTTATTGAAGGGAAAAAGACTTAAAGGTCATGCACTGTTGATGTATGATTTATTTTTGGAGGGAATGGGGCTTACGGGTCATGTACAGGGCTCGAATTTAAGCTTGCATACTCGCTAAATGCAAGTCAGTTTTGCTGATAGCGAACTCTTAAAAATGTACTCGCTAAAATTAGCGAGTCCCATATTTAAAAACAATATACCAGAGGACGAACGGGAATGAGTACGCAACGAATATCATGTCGCTAAGACGCTTTACAACGCATAACAGGTAAGCATTAAACGCTTATGTGACACTGATCGCGTGTGCTGATTTGATGATGTAGTACACAAATTCCAACACAGTGATCTCCCTTGACAAGCAGAGAAGTACAAAGGGAAGAAGCCACTGTGTGTGTGACTAGATACCATCATTAGCAAACTATCATTGGAGGAAATGGGGCTTTAAGGTCATGAACTGTTGTGTATATGATTAATTAAAGGAGGGAATGGGGCTTTAAGGTCATGAACTGTTGTGTATATGATTTATTAAAGGAGGGAATGGGGCTTTCAGGTCATGGCCTGTTGTGTATATGATTTATTATTGGAGAGAATGGGGCTTTCAGGTCATGGCCTGTTGTGTATATGATTTATTATTGGAGAGAATGGGGCTTTCAGGTCATGGCCTGTTGTGTATATGATTTATCATTGGAGGGAATGGGGCTTTCAGGTCATGGCCTGTTGTGTATATGATTTATTATTGGAGAGAATGGGGCTTTCAGGTCATGAACTGTTGTGTATATGATTTATCATTGGAGCGAATGGGACTTTCAGGTCATGAACTGTTGTGTATATGATTTATTATTGGAGAGAATGGGGCTTTCAGGTCATGAACTGTTGTGTATATGATTTATTATTGGATAGAATGGGGCTTTCAGGTCATGAACTGTTGTGTATATGATTTATCATTGGAGGGAATGGGGTTTTAAGGTCATGAACTGTTGTGAATATGATTAATCGTTGGAGGGGATGGGACTTTAAGGTCATGAACTGTTGTGTATTTGATTTATCATTGGAAGGAATGGGGCTTAAAGGTCATGAACTGCTGTGTATATGATTTATCATTGGAGGGAATGGGGCTTTAAGGTCATGTATTGTTGTGTGTTTGATTTATCATTGGAGGGAATGGGGCTTTAAGGTCATGAACTGTTGTGTATATGATTTATCATTGGAGGGAATAGGGCTTTAAGGTCATGAACTCTGTTGTGTATATGATTTATCATTGGAGGGAATGGGGCTTTAAGGTCATGTATTGTTGTGTATATGATTTATCATTGGAGGGAATGGGGCTTTAAGGTCATGTATTGTTGTGTATATGATTTATCATTGGAGGGAATAGGGCTTTAAGGTCATGAACTCTGTTGTGTATATGATTTATCATTGGAGGGAATAGGGCTTTAAGGTCATGAACTGTTGTGTATATGATTTATCATTGGAGGGAATGGGGCTTTAAGGTCATGTATTGTTGTGTATATGATTTATCATTGGAGGGAATAGGGCTTTAAGGTCATGAACTCTGTTGTGTATATGATTTATCATTGGAGGGAATGGGGCTTTAAGGTCATGAACTGTTGTGTATATGATTTATCATTGGAGGGAATAGGGCTTTAAGGTCATGAACTCTGTTGTGTATATGATTTATTATTGGAGAGAATGGGGCTTTAAGGTCATGAACTGTTGTGTATATGATTTATCATTGGAGGGAATGGGGCTTTAAGGTCATGAACTGTTGTGTATATGATTTATCAATGGAGGGAATGGGGCTTTAAGGTCATGAACTGTTGTGTATATGATTTATTATTGGAGGGAATGGGGCTTTAAGGTCATGAACTGTTGTGTATATGATTTATCATTGGAGGGAATGGGGCTTTAAGGTCATGAACTGTTGTGTATATGATTTATCATTGGAGGGAATGGGGCTTTAAGGTCATGAACTGTTGTGTATATGATTTATTATTGGAGAGAATGGGGCTTTAAGGTCATGTACTGTTGTGTATATGATTTATTATTGGAGGGAATGGGGCTTTAAGGTCATGAACTGTTGTGTATATGATTTATCATTGGAGGGAATGGGGCTTTAAGGTCATGAACTGTTGTGTATATGATTTATTATTGGAGGGAATGGGGCTTTAAGGTCATGAACTGTTGTGTATATGATTTATTATTGGAGGGAATGGGGCTTTAAGGTCATGAACTGTTGTGTATATGATTTATTATTGGAGGGAATGGGGCTTTAAGGTCATGAACTGTTGTGTATATGATTTATCATTGGAGGGAATGGGGCTTTAAGGTCATGAACTGTTGTGTATATGATTTATTATTGGAGGGAATGGGGCTTTAAGGTCATGTACTGTTGTGTATATGATTTATTATTGGAGGGAATGGGGCTTTAAGGTCATGAACTGTTGTGTATATGATTTATCATTGGAGGGAATGGGGCTTTCAGGTCATGAACTGTTGTGTATATGATTTATCATTGGAGGGAATGGGGCATTAAGGTCATGAACTGTTGTGTATATGATTTATTATTGGAGAGAATGGGGCTTTCAGGTCATGTACTGTTGTATGATTGATATATCCTGAGACCTTTTCCATATTACACTACAGAATTTCCTTAACAGTATTTTCAGATCGCTTTCCCATGATAAACAGCCTTATGCAGAGAATACACATTCGTAAACGCCGGGACTCAATAATTCTTGCGAGTGTGATAGCTACGTGTATCATTGTTCTTTTGTTGTACATGTTCCATTGAGGATTTCAGAGTGATGTTATTTTTGTGTAGACAATTGTATGTAAAAGAATACGGTCTTTCTTATCAATAATTTTGCGACAAATCATACAAGATCGATTGGCCTTCCTGATGTATTAACTGTCATGTATAATGAATAAAAGTCATAGTTAAAAAACTTTCAAAATAGCGAAATTAAGTTAGTAAATAAATATATATTTTGTTTTAACATGATTTTATTGTTGTTGCAAGATTTTTAATAAGAATTGCCTCGAAAAAGCTTTGTAATGTATTGTCATTCCAGATTCTTACCACATACAAGCATTGCATGGAACTTGCATATATATAAAAAAAGCTACCTGACTGATGTTTGTTAAAGTGAACTCGTCATAGTATTGTTATGATAATACCAGACAGTAACATTGTGTTCTTGAATCCTTGTTAAATTGTCGCTGGCATCCGGCTTAAAATTCAAATGTTTTATTTAAGATTGTTCAAGATATTTAAATGAAACTTGGTACACATTGACTTTATTCTATTTATAGATCTGTTATTTATATCGTGCAATCCTCTTAGCTACACCATTCTCAGATCAATTTAAGATCTATCTTGACCACCATATCATGTAACTTCTTATGTATCCCTATATTCAATGATAAAACAGAGGAAACAGTCAAATTACTCCTGGGTTTCAATGTTTTTCTATGGCTTCATTTGTACAAATGTCATGGTTGTCATTACATCCCAGCTCTGCGTACCATATTTGCTTAATATACATGCATGTTTTTCAATCAACAAAATTTGACCATTTCATCATAGCACAAGTATACTAGTATATACATAATAATTATTTCAATAGCTATGTTTGTAATGAATTTGTTTATTTTCAATACATTTGTGGTGATAGGTGAATGGTAAATATATCAGACCCTGGATCAGAGGATACTGGGTTTGATCGGCACAGCTGTTTTCGTGGATTATTATTACTGGTTATGAATTTGTTTATTTTCAATACATTCATGGTGATAGCTGAATGGTAAAACTTAATGTATTAGTCTCTTGATGAATGAATATCGGGAATATCTTCACTCAGGTCTTTGTGGATTATCGTTATCACCATGGACTCGGTCCGTTTCAGTAAAGAATCTTAGTCGTAACTTCAATAATTTTTAATCTGTAGAAACATCATAAATGGCAACAAGTGAATTTTTTACATGTCCTTAGCTTTGTGTTCATATAAGGTAACAGGTTATAGTTCAATTTTAAGAAATTTGTAGCAAAATAACGTCAAAACTGTCCTGACGATAATTTTAATTTACGACTTAGATTTTGATTGAAATAGCCCAAGGAATTGTTAAATTAATTTTTGTCATTTTGGATTTTAAAACTGTTGTTTGTCACGATAAAGGCTCTTCAAGAGTTTATTTCGGGTTTTTTATCATGACTGAACAATAAATCTTACTTTACATTTACAATTTCAAATGCATCCGGTGTTTTTTTATTACGGGCAAGAATGCTCATCTATTTAGAAAACGTTCTGTTGCTGTTTCATGTGGTATAATCGGATGATTTTTACATGTTTTTGGTGGTTAAAGGTGCACAAAATAGGTTGATGCAAAAATTTATGTTTGTAATTTTAATGCACTTTTCATGTTTAAATCACTTGAATTAAATGATTAAAACCCCAAAAAGCATATGATGTAGTTACTGATGAATTAATATTAGCCGTTATAAATGGTTTTTTAATTAATAGCTACATAGCCCCAAATTTCCAAGTTAAAAATCTGCCAATATAAAATATCACCAATATTATTTTTTTTACTGTACACAGATCATATAAGTCAAATGTGTTTAACATGATTATCAGATAATTTGATTTGAAAAAAAGAGAGTTTTGCATCAACCTCTATTGTGCGCCTTTTAAACAAGATTTGTTTTATGAAAACGTAAGTGTTTCATTATCATTTTCTGTAAAAAAATAATGGTACTGTTTCATGAAATATAAAAGTACATGTTCTAGGAATCATTTTAAAAAGAAGGTGGTTTTCTTTTCTACATGTGAAATTGATGTATTGGTAAATGGACAATGTAAATGAGAGTTGTATATTTATATTATAGATATTTAAATGGAATTGTTCATTTTCAAGGATTGTTCATTTCGCAATATTTACACCTCAACTTTTATTCCTTAAATGAACTGCCTTTCGGCAATTGCGTTCATCAATCGATGAACGCAACATCTTCAGATATGTTTAGATCGCAATTCATAACAATATACATGAAAACTATTGATCTTGTTATTGTTTGTATTGTATCGGCAGGTCCTGTAAAATATAAATCAACATTTTAGAAAGTGCTAAGTTATTATATTTTAAACGTTTTGTTGCCAAAAGTGTTTCAATTTTACGTTTAAAAGTGATTTCAAGTGGTTGATCTTTTCCCGCGTTATTGTGACGTCATTTGAAAAAAAATGTTTCCGGTAACAGTCGGGTCGTCCTATTTACAAAATGGGTAAGAAAGGATTACTGAAAGGTAATCCAAAATGAAATGAAGTTTTTTTTAACATTTCTTAAATAAAATAATGAACTATTGGTGTAAATATAAGGAATGAATTGCGGGGTTGATGTCATTATCGGGGATATGAACGCAATTGGGCTGGTCAAAGTACGCGTGGAGTCATTCGGACTCCACACACTTAGACCAGCCCAATTGCGTTCATACCCCGATAATGACATCAACCCGGCAATTCATTCCTAAAATAAAAAATATGGTACTTTCTCACAGTGTTATTCAAATTAAACTGAAAAGACATGATGTGTACTACAAATGTGCGGAAAACTTGTCTTGTGTTGGACTTAAAGGGACTAGACACCAGATGATACAATTGCAAGAAAATAAGAAAATTGTCAAAAACTTAAACAAAATTGATATAATTGTGTACAACACATTGAATCTTACTTAATGATGTATCACATTTCTTACAACACAAGTATTTTTCGCAGTTTTTGCATATTTTTTTAATTAGTAATTTACCGGGTTTGTCTACCAAGTTAATTTAGAAACAGCGTCAGTATATGTTTCTGTACTAGTCACGTGAAATATACACTATAAACTGGGAAAGCATTATATGCTACTATTTTTAAACGGGTAAATTTGATTGAGATAGCGACTAAATATTATTTTCAATATGTAAAATAATGTATTATCGGCCCCGTACTTGCTCCCATTGACAATTCTAGCCTTGTTTTGTGGAAATAAGGTATTTTCCGATTTTGGGACCATCTGGTGTCTAGCCCCTTTAAAGACTTTTGTTGAAAATTTTAACAGTGTCCACTTACTGTCTGATTTATAAACAGCTGTTTTTTTGAAGAAAAAAAAACCTGTCAAATATATGAAATCTCTGTGTGAATTTTTGAAAATGAATAATATCATTGTTGTTATTTTAATTTATATACATGTATATTGGTTATTTTACCATCTGTGATGGTTCTTGAAATGTTAAACATAATTCTACTGATTTAAGTTTGTCTTTAATAGGAATATTGTTCAATTTTATGAAACTTCATTAAGTTCTCTATTTATAACTTAAAATCATTATAAAATAAATATATACTAGAATTTTTATCATTCATGTCATTAAAAAAAATCACTTGTGTTTCTGCTAGTTTGACAAAATAAAATTCACAGATGCATATTTTAGACGTTTTTTTCTTCTCAATAAATTTGGAAGTGCTTCGCCAATGTTAAGTTCCTTTTTTAAAAATGTATTCATACTTGCATAATATATGGAGAAACGATCACAGCTGAGGCAAGTTGTATAGGCAGGGTGCTATTCAATAGTACACATTAGAGCCCTCCTTACCTTGGCAATGACCCAATTTTCAAAAGCACTTTCGTTTAAAAATAGAATAAATTAACCAATGAAAAAAGTGCTGGAAAGGTTAAGCCCTGCCTTAAGAAAATCCACATGTTTTTGTATGTCCTTCCTTAAGAAAGTCCACACGTTTTTGTATGTCCTTCCTTAAGAAAGTCCACATGTTTTTTAACGATTCATTTTAAGAGGCAGATTTTCTATGCAACGACCTGAATCAAAATGGAGTTCAAAAGTATTAATTTACTCTTAGTATACGTATATGTAGATGAACAAGCATTATCCTTGCTCAAATTTCATGTGCATATCGTCAAATAAGTCAATGCCATTATTAATTTGTCTTTTTTTAAAAGAATGAAAGTCCAGCTGGGACAGCATTCAATATAACTCTTATCCTTAATCTTAGATATGCCTCGTTGATTCCATTCAGTCTATTTGCCAGTTATTTTTACTGTCCAATGAAATCACTAAGATTCTACTCTTAAACTCAAGTAAGCTCTAAGTTGGTTATTGAATACGGCCCCAGGCGTTTCGTTAAGATCTAGGAGTGATTTAATACCTAGGAGATATTTTAAACAGTGCTGTACTACTATAAAGACTCACCCTTAGGTACAAAATTGCTCCTGGGATTCTTCTTGATTAAAAATCCCCAGGTATCGTCATTGCCTTGATATTTCGGCACCAGTGCTGCTGTTAGTGTGCAAAAGACTTGAATGGTTGCTGAATGTTCTAATTTGTAATGTTGGCTCTTACTAGAAATATGTTATGGTTTAGATGTTGGCATGAAACTTGGTATGCATGTTTGAAATTTCAATGTTTATATGAGTGGCAGGTTACAGTACTCTGACTACAATAATAATTGTGTTATGCCCCTTGATAGACTGGACATAAACAATCTCATTATAACCAGATTGCAAATAATTGCTTAATGGCATTACACAGCATATCATCAGGATATGATTTCCATGTGTTTTAGACAGGTAGAATTTAATTGTATTCATTTCTTTGTTCAAGGTCTTGTAAATATTTGTGGATAAATATATCACTGCACATAAACAGCATTTATAGCTATCTAAAATAGAGGTTTGTATGTTGGGATATTCATTATCTATTTTACTGTATACATTATTGAATTTATATAAATCATTTGTTGACATAATTTGTGCCCTAGAATACTTGATTCATTGAAAAATAAAACTGTTTCTATAACTGTATTGTTCTCTCTCATTGGATGCCCTCTGCCAGATGCTAAAATGGCATTCATTTAATAATGAATAAAGGTGAAGGTCACATTATAGCATGATTGTTTGATAATAATAATAATAATAATAATACAATTATTATTAATAATGATAATATAAATATGAATTATTAATACAATTATTCATTATTAATTAATGCTTGTTGCATATATTGAAACAACATCTTTGATTTAATTGCAGAGTGAAATGCGTTAAAAGTCACTAATAAGGGACGGCACTGTTACACGCAGGTATGATAAGTTCTGAAATCATTGCAAGCAGGGATGATAAATTCTGAAATGGTGAACAGCAGGGATGATTTATCCCGAATTCATTACAAGCAAGGACAATTCGTCATTGAATAGTTTCAAGCAGGGATGAATAGTCAAGAATTCGTTGCAAGCAGGGATGATAAGTCCTGAAATGGTAACAAGCAGGGATAATGAATCCTAAAATCGTTACAGGCAAGGATGATTAGTCCTGAAATCGTTACAATCAGTCCTGAAATCGTTACAATTAGGGGCGATAAGTCATGAAACCGTTATACGCAGGGATGATCAGTTCTGAAGTCGTTACAAGCAGGTATGAGTAATACTGAAATCGCTACAAACAGGGCTGATCAGTCCTGAAATCGTTTACAAGCTGGAATGATTAGTCCTGAGATCGTTGCAAGCAGGGATGATTAGTTATGAAATCGTTTCATGCAACTGATTAGTCATTAAATTGTGACAAGCTGGGATATAAGTTCTAAGATCGATACAAGAAGGAATGATTAGTCCTGAAATCCTTTACATGCAGGAATGGTTATTTTTGAAATCGATACATGCAGGAATGATTAGTTTTGAAATCGTTTACATGCAGGAATGGTTAGTTTTGAAATCGTTTATACATGCAGGAATGGTTAGTCCTGAAATCGATACATGCAATTGATTAGTTCTGAAATCGTTACATGCAATTGATTATGCCTGAAATGGTTACAAGCAGCGATGATTAGTTCTGAAATCGTTACAAGCAGGGATGATTAGTCATGAAATCGTTACAAGCAGGGATGATTAGTCCAGAAATCGTTACAAGCAGTGGTGATTAGTTCTGAAATCGTTACAAGCAGGAAAGACTTGTCCTGAAATCGTTGCATGCAGGAAAGATTAGTTCCAAAATCGTTACATGCAGGAATGATTTGTTCTGAGATCGTTTAAAGGGGGGATGATAAGTTCTAAAATCGTTACAAGCATTTGTCGACAAATCAAAAGTGTTGTATATTTAAGAAACAAATTAAGAAATTGCTGGACATTTGCCATAAAAATAGTTAAAGGTATAATCATGTAAATGTACTTTTTATGATTTAAATGAAAATATACATGAACTATAAATGGCTTCGAAAGGGATATATGCGCCTAACCCTCCGTGGACCCTGAACTCTTCATACTCAGCGTACATGGATTTGGGATTTCGGTCTATTCTAATCCCTGTATTAGGTCAAGGTCACACGTGTAGGTTATTTTCTATGTGTTCTTTAGTCACAGACAATAGAAACGAAGGCACTCTGCTGTGTAGGTCTAAGTTACACTTGTTGGATGTCACTTCCGTTGAACAAGCGATATCTGTCTTATTTTGATCTTCGTTGGTTTTGCGAAACTGCCAAATGAAATATACGATTTATGGCTAAAAAAGTGAACATCGTGAACTGCTGAACAAATTGCGTACGCTACGTATTAGTCTTAAAGTAAAAGAACGTATCGTCGTATGTGACGTGAGGACGTCATTGTGTGACGTCAAAATAGGCCGCTGTTTCCAGGTAACGTGGCCGACCCCTGCCAAGAACTACAACATGGGTAAGCTCTTTTTTAAATTTAAGTAAGGTGTTCTGTAAAACTTTGTTAAACGTATGTACGATTCACAGTTGTATTGTATTTAGGCAATATATAATAATATTGCAATAGATCTCATTCAACCAATAAATAGACTGCGTCTCACATGTCCGTCTTATAAAAAAGATCATACGACAAGCTTTCATGAGATAAATACAGTCTCAAATGCCCAAAAAGCTGAGAGCCAGGGTAAAATGTATCAGTAAAAGTCATATTTATAAAAGGATTGGTTTTTGAATTCACGAACGGAATTATATCACCCTAAAGAGAGAGAATACAAGGGCCATAACTCTGTGAAAAAATCTTCGAGCCGAAACGTCCTGATAATATGCGTATCTCCTCTTGTAAGAAGCGCTTTCAATAAAGTTTCATTCAATTCAAGCCAGTTTTTGCTGAGAACTATCACTGGCAATAGAAGTTGGTCTTATATCGCACTTTTAGAAAATGAAAGGGCCATAACTCTGTGAAAATCATCGAACTGGAACGTCCTGACATCTGTTCTTGCAAGAAAAGCTTCCCGTAATGTTTCATTGAATTAAAGCCGGCGGTTGCTGACATGTATCCTTGCCACTTATAGTGGAATGGACGGACAACATTACGGACGGACGGACGCACGGATGAAGCAGTGACTATACGTTCCCCCGAATTTTATCGCGGAGCATAAAATTAATCATAATCCGTTTTAATGCACAATTGCTGGGAGCACAGCGACGGTGCTACCGTTTAATCGAAGAGTTTGTCTTAGTGTTTAATTTACACACAGTTTTACGAAGGAATGATTCACGGACTTCCACATTGTCACGGAAGGAACTCCTGCTATTTCTTTAAATGGCATATGACCTGTAACATTTATTTACATAAGAGGTCTCTCCTTACAACGATATACCATTACTGGGCTTGAAAAGATTTTCTGACATTCTTAGAATTGTATAATTCATAGTTATTTCATGGAAGATCGTTGTTTTGATTGACATCTTATGTAAATGTGAAGAATGCATTCATTTAGATCCCATGTCGGCAAAAGTTGTAGGTCAAATGACACTAAACAAAATATCAGGAGTTCCTGACGTGCATGAACGTTCGGCTACATAATGGTCATATGTGTAAAAATGATAAAAAAAAACCCAGACAGCATCAAAATGCACGCACACATTCACTACCGGAAACACCACGTCTTAAATTCACGTTAGCGACATCGCTGCTGGAGGTGGGCGTTAAATGTATGTAATTTGGAATGCCCTTATAATTATTTTTCAGGGGAAAACGGCGACCATGGTTCCCATATATTCCACTGGAGGCGTGCAAAGAAACGACAGAAACAACAGCTTTATGGTAAAACTCTTCTTGAAAAGGAGGAAAAATGAGCACTTGATCCCACAGCGTCGTTAGGATCTAGTAAATCTGGGCAGCATTATATCTACTGTGGTATAAACATGTATGACTAACATTAACTTTTTTACGATCTCCCATAGAGGAATATCAGGAATATTACATGAAAGCCAGTTTGTTGTATGCATGTGTTAAATCAATATCAAGCAGAGTCTAGTCTAGTTTCAATGAAACAAAAATTGGATGTTTAACAGGGACTTGTAAACACCGCTTTTTATACGCCCGAAGGGTCGTATTATGTTATGGCCTCCATCGTCTGTCCGTCTGTCTGTCCGTCCGTCCGTCCGTCTGTCCGTCTGTCCGTCCGTTAGCAATTCCGTGTCCGAGCCATAACTTGGTAACTAATAAAGCGATTTTCAAATAACTACATTAAAAGGATGTGTCGCGCGCAATTTCCAGGTCCATACCTCAAAGACTAGAATCACCATGGGGGTGCGTTAGCAATTCCGTGTCCGGGCCACAACTTGGTCACTAATAAAATCATTTTCAAATAACTTTATACAAAGCATCATTACATTAAAAGGATGTGTCGCGCGCAATTTCCAGGTCCATACCTCAAACACTAGAATCACCATGGGGGGGGGGGGCGTTAGCAATTCTGTGTCCGGGCCACATCTTTGTTACTAATAAAGTGATTTTCAAATAACTTTATACAAATCATCACTACATTAAAAGGATGTGTCACATGGAATTTCCAGGTCCATACCTCAAAGTCTAGAATCACCATTGGGGGGACGTTAGCAATTCCATGTCCAGGCCATAACTCAAAGACTAGAATTACCATGGGGGGACGTTAGCAATTCTGTGTCCGGGCCACATCTTTGTAACTCGTCCATTAGCAATTCCGTGCCCGGGCCATAACTTGGTAACTAATAAAGCGATTTTCAAATAACTTTATACAAATCATCACTACATTAAAAGGATGTGTCGCGCGCAATTTCCAGGTCCATACCTCAAAGACTAGAATCACCATGGGGGGCTTTAGCAATTCTGTGTTCGGGCCACATCTTTGTTACTCGTCCGTTAGCAATTCCGTGTCCGGGCCATAACTTGGTAACTAATAAAGCGATTTTCAAATAACTTAATACAAATCATCACTGTCTACATTAAAAGGACCTCAAGCCGAATCTTCTTCGGGCGTATAATGCTCCGTTTCGCGGTGCTCTTGTTGGTACGCGTTGTACAGAGACAGAGACTTTCTGTATAGTTTTCGGGAACAAAAAGGTTGGGTAGGGGTCATATGGAAAGCCAAATCTACATAATTTCTCTTCAATTGAATTGCAAAGCTCTTCAAAACAGTAAGCGACCTCTCTAATTCAATTGGAGATACCTCCAATTTTTTTATGTATTGGTTTGTTCCAAATTTAGCCGAATTAATGCTCTCAACAATTGAAATATAGAAATCTACAAATTTTGTGTTGCCCATATTTAATTGAATTTAGAGATATCTTTAATTGTTTTGAAGCGCTCTGTAATTCAATTATTGAGATAAACAATTGAAAAGTTGATAGCAATAAATATTTTATGATAGCAACAAATATTATGGGACCTTTTCAAATAATTTAAAGAGTTTTTTTAACTTAATTGCAGACCTTTTTAAATCATTTGAATAGATCTCTAATTATTTGAAAGCTCTCTTATCGGAAGAGCTCTTCAAATAATTGAATTTATGTAGATTTGGTGTTCCAAATTGTGGGGGATAGAACAATACTACGAAAAGCCTACGATGGTCTATTACAATGGGCAAGTCAATTGCTGAAGTTATAATTTCTATGAACAAAACCTTTAAGTTGTTTTCCAGATTTTCACGAAATTTGTTTCTCTCTTTACAGACAGTCTGGCGGCCATGTCTCGGACCGTCGAAGAGCAGACGACACAGCTGAGCCAGTTGACGCGTGAAAACATTGAGCACGTGCAAGATCTCGTGCAGACTCGCGCCAAACTCGACTCACTCTTAAGGCAAAACTCCAAACTCGAAGGTACAATTTAACAGGGACATTAACTCAAAAATAGGCTGGAAGGTGCGTGGTTTTCTGTGTCCAGTTTTTACTTTTAATTTAGTTTTCAGTTCGCACAGGCACATGACGCTAGTCTGACTTCTGGAAAACTGAACAACATACGTTATAAGCAAGCCGATCGATCGAATCTGGAAGTAAGAATAGTATGATGACGTATTGTAACATGAAGTTATCAAGATCATCATAGCCGCTCACCTTTTTTTCCAGACGCTTATAAAAACGCCCAAGAAGACTGTTTACAAGTCGGCATGCGTCTAGATGATACTGCACAGAAGCTCCATGAGGAGTCTCTCTTCGTGAAAAACATAATAACGGAACGGGAGACACTTGCAAGCACACTTTCTGACCAAGAAGAAGAACTAGTCACGTTAAAAGATAAAATCGCCACTGTGAAGGGTACGCATTATGAATTGTGTCTGAAGTGTCTAAGGAATTCCTTAAAATATAGTAAACCAGGGCTTGTTTTCAAAAACAATTTAAGATTTACCTTAATTTTAAGATTAGAATCCAAGTATTTTGATTGGACTGTAAAAATAACTGGCCAATGGAATGACTTGATTCAGTGGAGCATGTCTAAGGACATGTATACGAATGATCTTGAATATGAGTCATCACGTTCTCTTTGCTCATATTACTAGAATTTAAAATAAGTTAAAATAACTGATAGAACTAACCTTAGTTATATATACAAAAATATTAAAGATATGTGTTATGACAAAGTTCAAATGTGTACTTAATTTTTCAGAAAAGAATAAAACCTTGCGTGGCGCAAAAGAAAGTATAGCGGCTGAGAATGTCGCCATCAAGGAGCAGCTCGCTGGAAAAATCCAAGAACTGGCCGAGAAGGAGGACCAACTGAAGGCATCCGAGAAGGAAAACTCGCAGCTAAACGGTAATTGAATGTGGGCCTTTTTATCATTTTGTTGGGGGGTACATTTTGAAAGTTGAAAGTTATCAAAATTCTGTGCGCAACAATCCAACTTATTCTTAACCCTAACCCTAGACCCACACATCAGTACATAAGCGTGACGATGATAATACGAACTCTGAGGGCATTGTATGGTGCTTTCTTAGCTTCTATGTATATGCTTCCTTTGACTACCGGCACTTGTTAAATAATAATAATAATAATAATAATAATAATAATAATAATAATAATAATAAAAATAATAATGATAATAATAATAATAATAATAATGATAATGATCATGATAAATAAAAAATAAATGAATAAATATTAATAATAAAATAATAACAATATCTAAAAAACATCTTTGTTTTAAGAAGGTAACACATTATGACATACTTACAGTGTCAACTATAAAACATCATATTCTTATATGGTCTTCTAAAACAAAACATAATGACATACAGCTTTACACAATTCACACATGTAAACATACCACTAGCGGATTCAGGGGGGGGGGGGGCACCTTTTAAACCAATTTAAAACCAAATGAATTTCGTTTCTGAGGGAGGGGCGCAAGTAAAAAGGGTATGCCCCTAAGTAACGCCCCCTCAAACGTCGAATCCTAGGTCCGCCCCTGTATATTATTATTCCAACATCGTAAAAACAAATACGAACAAGTCATATGAAGCTTTAAGGATTAATTAATCATGTTAATTATGTTAAAAACAAGTACAAGGTGGTGGAAAAATAGACAGATTCAAGTATACTCCGTGAAACTATTGTTTTGGGTTTATTCATCAACATCGATTTCCGAAAAATTAATAAACATAAATTTTGAAAAATCCTCTTTTGTTTTTGGCTCACACCAAAAAATCATTGCGTCCGAAAATTGCATGTATTAATGCTAGATCATTGTATGCATTCATTTTTTAAGAAATATGATTAACTGGTACATACTTTAAACACATATAACTTCATTTTAGATTCCCTGGCATACGAGATGTCACAGCGTCTGACTTTAAGACGCCATGTTGCGAACCTTAAATCATCGCTGCACGAGTTCAGGTCACGTGCGCACGAGACGGAGAGCAGACTCGAGGCGGAGAACGAGTGCCTCAGATTTGATGTGGTGGTTTTAACAAGTAAGGAAACTTTAAAAAAAAATATTGATTTTTTTTTTATAAAACATTAGGTAGACTGTCGGCTACTGTATAAGTTCCGGGCACGATTCAGAGAGCATTTTTGTTATAAATTGGAGTAATCGACTATGTTGAAAATCAGTTCGACGACAATTAAAAGTTGACCAAGTACATGTTTTCCTTTTCAGAAACATTGAAAAAGAAAAAGGAAGAGATGATACAATTGAACAAAGACAAACAGCTCATTGTGGTTAGTGGTTGCTTGACATATGTACACATGTATGTGATTGCTGCATATTTATAGCTACACATAAATACACCATTATAAGTTGCTAAAATACATACAGGTAATATGTGTCACTACACATACGTTAAAATGTACACACATGTATGTGTGACTACACACACGGGAACGTGTACGTGCGATTATATCATACATACACATATATGTTTTACTAAAGATACGTACACATCTATGGGGCTGCAAATACATACACATCTACACATACTCACAAAATGTGTATAGGGTTACATGTTTACCATTTTCAGGAAAAGCGCAGAGATTTCTCTGGAGAATATATATATTTGTAAATACGAACATATTAGGAACACATGCGAGTCTTCAATATAATGCTCTATAGGAAGTACCACCTGGCACCCTTTGGACATTAATAGGGTTTATTTCGTTATATTTCTCTTTGTTTAAGGCGTACTATACCAGAGATAAACCAAATTCATCGAACCAAGCGGCAGCTCCAAACTGGCATCATACAGAACTAGACGGTAGGTTCGTATACATACCTTCTTTCCAGATGAAACATTAATTCTAATTTCACCATGAAAGCAATGGTAAACTAAATATCAAAACGCCAATCAGAACTCCTCGGCCATTATCCAACAGAAATACATATTTCGGAGCCAATCGTCACAGCTCGGCCATCTCCGGCAAGCGTCAATTCTATTGGGTAATAGCCGAAGTGTTCCGATTGTCTGGAAGCTTGCCGGAGATGGCCGAGTTGTTACGACTGATTTAAACGTATAATGATATTCCGTGTACTGTTATCAGTCGTAGGTTTCCCGACCTGCCATATTTTGTGCCCCGACCCTAGACCTTTCTATTGCCTTGAGAAAATTTTGATTTTTTTTATCATTTGTTTCCTTTTTTCTTTTAAAAGTGAAAAATGAAGTGTTTTGGGCTTTTGACAATACAAATCATGCTTGTACTGACTATATGGGCGTATTATTTATACTTTTTGGTAACAAAAAAATATCAAGAAACAATTTGCCTATTTTTAAAAAAAGAATTTCCAACCTAACTACCCTATTTTTGAACATGAAGCCTGAAACAAACATATTTCTATTACGCTTTAGCAGTATTAATACTCAGTTATGTAAAACAAGTTCATACAATAATAATGATTTAGAAAATCGATTCTTTTTAAGAATGTTTTATTAAAATGAGTATAAATAATATCTTCAATTACAATTTACAATTGTGCCTTTTGTTTTAGAAATGCTTCCAAAATCAGATGCGGAAAAGATCGAACTACAGAACAAGGTTTGATTTTTTGTCCTCTAAAACATGTGCTTAAAAGAACTCGTTCATGTTTTGTAAAATACACTTTTTTATTACGCAATAAAGTGTTGAAAATCAGGAATTTTAAAACTAAGATACCAAAAGCTGGAACCCTAAATAGAAAATGTTAATATTAACTTGTCTTTGAAGACAACAATGTTCATTGACTTTAATAACTGTGGTCTTGTGGTTAATGCGTATGTTTTCTACTTTTTCTTTACTTACCTGCATTGGTTGGGTGCAATATTTAGTAAATTATTGATACAATACGTTTTTTTAGATGCATTACCAGGAAAACTAAATTTTGGTCCAAAAAAAGTGAGCAAGTCCCTTCAAAAAATAATTCATTTCAACCATACTGACACTGGTGGTAATTCAAATAGAGATTTTCTGTGAACATGTATAGCGCGTCCCAATAGCAAGTTCCAATAGCATATTGTACACTATAAAAGAAATAAGGTCATTAGCGGTTTTTTTCATCAGCAAACAAGGAATGTAAATCATCTTATATTTTAGCCAGAGTGGAAAGTGCAGAACATATATCGCACGTGTTGATCTAGTATAAAGGTATGAGCAACAACAACAACAAAAATGATACATTTCAGGTGATACAGCTAGAGAGCGCCCTCTACCAGCGGCAGCAGTATATTGAAGAGCTCCAAGAGATTGTCGCGTCACATGATTTGGAAGTAGAACAGGCCCATCTGTCCAGTGTCCAGGGCAACACTGATATATATGGTCAGTCTGGGATTCCAAAATTAGGTATTGCATTGTACATTCGGAACACCTCGCCCATTTTTCATCGAAAACAACCTCAAATATTGTGGACGGTTTACAATGTCAAAATACTTTACATTTAACTACGCTGCAAGTAGATCGCGTACTGGTTTTAATATAGAAGTTGAGCGTTAGGACTATACTCTTGGGAATCTTAATTATTAATGCAACAATACACTTCATTGGCAACCTATTTGAACCTAGTAATACAAAATACACGTTAAAACACTGCAAATAATTAACCATTTATTGGTTTACGAACTACTTCTACTGATGTACCGGCATACATCCGATATTGTTTTCGATTGAAAATGGCCGAGTTGTTCCGCATATGTTTTGTAGTATAATTTTTGGATTGCAGATCATATTACAGATCATAGATACATATTACATATCATGTATTTGCGTGGCATTTAATGATGCCGGATGCATTTTTCTGATATATCATGTATGTCTTATTTCTCAAACATGTTCGTGTTGTTGAAATAAGCCTCAAACATGTTCGTGTTGCTGAAATAAGCCTCAAACATGTTCGTGTTGTTGAAATAAGCCTCAAACATGTTCGTGTTGTTGAAATAAGCCTCAAACATGTTCGTGTTGTTGAAATACGCCTTAATTGAAGAAAATTTGTTTTAAAGGATTAGGAGGCAATTCTACTAAAAAGGGTTAGGAGGCAATTCTACTAAAAAGGGTTAGGAGGCAATTAAACTAAAAAGGGTTAGGAGGCAATTAAACTAAAAAGGGTTGGGAGGCAATTCTACTAAAAAGTCTACCAAAAAGAGTTAGGAGATAATTCTACTAAAAAGGTTAGGAGGCAATTCTACTAAAAAGGGTTAGGAGGCAATTCTACTAAAAAGGTAAGGAGGCAATTCTACTAAAAAGGTTTAGGAGGCAATTCTACTAAAAAGGTTTAGGTGGCAATTCTACTAAAAAGGGTTAGGAGGCAATTTTACTAAAAAGGTTTAAGAGGCAATTCTACTAAAAAGGGTTAGGAGGCAATTCTACTAAAAAGGGTTAGGAGGCAATTCTACTAAAAAGGTTAGGAGGTAATTCTACTAAAAAGGGTTAGGTGTTTAGGAGGCAATTCTACTAAAAAGGGTTAGGAGGCAATTCTACTAAAATGTGTTAGGAGGCAATTCTACTAAAAAGGGTTAGGAGACATTTCTTCTAAAAAGGTTAGGAGGCAATTCTACTAAAAAGGGTTAGGATGCAATTTAACTAAAAAGGGTAAGGAGGCAATTCTACTTAAAAGGGTTAGGAGGTAATTCTACTAAAAAGGGTTAGGAGGCAATTCTACTAATAAGGTTAGGAGGTAATTCTACTTAAAAGGGTTAGGAGTTAATTCTACTAAAAAGGTTTAGGAGGCAATTCTACTAAAAAGGGTTAGGAGGCAATTCTACTAAAAGTGTTTAGGAGGCAATTCTACTAAAAAGGGTTAGGAGGCAATTCTTCTAAAAAGGTTAGGAGGCAATTCTACTAAAAAGGGTTAGGATGCAATTTAACTAAAAAGGGTTAGGAGGCAATTCTACTTAAAAGGGTTAGGAGTTAATTCTACTAAAAAGGGTTAGGAGGCAATTCTACTAAAAAGGTTAAGAAGCAATTCTACTAAAAAGGGTTAGGAGGCAATTCTACTAAAAAGGGTTAGGAGGCAATTCTACTAAAAAGGTTAGGATGCAATTCTACTAAAAAGGTTAGGATGCAATTCTACTAAAAAGGTTAGGATGCAATTCTACTAAAAAGGTTAGGAAGCAATTCTACTAAAAAGGTTAGGATGCAATTCTACTAAAAAGGTTAGGATGCAATTCTACTAAAAAGGGTTAGGAGGCAATTCTACTAAAAAGGTTAGGATGCAATTCTACTAAAAAGGTTAGGAAGCAATTCTACTAAAAAGGTTAGGATGCAATTCTACTAAAAAGGGTTAGGAGGCAATTCTACTAAAAAGGGTTAGGAGGCAATTAAACTAAAAAGGGTTAGGAAGCAATTCTACTAAAAAGGTTTAGGAGGCAATTCTACTAAAAAGGGTTAGGAGGCAATTCTACTAAAAAGGGTTAGGTGTTTAGGAGGCAATTCTACTAAAAAGGGTTAGGAGGCAATTCTACTAAAATGTGTTAGGAGGCAATTCTACTAAAAAGGGTTAGGATGCAATTTAACTAAAAAGGGTTAGGAGGCAATTCTACTTAAAAGGGTTAGGAGTTAATTCTACTAAAAAGGGTTAGGAAGCAATTCTACTAAAAAGGTTAGGAAGCAATTCTACTAAAAAGGTTTAGGAGGCAATTCTACTAAAAAGGGTTAGGAGGCAATTCTACTAAAAATGTTTATGAGGCAATTCTTCTTAAAAGGGTTAGGAGGCAATTCTTCTAAAAAGGTTAGGAGGCAATTCTACTAAAAAGGGTTAGGATGCAATTTAACTAAAAAGGGTTAGGAGGCAATTCTACTTAAAAGGGTTAGGAGTTAATTCTACTAAAAAGGGTTAGGAGGCAATTCTACTAAAAAGGTTAGGAGGCAATTCTACTAAAAAGGTTAGGATTCCTAGGTAATTCTACTAAAAATATTAGGAGGTAATTCTACTAAAAAGGGTTAGATGGCAATTCTACTAAAAAGGGTTAGGAAGCAATTCTACTAAAAAGGGTTGGGAGGCAATTCTACTAAAAAGTCTACTAAAAAGAGTTAGGAGGTAATTCTACTAAAAAGGGTTAGGAGGCAATTCTACTAAATGGTTAGGAGGCAATTCTACTAAAAAGGTTTAGGAGGCAATTCTACTAAAAAGGGTTAGGAGGCAATTCTACTAAAAAGGGTTAGGAGGCAATTCTACTAAAAAGGGTTAGGAGGCAATTCTACTAAAAAGGGTTAGGAGGCAATTCTACTAAAAAGGTTAGGAGGTAATTCTACTAAAAAGGGTTAGGTGTTTAGGAGGCAATTCTGCTAAGAAGGTTTAGGAGGCAATTCTACTAAAAATGGTTAGGAGGCAATTCTACTAAAAAGGTTTAGGAGGCAATTCTACTAAAAAGGGTTAGGAGGCAATTCTTCTAAAAAGGGTTAGGAGGCAATTCTACTTAAAAGGGTTAGGAAGTAATTCTACAAAAAAAGGGTTAGGAGGCAATTCTACTAAAAAGGTTTGGAAGCAATTCTACTAAAAAGGGTTAGGAGTTAATTCTACTAAAAAGGGTTAGGAGGCAATTCTACTAAAAAGGGTTAGGAGGCAATTCTACTAAAAAGGGTTAGGAGGCAATTTAACTAAAAAGGTTAGGAGGCAATTCTACTAAAAAGGGCTAGGAGGCAGTTCTACTAAAAAGGGTTAGGAGGCAATTCTACTTAAAAGGGTTAGGAGGTAATTCTACTTAAAAGGGTTAGGAGGCAATTCTACTAAAAAGGGTTAGGAGGCAATTTAACTAAAAAGGTTTAGGAGGCAATTCTACTAAAAAGGTTAGTAGGCAATTCTACTAAAAATAATTTTGTCCAAAATGGATGCAAACATTTCCGCTGAAGAAGATTTTAGTACAACACAGTTGTATACATTTCTACTGAAAAAGAATTTTGTACGAACATTTTCATTTCACATTGCAACACAATTACATATACTTGGTTTTCAGAGGAAGACTTGCAAGATATCCTGTACGACCAGGACGTTATCGGGAGCGATGCTATTGTCATGACCACAGAGCCAAACCTTTGCGATACCATAGCAAACATTTCAAGTGATGTAGATGTATACTTTTTGAAAAACACTGACCACATTGACTCACAATGAACATTTCAAGAAGAAAAACAATTAAGATGTTAAATAAATATTTGTTTGTGAATTTGATGATGCATTTTAGTGTAATATTATTCAAACAAGAATGTTAAAAAAAATAGTTACAACCTAATCCGTTTTGGCTATTATGAAATTTAGCACAAACTCATCTTTCCCTTTATAACGTATAAGTTTGTTAATTTAAAAACATATTTATTTAATACATGTCCACATACGTTTGATTGTCCAATACTTCTACATCGTTTTCACTGGTTTAAAGGTTGATATAAATATCGTAATCAGTGCAAATCAGGGCCAATACACCTTTTGTCAATTGCAAACCCAAAACCTGTGTCAGGGCCTCATACATTGCGTTTAAGTTTAGGTTCTTCACGAACAGTACACTTCCCTCACGTCATCCTCTCCCTATCGTCATTATCTTCTTCCTTTTCTTTGGTTTTATTACTGGTTGACTCTTTTATTTTTATTTCAGTTGTTTGTGTGGTTGTTTTCACTTTTTTGTCCTTCAAAGTTCACAAAGCGTCTGAATCAGAGTAGCATTTACATAATACTGACCTATTCTAGATGAATAATGAAATAAGGCCAACTAAAGATACGGTTTAGGTGTGTGTGTGTTTTGGGGGTCCACACCCAAGAACATTTAAGCTTTATTAAGTCTAAAATGGTATACTCTGGCGTATTCGATTCTAATTTCTTCTCCCATATTGCCTACAAAACTTCACTTGGATAATTTCCTAAATCTGCTAATGAATACATTCTAAATACTAAATACTTGAGCTATTGCCTAAATAAGATATAAACCTTCTATCCTTCATATAAAAGGGGTATTTCCCTAGAGTAACTGTGACGATCACACTACGATCGAGCCTCAACAAAAAAATGCTGACAATGACTGCTACCAAGTTTCATCATGATTTGACGAGGATTTGCTGAAGATAATGTTGCCACCAACGTTAAAAGTAATATTTTATGTCGCCTTTCGAGGTGACACAAAAACTAGTTTGAGTACTTTTTAAGATTAAGCATGATCTTGTTCTTACAGGCGGTAAGGCAATCATACTATACAATCATACTATTATGATTGCCTTAGCAATCCCTTTATATGTCAGTCAAAAAGTATTAATTGACTTGCATAACCTCCTTATTGGCTCCATTTATCAAGCTTAACAAATCTATTATATATTTTGTCTTTACTTTCTCGTTTGTGTCTCTCTTTTTTTAAAGTTATGGTATTCATATTATACCCCTGGTGCCTACCAATACAAATAAACATAATTTTTCGATCGTCTGTTCTTCAAGATGAAAAGTAGTGGTATTGTTATATATTTTTCGTCGTTGTTGGCATCATCGACATTGAAGAAAACCATAACAATTTTTTTTCAAGATATTGAGATGAAACTTGGTACAAATGTTGCCAGAGACATTATACCCATAACTCCGGCTTTGATAATTGTCGAGTAGCGCCTTTTTCGAGTGAAGAAGAAAAACAAGAAGCCTTGGCGTTCGCTCCGTGACGCTCTTAATTTTCCTAGTGCTAAGCTATTTCATTCGTCTTTTATCAAAGTTTGATAAAAAGAGAAAATCATAAGTTCTGGTTTAAAGAGGTTTATTTGTATATACTTGTGATGAGTTTACATTCATGTGAAATATTCAAAATGACACACTCATTTATATGAAAATATAATACGACACACAGCAGAAGCTTATAGTTTAGAAACATGTGATACAATGTACATACATGGACGATATCAAATCATACATATCAAAATTTGAAAGTTAAGATTAAGACTGAAGTATATTTCAACATAAAACTCAAGGACATTCATTCAAACCAACATGTTAATGACGGTCGTAATATTACACATAAAATGATGATAATGACAAAATATTGATATTCACCACTTGAAGCCAAAACCGATATTTCACACATCAACAGGAGTAGGTGTATAAATCATTAAACTTATAACTGCACGTTCAATAATCAATAAGAGACCATTCAATGTTTTTTTAATGCTAAAGTTTGAATTGCATTATATTATCTCCAATATAATAAATGACGTATATGGTCTTATATATAAATGGTGGTTTATATGAATTTATCATGAAATAGAACTTGTTATTTCACTGTTTGAAGCAGTGAAAATATCAGTTTAAATATCTTTCAAGGTTGCAGATCATTGGCTTTTCGGACATCAAGATCAAATATCTGCTCGCAATGGCAGGAATAAAATATCATCGTAATTTCGAAAAAGATGTCACCTACAATTTTTGATAATTTCCTGGTAATATACAATCAAATGTCATTTAAAGCTATTTAGGCATACTCCAAAAGAAGTAAGATCCCAATAAATATCAGTAGATATATTACACTATCTTTTATTTGTCGCACACACAACTGGTCATCAGTTAGTTTTTTCCTCATATATTTCTTAACTGAAAACCAACACAGTTGTCATTGTTTTGTTCAAGGCTAGTGTTTCTTCAATAAACCCTATCGACCATGGAATGTTTTTCATAGTTGAATAATTCCGCATACTCATATCTTCTCTAACTGAAGAACAACAATGTTATCATTTTCCATTCCACCGACAATAAGGGTAGACGTGCTCTCAATAAACCCAATTGACCATGGATTGTTAATGCCATCAACTTCCCTTGCCACTGTTCCCAACTTCTTTGTCCCCTCACTATCCAACTGTATTACAGTGTTATTAGAACTACACACAAACACTTGGCTACTCAGGCTGACGCACACTCCAGTCGGACTTACTAATTCAGGATCTTCAAATACGAATAACATTTGGCCGGATTGATCTAGTGAAATCAATTTACTTCCATCAAAGTTTATAACATATATTATCTCGCCATCAGGACACACAGCACATTGAAAGACTGGTAATTGACCAGTTTTGTCTTCATGGAGCTTCTTAACAAGTTTTCCATCAATTGTGTACTGATACAGTGCTGTCCCGGAGGTCACATACAGGTTGCCCTGGTGGTGAGCGATATAGCCGCTCGCATGGTCTGTAGAGAACTTTCTCACTTTCTGCAGTCTTCCTCCCGTGACTTTAATAAATTGTATGGTATCTTTGTATTCACCATCATTATCAGCTTCTCCAAATGCTACAGCTACCTCATTGGCTGCAATATGACATACGAAACATGTAGGAACATGAAGATCACAATGATTAATGACTTGAAATTCACTGTTCAGAAGCTTCACCTTGGGGTTAGCACCATCTGAGATGACTATGTGTCCACTTGGTAACTCACATA
Organism: Mya arenaria; assembly: GCF_026914265.1. Classification (NCBI taxonomy): domain Eukaryota; kingdom Metazoa; phylum Mollusca; class Bivalvia; order Myida; family Myidae; genus Mya; species Mya arenaria. The sequence continues at coordinate 28,036,505 of NC_069125.1, forward strand.
CCCCAGATATGCTGCATAACTCTTTATCTTCTTGAATTTTAACATTAAATTGCTTTGATCTTACAACCTGATACAGACAATCTTTGTGTGCTTTGGAACATTTTCTCTCAATCAACCCCAATGTTTTCAGACTTTCCAGGAACGATTCAATGGTTTTGTCCGATACAAACTGTATCTCTCTCTTCGGTCTTCTCTGTATTTCACCGACCAGATCATTAGCCTGGGTTAATTTAACTGTACATTTTCTGTATCCAATGTAGGAGGTTGTCTCCTTGCGTTTTCCAACCAACTGATTGATCTTTTCCATTAGGTTTTTCAGTTGATCATTTATCTTCATATATTTTTCAACATCGTCTTTAAAATCGTTTTCCAAATCACCAATCATGTTTTCTACTTGTTCTATTGTTGCCTTCTCAAGCTGATTAAGAATTGAATCTATTTCCTTCCGAAGAGCCTTTATTTCAGCTATAGCCATCCTATACGAGTTCTTAAGTTCATACTGGTATTTTGTCCCTGCCTTCTTTAGCTCATCCAGCCTGCTCCTCATTTTGTCCACCGCTGCTGACAGCTGCTTGAACTCTGTCTTCTTGTGGAAGCCTTTTGCAAGGTCACGGAGGTAACTGATGCTGTTGCACAGTCTGAAACAAGGGAAAACATGGTGATTCAAATTACCTAAACTATACTTTAATCCAACGAAATTACTATTTTGCCACTTGCAGTGCCCATCTTTTTAGAAAATAATTCCCTCTATGTTGTGGACGATTAAATTAAGGAGTTTAAATGGAAAATGCAGTTATTATCATTGGTTACACTAACTGACCTCAAAAATAACAAGAGCAGTCACATACTGCCATATCCACCGCCGAATTAAGATCAGTATCAATTTCGCCTTTCGACAAAGCATAATATTTTAAATAACAAAGGGCAGTAGCTAAAAAATGCACCCAACACTGCACTTCTGCTGAATAGATGAACTTCAATTATTCTAAATGAGATCTATTTGTATCTAGTTTGAAGTCAGTGCCTGAAAGTGTTGTTTTTTTCAAGTTATGTTCCGGACACAAAATTTTAGTATGGACATTAACAAAGGGAAATTGCTTAACAAATACTGCAGACAGAGTAATTGTTTCTGTGCAATGCATTTTTCCTTTATAATATCTGTTTGAATATGAAGTTTGAAGTCAATACCTCAAGTCTTTAACGGTTATGCTTCGAACAAAATTAAGTATGAAAAGGGGCAACCACTACAAAATTCTGCACTCAAAGTTAGTGTGCATGTACACACACTGTCCTAAGTGAGATTTATCTGTATGCGAATTTTGAAATCAATACCTCAAAAACTTGTCAAGACAAAAAAGAAAGAAAGTAAACAATAGGTCAATAACTTAAACGATACTGCATTAAAGTTATGATTCGAGTGTATTGCACTTCTTTAAACAAGATCTTTCAGTATGGGGAGTTTTTGAAGTCAATAACCCAAACACTTGTCAAGTCCTGTTCCGGACAAACTTAAGTATGTGAATTAACAAAGGGCAATTTATATACCTGCACCCAGAGTTATAATTCCTGCGCACTGCACCTCACCTCAATGAGATCTATCTGTATATGAAATTTGAAATCAATACCTCAAAGTCGTATGAAACTATGCTCCGGACAAAAATAAGTATAACATTAACAACAGGTAGTACCTAAAAAACACGCAGAGTAACGGTTCCTGTGCACTGTACTTCTCCTTGATGAGATATCACACACGCACACGTACACAAACATGCACGCACGTATTCACGCACACAAGCACGTGCGCGCACGCGCACTCACACGTTCACACGCACACACGCACACGCACACGCACCCCCCCACACACACACACAAGCACGTGCGCGCAAGCGCACTCACACGCACACACACACACACACGCGCGCGCGCACACACACACACACACACACACACACACACACACACACACACACACACATGCGCGTTTGCTGGAGCTGAATCAAACTGTTGTCAAGTTATTTTGCGTTTAAAGTGTCCCCAAGAGTTTTCACCATATCATTTGGTCAACTGACCTTAATACGTTATCTACTACTACTCTAACTTCTGTCAACTTGTGAAGTGCAACCTTCTACTTAAAATGCAGTTAAACTACTGTATTGTACTAGTCGGGGATAGGGGCGTCGTATAAGTTTAGTACTTATTTCAATATCGTAGAAACAAGTAATGAAATACGCTAAAAATGCACCATTTGGACTAGAAATTGTTAAAATATTCACCCTCACTTCCTGCCAACGCTTTATACCGAATAGAATTCAATTTTGAGAGAGGGTGCAAGTCAAATGGTTACACATCTAAGGTGCGCCCTTCCTAACGTCAATTTCTGAACCCACCACTGTTGTCCTAGTTCAAACTCTTCTCGTGTTAGTGCGTGGACATATTTTTGCAAGGAATTTCGACATACTGACCTAAAAAGCTAAAGGTCATTTACTTGTAAAGGGAAAACTACCACTAAAGTTTGATTATCCTATGTCAAATCATTATCGATATATATTGTGTAAATAAGATCAGATCTACCTACCTACTGAAAAACAGACCAGGCCGACGTGCGTTTGCAGACCTAAGTGCCCATTTTTTAAAAGAGGGCATACTGATATGTAGAAATGGTAAAATCTAAAAAAAATAATGGTCAACAACTCAAAATGAATGTTGCATTCAATGTGAATTTGGTCAAATTTTAAAAAAATAGTCTGTAACAAATAATATGATCTTGTTGTTCATCAAAACCAAATGAGATGTTATTACCATTATAATTGTCATAGGAATTGCTAAGAGTTGGGTAAGACATGATTGAGTATGAGAGAGAACAAAATGAATTTGGTCATTTTTTTATAGTTCAAGGCTCATTACTCCTGAGGTAATAATGCAAACTTGATATTGATAAAACTAGGCCATAAACATTGAACTTAATCTTGATGAAGATAACATAAGATATGCTCAAGTCAGAGACAGAGAGAGAGAGAGAGAATACTATGAATTTATTCAAATTTTAACAGACAGTGAATAGTGTGATTTGGCTGTTGATCAAGTTTTGAGATAGAATGCCGTTAATAATTGTAACCCAGGGTAGTTTTAAAATCAAATGCTCAATTTAGAGATCGGTCAAAAGGAACTTGATCAAATCGATCAAAGAGTTATTAGAGTGATGTTGCTTTTGATCATTTGTGCAACCATTACCTCAGAAGCATCTTTAAAAACATTTCTATCATTTATGATCCGTGAAATTGCTTCAAAATCCTTCCTCGGCTCAGTGAGTTTATCACTTTGTTGATGACATTATTATTTTTCTATTTCTTTCAAATTTGTTCAGAGTTAATTACCTGTGGTTGAGTGCTACACAGACACTGCAGCAAAGTTCCTGGTGATCATCACAGTGGACCTCCAAACTCCGCGCAGTGTTACTTCCCTTGCAGTACAGTAATCACTGCCTTCACAAATATCACGTGATGATAGAAACGGCACGTGATTGCAATTTACAAAATGGACGGAACACCTTTAAAAGAAATTCCAGCAACATGTTTCATTTGTTTAGAAAATAAACGATTTTATTCCATAAAAGGAAAAAATGCAAAACGTTCGATACATGTCTGAATAGCTAACAACACATCCATGTTGATATTGTAATTTGTAAATCCTACTTTCAATTTGAAAAAAGACCGAACATTTCCGAATGTTTTTTTAATTGTTATTTTTTTATAAAACATATTATGCCTATCAACTGGCGTAAAGTAATTATTTAAGAAAGGATATAAGAATAAATATATATGATTAAAAAAAATGCCATTAAAAGTTTTCATCCAATTTTGGATGAAAATCTTGTGGTGGCAGTGATTACTGTACTGCAAGGGAAGTAACACTGCGCGGAGTTTGAGTGGACCTCCAGCTCTTTGCCATGTTGGTCACATCTGTCAATTGATGACCCCACCCACTTCTCAATATCACCACGGCCATATACAGAGTGCTTGGTATGGTAGCCATTATGTAGCCCTACACACTTGTCACACAGATAGTGTTCACACACTGGACAGAAGTGCTGGGCTTCAGTGTTAAAGTCATTTTCCTCGCACTTGGAACAACTGTAGTCATGAATCAGGTCAGATCCTTTGTAAATTGACGTCCCACCAGTTGCCATGTTTTTTTAACTTTCATACAAGGTCTGGATTCATGTACTCCATAATACAAGTTTACATAACTCACGTTTTCAAAATCAAATCCAAACCTCATCAATGTTATTCAGCAATATTGAGCCAAAAGTAAAACAGGTTAAATCTTGTTATCTTTTTCACAAGAACAGGAAGTTAAATAGATATGACACACATAGAAGACAATGTACCTAGGTGATTTATCTGTCAATTCAGATTTCATTTGCATAAAGCGGCAAATTAAATCAAATTTGAGATTGTTGACATAAGTTTTAAAGTTATCGGCGGCCTTAAAGAATATTTGATTTATAAACATTTTTCTAAAATAAATAACAGTATGAAAAGAAGTAGATGTACCAACACACTGGGTTATTTAAATTATACGTGGGCGCTTTCCACATAATTTCAATAACGAGGGTACGGGGTGACATAACTGTGTTTTACCATTTTGTTCAGGACAACGTTCAATAACGAGGGTAGGGGTGATATAATAACTGTGTTTTACCATGTTGTTAAAGATAACGTTCAATAACGAGGGTAGGGGGTGATATAATTACTTTTTACCATGTTGTTAAGGACAACGTTCAATAAGGAGGGTAGGGGGTGATATAATAACTGTGTTTTACGATGTTGTTAAGGATAACGTTCAATAACGAGGGTAGGGGGTGATATAATTGTGTTTTACTATGTTGTGAAGGATAACGTTCAATAACAAGGGTAGGTGGCGATATAATAACTGTGTTTTACCATATTGTTAAGGATAACGTTCAATAACGAGGGTAGGGGGTGATATAACTGTGTTTTACCACGTTGTTAAGGATAACGTTCAATAACGAGGGTAGATGGCGATATGATAACTGTGTTTTACCATGTTGTTAAGGATAACGTTAAATAACGAGGGTAGGCGATATAACTGTGTTTTACCATGTTGTTAAGGACGACGTTCAATAACGAGGGTAGGGGGTGATATAATAACAACTGTGTTTTACCATGTTGTTAAGGACAACGTTTAATAACGAAGGTATGGGGTGATATAACTGTGTTTTACCATGTTGTTAAGGATAACGTTCAATAACGAGGGTATGTGGCGATATAACTGTGTTTTACCATGTTGTTAGAGACAACGTTCAATAACAAGGGTGCCGGTATAAATAAAAAGCATTGTTCTTCATGGACACGGTTCTTAATTATTGTTCCGCTTTCTTGCTACTAATCCAATATAGGAACTTTAGTTTTTAACTAGTTATATTGAAAAATAGATGCATATGTTGACTTTAACATGACCATAATTGCGTCACCCCTCGTGAGACCCCAATCATATTTCTTCATTGATAGACTTATTCTAATATCAAAATATTGACTATATATGTCCACTCACTGGTAAAAGAAATCTTCATGGACGTACCAATTAAAGTACCATATTATATGGCTTCTTTAAAAAAAACTACTCATAAGCGCTTCCCATAATCTTAAAAAAATATTAAGACTAATCTCTTGCTCAACCTATTTTACCACATGACTTCAAAAGTGAGTCATCTTAAAAAGTCACTTTGCAAAAACAAATTGTGAAGCCGTGTACGAAAATCAGTATTTGGGAAGTATTTGGGAAGTATTCATGTTTACAACAGAAACAAAATTAAACCAAGTGCTATGATTTCAATCATGTTCTGGCTATGGTTGCCAGCTTCTAAGACACAATACCTCGAAATAATTAAAATGTTACTATTTCCTCAACGGGACTCATTTTTGCTGATGACGTCACAATTTATGTTAAGAAAACCGTTGTTTAATGCAACATTTACAGAATGCCAACGACTAAAATACATGACAGTCGCTCTAAATTTCAAAACTTAAGCAACTCATTACAATAAATATACATGATCAGTCCATCGTAAATTTCTTTCCACTCGTATGTGAAGGTGACAATTGTGTATTGGAAGAAAACAAATACCCATGAGATACATGGATTTTCATAACTTTGAAATTCAATGAACAAACAACATGGACATCAGTAGAATATCACGCCTTATGTCAAATAATAAAATATTAATCAACTAGGATATTTTGAATTTGGTTTTTAGCTTGAAAATATTCATTTATAATAACCTGAAGACACAATTTGATTCTATCATCCCATTCGAATAAAAATCTAACACTTCTGACCTGTTTCATCGGAGTGTTCATCTGTACGTTTGCGGATGTCGACATGTCTGCCCACTCCAGAACTTCTCGACGTCCGTACAAATGAAAGATCTGGCATAGAACCGCAAACGCTCTCTCGACGGATTTAAGTATACTATATGAAACTATTGTTTTGGGTTTATTTATTAAAATCGATTTCCGTAAAATTAATGCACATAACTTTTGAAAAATCCTCATTTGTCTTTGGCTCACACCAAAAAATAATTGCGCCCGAAATTTGCACGTATAATTGCTAGATCATTGTATACATTCATTTTTTACGATAAGTTATTAACTGGTACATACTTTAAATTAATAGATCCTCATTTGTGGCTCGAGGGGGAGAACGAATGCCTCAGATTTGATGTGGTCGTTTTAACAAGTAACATTTTTATTTATAGAATATTGATTATTCTTTTTATATAACATGAGTAAGACTGACTGCTAAGTTCCGGGCACGAGCTAGAGAACATTGTTGAAAACAATTTAGCTTCCTTGCGAGCACGATTCAGAGGGCATTTTTGGTAGTAAATTGTAGGTTTCACGTTGTTAAAAATCAGTTCGACGACAATTAAAAGTTGACCAAATAAATGGTGTCCTTTTCAGAAACATTGAAGAAGACGAAGAAGGAAGAGATAATTAATACACTTGAAAAAAACTAACAGCGCATAGTGGTAAGTGGTTGCTTAACATGTGTACACATGTATGTGATTGCTGCGTATACTTATATAAGTATATATGGCTAAAATAATACACAATTATGTGTTGCCACAAATACATGCAGGTAATATGTGTCACTACAAATACGATCTAATGTGTGTACAGTCGAACCCCGTTGGCTCGAACTCCCAGGTTCCGGTGAAAACACATCGAGCTGTATGTGTTTCTTCAGATATGCACATGTATTTGTGACTGCACATACTTACAAGTGTATGTGCGGTTATATCGTACTGACAAATATATATGTTTAATACACATGTGTGTGGCTACAATTACATACACATCTACACATACTTACAAACACGTGTATAGGTTCACATGTTTACCTGTTTCAGAATCAGAATATTTCTCTGGATAATATATATTGTAAATAGAAACATATTTAGAACTTAATACAATGCACTTATTGATCGGAAGTACCACATGACACCCTTTGGACATTAAAGTATTCGTCTTGTATATTTCTCTTTGCTTAAGGCGTACTATACCAGAGGTAAAACACATACATCGAACAACGCAGCAGTTCCAAACTGGCGTCATTAAAAACAAGACGGTAGGTCCGTATATATACCCTTTTTCAAGATTGAACATAAATCCTGATTAAAACAATGATAAAGTAAATATCAAAACCTCAATCGGAACACCTCAAGCATTATCCAACAGAAATATCTATCTCGAAGCCACTCGTAACAGCTCAGCTCAGCCATCTCCGGTAAGCGTCATCAGGCCGAGGCGTTCCGATGGTCTGGAAGCTTGCCGGAGATGACCGAGTTGCTTCGATTGATTAAAACGTAAAATGATTTCGGTGTAGTGTTATCAGGCGTAGGTTTCCCGACCTTCCCTATGTTTGTGCCCCGACCCTAGACCATTCTATTGCCTTGAAAATTTATTTTTGTTTCCTTTTTTCTTTTCTGGTGTTTTGGGCTTTAAACAAAAATTTTGATGCTTATACTGATTTTACACTGATTCTTAAGGATATCAGTTATTCCTCTTGGTAACAGAAACATATCAAGAAACAATTTGCATAATTTGCATAATTTCAGACCTACCTACCCTATTGTTTGTACATGAAGCCTGAAACAAACATATTTCTATTCGCTTTAGCAGTGTTATTAATACGCAATTTCATACAATAATAATGATCTTAGAAAATCGATTCTTTCTAAACATGTTTTATTAAAATTCGTATAAATTATATCTACAAAGACAGTTTTATTTGTAATTTTGTATTTTGTTTTAGAAATGCTTCCAAAATCAGATGCGGAAAAGATCGAACTCCAGAACAAGGTTTGACCTTTTCCTCTCAAACTTGTGCTTAAAGGTACTCGCTCATGTTTTGTAAAATACACTTTTTTATTACGTAATAAAGTGTTGAGGAGTTCCAAACTAAGATACCAAAAGCTGGAACCCTTTAGAAAATGTTAATATTTGTTCAAATATCGCCTTTGAAGACAACAATTTTTATTAAATTTAATATATGTGCTAAGCGATTCGTTATTGCGTGGTCGGTACACAGACGTTATCACGTGATGTTACCAATGTATTGTAAAAAAGTCAAAGTATCCATCACTTTTGTATTAGTGATGGTGGCCTTGTGGTTAAAGCGTCTGTTTTCTACTTTTTCTTTACTTTACCTGCATTGGTTGGGTGCAATTTTTAGTAAATTATTGATACAATACGTGTTTTAGAAGCATTACCAGGAAAACTAAATTTCGGTAAAAAAAGTGAGCAAGTCCCTTCAATAAAATAATTTATTTCAACCATACTGGCACTGGTGATAATTCAAATAGAGATTTTCTGTTAACATGTATAACGCGTCCCAAGTTCCAATAGCATATTGTATATCACAAAAGAAACAAGGTCATTAGCGTTTTTTTTCCTCAGCAAACAAGGGGAATAAATCATCTTATGCTTTAGTCAGAGTAATGGAAAGTGCAGAACAAAATATGACATGTGTTGATTTAGTTTAAAAGTATGAGCAACAACAAAAAATATGATACACTTCAGGTGATACAGCTAGAGAGCGCCCTCTACCAGCGGCAGCAGTATATTGAAGAGCTCCTAGAGATGGTCGCTTCTAATGACACGGAAGTTAACCAGGCCCATCTATCCAGTCTCCATGGCAACACTGATGAATATAGACAGTCTGGGATTCCAAAATTAGGTATTGGTTTGTACATGGCCTCGCCCATTTTTCATCGAAAACAACCTCAAATATTGTGGACGGTTTACAATGTCAAAATACTTTACATTTAACTACGCTGCAAGTAGATCGCGTAGTGATTTTAATAAAGAAGTTAAACGTTACGACTTTACTCTTGGGAATCTTAGTCAATTATGCAATAATATTAATGCACTTAATTGACAAACTTTTTGAACTTAATAATACAAAATACACGATAAAAACACTGCAATTAATTACTCATTTATTGGTTTACAAACTACTTCTAACGATGTACCGGCATACATCCCATGTTGTTTTCGATTGAAAATGGCCGAGTTGTTCCGCATATGTTTTAGAGTATAGTTTTTGGATTGCGAATACATATAACAGATCATGTATTTGCGTGGAAATGAATGAATATTTCGGATTCATTTTCTGCCATTACATGTATGTCTCATTCCCCAAACATGTTCGTCTTGTTGAAATAAGCCTCAAACATGTTCGTCTTGTTGAAATAAGCCTCAAACATGTTCGTCTTGTTGAAATAAGCCTCAAACATGTTCGTCTTGTTGAAATAAGCCTCAAACATGTTCGTTTTGTTGAAATAAGCCTAAATCCAAGAAAATTAGTTTTAAAAGGTTTTGAAAAAAACAATTAGCAGGCAATTATACTTAAAAAGAACTTTGTCAAAAATGTATGCAAACATTTCCGCTGGAGAATAATTTAATACAACACTGCTGTATAACATTTTCATTTCACATTGCAACACAATTACATATACTTGTTTTTCAGAGGAAGACTTGCAAGATATCGTGTATGACCAGGACGTTCTCGGGAATGATGCTATTGTCATCACCACAGAGCCAAACCTTTGTGTTACCATTGCAAACCTTTCAAGTGATGTAGATGTATACTTTTTAAAAAACACTGACCACATTGACTCACAATGAACATTTCAAGAAGAAAAACAATTAAGATGTTAAATAAATATTTGTTTGTGAATTTAATGTGATGCATTTTAGTGTCATATCATTCTCACAAGAATGTTTAAAAAGTACTTACAACCTTATCCGTTTTGGCTATTATGAAATTTAGCACAAACTTACCTTTCCCTTCAAAACGTTTAAGTCTGTTTCATGCACAAAAGAATATATTTAATACATGTCCTAAAAAGTTTGCTTGTCAAACGTTTTTACATCGTTTTCACTGGTTTTGAAGGATGATATGAATATCTAAATCAGTCGAAGTCAGGGCCAATACACCTTTTGTCAATTGCCAACCCAAAACCTGTGTCAGGGCCTCATCCATTGTGTTTAAGTTAAGGTTCTTCACAAACAGTACACTTCGCCAACTTCATCATCC